>NC_064875.1:39565938-39575938 GCF_943734745.1 Anopheles darlingi | reverse complement strand
CCGAAGTGTTTGTTGCGTCCTTCATTGTGTTTCGTATTGCGCGAACCGTTGGGTGGCAAGGAGCTTCAACGTTTTTGTTTCTCACTTTTCGGAACTGGCCGCTCTCAGCTTTTACATATTCGAGGAATTATTTATGGGCTCCCGGCCCCGGAAAGAGGGGGTCGAGATTCTCATAATGTAGAAGGTCACCTCCCCCAGCCTGGCGTGTCCATTGCAAACTGACACTGACAGTGCTACCGGTCGTTGTCGGCGTCGTCGTCACCTCCCGTGGATACCATAATTATAGTTGTGTTTCGTGCCCATTTTCTTCACCCTCTTTCGGCCACCATGACCTACGATGTATTGTGTGCTGCGATCCATGTGTGACTACGATTGGGACCAGATGGCCCCCCATTTTTTGGCCAGAAAGCTCGAACCACCCTACGGTTCATAACCTTTGACATAACCGGTGTGTGGCCCTTGGTGGACCGCCCTGTTGGCGCCCTGACGGTGAATGCTCTTATTAAAAGGCAGCGGCATTTAGAGCACGACAGGACACGTGCCAACCATCAAGCCACACACACACACACACACTCCAACTCAATGTGACATATTGTGTACATCGTTCATACATCGCTACTGCTGGTCCGTACATTATGTACATTATGCTCGCTTGTAGTTTATAGCGAAAGCACGTGCTTATATTCAATTACTAGTAAGCAAATGGAGAAAAAACTGTACATGAATGGAAATTACCACCGATGATCGGTGCTACTAATTGAACACACACACCTCCCCTTCCTAACCACCCTCCATCATAGGCCGTTAAAAGATGAGGGGACATAAAATTAGGCAAACAAATCGCCCAACCCCCCGGCAAGTGCTCGGTAAATGGTCGGTAATAACATTTCAATATCGTACCATAAATTACCGACCACCACCACCTTCACTGTGACCACCGTCGTACCGTCCATTCGATTACAAAACCAGTGCGTGTACTAGTGGGCTTGGATCCGATCCGACATGCTGCTGACAGGCTAATGTTTGATTTTTGTCTTCAACAGAGCAGAAGACGAGAAGCTTCCGCTTCCGCAAGGCGTTCAATGACTCGTTGGCGATGAAGCTGTGATGAATGTATGGCTCGAATCCTCGACGAGGGAAACCATAAAATGTAGGCACTGGGGCGCCATGTTGCCATTGGCATTAAGAAAAATGATTGCCGATAAAATAGAAGCATTAAGTAGTCGCGTTGAGTCGTGAAGAGACCCCCCCAGCTAGGGGGGGATCAAGAGGTAGCTCACGATGCGTATCTTACGCTTTGGGCTGTTTTGTCTTGTGTTTGTTAAATAGCGATGGCGTCGTCCAGAAGTACGTCCTTCGGAAGCTTCGGACCATCGCATGTCGATGATCAACCTGTAAACAGCCGCTTCGTTCGGACCTTGAACGAACGAACCAAAAAGTATACCAAGAATCAGCAACAAACCAACCAACCAACCATCTATCCACCCAACAACAACATCATCCGCCTATCCAGAGAGCGAGGGCCGTTAAAGCGGATGGTGAGATAAATCTGCGCCATTTTTATTTCCCTCACATACGTTGCTACCGGTGCTAGTCGAAAATCCGATTTTTATCTCAGTACCAGGCCAGACAAGGCTCGGCAAACCGGTCTCGGAAACAGGCGCTGTGCAGGTGCTCTCTAGGAATCAGTCCTCACTCTTTGCCTTCGTTGCCGAAACGAAATCAAGAGACAAACGAAGGCAACATGGAATTAAGAAAAGGAGGAGAAGGAAAACAATCATTGCATCATGGCCGATGAGGAAGCCAAAGCGGCAACTGAAAAGTGGCTGCTTCCCGTGCTTCGTTGTGTGAGGAGATGCAGCACCGACAGCACCGACGGATCGCTCGGATCGCTGCAAGCAATTTTCCGCCATTTTTTTCGGTTTCTTCGCCCGAACCGAAAACAAGCAAAAGGCTGGGCCGTGCGCGCGCGCTCCTCGTACAAAACAATCAACAGTGAATCAAGATTTATTTCCTCCCGCCTTTTCCACTCTTTTCGCCCTGGGAGCCACGTGCCTCTCGTGCGAGGGCCTGAGCCAAGGCCCGGCTTGATATTTATCTTGGCCATCACCAAATGTATTGATTGTTCGCCAACAAGGAAGCCAACCAGCCCGGGGGCACCATTCCCGCCCTTGTGTGGTGTGTTAAAGATTGAAACGGAAGCGGATCGAAGGGCAGGTCCTGGGTTTTTTTTTTGGTGCTCGAGGTGTAAATTCATGTTCATGGCAATGGGAATGGTGTTCCCAAATAGGAGCTTCTATCAGCGACTTCTACTCTGCGGGTGCGAACAGCGTGCAAAGCGCGAGAGAGCAGGAATATTAAAATGTACTGGAAAAAGGAAAACAGGATCCACAGGATGGTTCCCCGTTTCGAGATTGATTCCCGGTAGGAAGAGCGAAGCGCTCTAGCACGCGCACGTGTATGTGTGTGTGGAAAGAAAATATGATTGGCGCGTAAATACGACCAGTTGATGTAGCAACACGTCCCCGGTGGGGGGGCTCAGAAGGGGAGCGATGCCGATTTATTATTTGGATAATCCTTTCCGCGAAAAGGACCACCGCAAGAAGTCAGGAACGTTCGTTGGGTTGTCTTCTTCGCACTCTTTCCGTTACCGTGTGCCTGTCTGCCTGTCGTCTTGACAACCAATCATTGATAATGTAAATGTTGCATAAATATTTTTTGTCCAATGATACGGTTCACTGCGGCCGATGGTGAGATATTAAATCGGGCAACCGGGAAAGCGAAGCTGAAGTCGAACAAAATTGGATTACACAGTGGTTGGGGAAAATAACGTAAATGCTTACTTGGCCTTGTTTCAAGGTAGAATTTTATAGGTCCTTCGTGGAATGCATTTTATTCTTACACTTCCAGTAATCAGATTATTGCTGAGGACTTTAAATTGTGTCTGACAGAACTCCACAGTAAAACTATTGCGTATAGTTGTCCTGTTGATAGTTGAATGGGTCCTTTCCCAGAACCTTTTTCGTCTGACAAGACAGTTGACACGACGCAGCATAGATTTTTTGCTTTACAACCAGTTGACCTCCGAAATAGCTGACTGCTTCGAGCGTACGGTAGTAAAATGTTCCTGGCAATAGGCTAGGAAGTCATGTTCATTCAAGAAAGATGATTAGAGATGCTCGGAAAAAAATTACTGCTGCTTTTATGCCCAGTCTTTTTCTATCTCTACTTTCATTATCTCTTGTACTTGCATTACTAAAAATACCGTCGAATTCTGATTTAAATACCAGTATATACCTATCCAGATTGTGACTATTTCGATTCAGGGAATTTCTCCCCCTACTGTTACCAATCTAAAGTATTTCTATCAAATGCGTTTTCAATCAAGCTATCAATAGACTATTGAACTTTTTTATCGAATCATACGGATCATTTCACATAGTTGATCAACCGTTTGATTTCAATTGGAATAGCTACCCATACTCATAAACCAGTCATTCGTGCGCATATTAATAGTGGCATGCATCTTTTGAATGCAGAGTTGGTAGTGCTCGATTTTACTAGAATTTCCTACATTACTAATGCACTCTGTGCAGTCTTTTGGGCTTAACAATCGCACTTACTGAACAACTTAAATGTTTCTGCATTAAGCCTTTTTCAGCAAATGTCTTCCAAATATATTTGTTAAAATATATCCGTTAAATTACTGGGATAGCAATGAAACGATAGTTTCCTTCCACGAAACGAATTCTGTATATGACATGCAAAAAATTGGCAACATTTTTCATCGTTAGTATATTTAGAATTTGCTAATGCAATAGCAAATCTTACCGAGGCTGAAAGTAAACGGACTGGCAAAATGTTGCATTGGTTAGTTTCTAGTGAATTTATTTGATTCCACACCAAATCCACACTAGAAAGCGTTCGATAGATTTCACACGATCTTGGCGATCATTGTGGTAACAGAAACAACCAACTATAGCCGACATTTCATCGACAGAAAAGGAAACCAACGCATCGATTGAATATATTTCATTCTTTCAACAGTCTTGCGAGAAAACACGTGCCCGAGTTTTGGAAGGGCCCGAGGCTAGAAGTTGCCCAACGTTGGCTCATTTATATTCATCCCTCATTTTGAACTTTATTCCGCACTACGCGGATACACGGTGCGGTCCGTCGGCTCGTCAAACCAACCCACCACCACCGCCATCACCGCTAGCATATTGGAGAGGAATGTCGTGACGAAGAGCATGATCCGAAACCATAATGCCTCTGCTTTAGTTGTCTAAAGGGCGAGAGAGAGGAAGTGAGCTTGGAATATTGAGTTATAGCGGAACATGCACACACTGACACACGTATAGAAACGAGCACCTTTTCACCCGTTCTTCCGAATTTCTCGAGCTCTATCGAGTCGTGTAATTGCGGCCTAGACCGAGCCGATGATGCGGCCAACCGAACCGAACTGGTGTTTCTTTCAGCACCCCGTCAAGAGCACCGCTGGTGTGGAGCGAACGGGGGAACTTTATCTTAAGAAACCACCAACCAGTAGCATTCACAACCACAACCAACCAACCATCCACCTCGCACCGTATTATTTACTAAATGCCCACAAGATTTATCACCGATCGTCGATCACACGGTTCATCGGATATTTATGCTGCTATTGTGTTTGTTTTTCATGTTTTTTCCGACATTTTTCTCTTCTCTTTCTCTCTCTCTCTCCTTACGGTCCATCACCACCACCAACAACATCGCGCCAACAAAAACCTAACATAACATCACGCAAATGTGACCTTTGCTGCTGGGCTGGACTGGACCTGTCGTGGGATCTCTTCGGTGGCCTTTGTTCTGTGCTTCTTCTCCTCCGTAGAATCAAATTTCATGGATCAGACGGCGGGACTGGCACATCCTGTCGTCCGGCGCCCAGATGTACACCAACGACGAGCGGTTTGCGATTCTGCACACGCCCGGCTCCAACACGTGGACGCTACAGATCAAGTTCGTGCAGCGCCGGGATCACGGTACCTACGAGTGTCAAGTGAGTATGGAAGCAACAGTTTGGACGCGAAGGGAAAACAATCCGGATGCCGGATGGATATATGGAATCGTGTCTCTCGAGGGACACACACACGATGCCACGATTCCTTTTGTTTCTTAAGCGGTCGCTTGAGAGTTGGAATGATTTCTTTTCTCAACACTCGGCACTCGGCACTTGTGGCTGGGCACGAATTGGAGTGTTTAGCGTAGCGCGTAGCCGAACTTCTGGGAAGATTTCTGCCTGAGATAATTGAGTTGCAAAGTTGTCGACGGATTTTCCTCTCATTTATGTGACGATACTCTTCTACAGTGATAGCACGAAGCTACATAGTATGCTGACTGAATGTTGTCTCCGCTGTTAAATATAAACAGAGATTGCTTTTTTCTTCAACTCTTTAGTGAGATAGTGTTTCCGGTTTCCGAAAACTCCGTTCTGAGCATTTAAAACTGCTCTTCTCTTCCCTGTTGTATGTACTGCACTCTCTATGTTGCATTCTGACAGTCGCGTCAACTTCTGGATCACACAAATTGCAAACCGAAAACCGGATAGTGGACCACAACCGCGACAGATGCCAGGGCCGGCACGCCAAACTTTCTTCGCTTTACACTGTCAACGCATAGCAGCATGGTACATGGCGATGTGCCGACAGTCGCTGGTCGCTTAAACGAAGGACCAGCATTGCATGAAAGTCAAGTTTACGGTAATATTAAAACCGACCACGCAAGTGGATGATGGATGGAATGCTGGCGAGCATTAGGCGCAAAAGCACAAAAGTTTCTCGGTTACTGTTACGCATTTGAAGGTCTCTCGTTCGGAGTGAGGAACGCTTTTGAAAATGGTGCTGATGGCAATGGATGAGAAATTAGTGGCAAATGTGTACCGACGAGCGAGATGTTAGTTGCCTCACTACAAAGCAACCTCCATGATGCCAGAGCCCATCAAGGGACGTCATAAGTTGCTCCTCACGAATGAATGACTTCTATTGAAGTCGAGTACTTCCTGAGCAGGCGCGCGCACCGCGTGCATGGACTCATGGATGGACATGAAGTTTGAAATCCCTAATCTCTCGGTAATTATGTTGCTCGCCAGAGTGGAAGAAGTGGATGCCGTAGTTGTGCTTCAGATGCGCCTTCAGCCCGGAAATGGCCCGTGGACTGTTGTGGGGCTGGGGATAAACGGTTCGCAAAACAAACGATCGAGCGTGCCCCGATCTCAAGTTACAGATCAAAGAAGTAAGTTCCGCTAAGTACAATGAGGGAATCCACAACCAGAGAAGTTGATGTAAGGTAGAAGCTTCATTTCAATCCGGAGCTGATGATGTTTTTGGGTTGCTGGCGGTGGCGAGCGAGTTTCGTTCCGAGAAATGGTCACCGTTTGGTCTGCTATTGTGTGGGCAAATAATTGAAAAAGGTCTTATCCAGCCAAGAATTGCGAGCTCGCACTCACTAATCCCACCTAAAACGAACTCACATTCCATCCCCCGAGGTTGCAGCCTACAGGGCCTGTTTGCCCCGGTGGTTTTTGTTCGGTTCCCCCCAAAATAGAGGGCGATTAGTATGCATCGATCGAGCTTAGCAGAGTCTCGAGCAAAAGTCGAAAGTCGAGACCTCTCGACCATCACCACCATCATCACCACCAGCAGGCCTTAGCCACTCAATTAGTGCAATCAACGTCAGTGAACTGGCAACTGGCAACTTGCTGGAATGCTCTTTGCCGGCATTTCTCTGGCTAAATTAACTTAGCTTTCCTCCAGCGCTCTTCTTGATTCACACGTCCGCTGGTGCGGGGCGTGGCGTGGCGAGCGGCGAACATCACGAGGAAACATCTCTTTACAGGTGTTAACTGCGATTGGAAACATCAAGCGAAGGCGCAAGGTGCCTCCGGAGCGAACGGAACAATGGTTTTCGGGCAAAATCTCAATCCCACCAAGGTGCCTGCGGGGCGGGTGCCTTACTTAATATTCCGAGTGCAACATAAGACGCAGCATAAGAAGTTTCGCGGCACGCGTCACGCGCCACGCGTGTTCCCGCCGTGTGCAAAGTTTCGCACGTTCCCGTCCCCCGTTTCCGACTGTTACTGTTTGGCTGTTCGATGCTAGCGATACAATGTTGGCCAACTCGAGAGGTTGCGAGAACCCACAGTCTGCTGGACCTGATCACGCTGAGAAGGAAGACGATCCTTTCAACACCTCCGGCTCCGGTGGCTTGATTGTGGCGCACGGCGCGAGTGCGTGGATGTCATAGAAATGCGGACACGTTTGGGAACTTCGCTCTTCCGGTTTTTTGGTTTGTTCTTTTTGGTCATTTGCAGCTGGATTCATGGCGTGGTGCCGTGAATAGCCGAGTCGAATATACTTGATTTCCACGTGGCGCTCGCATAAAAGAATTCGAAAAAAAGTTCGATTCGATTTGTGAGGTTAAATTGTTTACTCTGCTATGCATTTACGAGATAATTCTAAGAGATTTCTCGAGAAGATTTATTGCACAGTTCATTTGGTATAGAGTACTGTAAATTCTACCATATTCTAGCTAATATCGTGGCGTATTTTAAAAGTCATTAAGCTTACGTGCACACAAGCGCACGCGCGGAATCACATCACCACATTATTATCCTGAACTGGCAGCGCGGGAATGAAATTTACGCAAATTCCTGCTCCCAACTTCCGAGTAGATGTATTTGGCAGACTCTTGGAACAAAACCCGCTGAGCATCTTTTGACGCATTTCGTAAAAGTTCCTTCTTCACTCCAGCATGAAAATTCACTTTATCACGCGCGTGATGAGAAGGTGGCAAAAGGTTGCTTCCACATCACATCACTTCAACACTTCACTTCGCTGTGTAGGCCCCGGGGATTCGATCAACTCGAAATTGTAATTGCAGGCTTCCTTCCGAGCCTTTTGGAAGCGCTCATCTCATTCGCTTCTTTCGGTGGTAGTGAAACTCGTCAATGTAGACTCGAGAGAACGAGGAAACTTTCTTTGCGTAACATCATTGTATCGGTCGCGCCCTGTCTCTCTCGTTTTCTCTGAGCCTTTCGATCGATGAGAGCTGATAAAAGCGTCCTTTATCCATGCATACCACCCACTGCGACAGCTTTTCATTGTGCCGAACGCCATCTTCCATCAACGCAGTGCGACATCGGAGCGTGGGAGCGAGAAATGGATTTTTGTTCCAACACCTTCAATGCTGCTGGATGACGATGATGATGATGATGATGTTGCTGCAGCTCCACTGGCGTGTCAGGCCGTGGTTCGCCGGGTGCTCTACCCTAAAATTGACAATCCAGATTGTGCATCTCGGTATCTACCGCACCCAAAATGATGCTTCGTGGCATCTTGTTAAGAATAAAGTACATGGAAAATCCCCGTCGTTTCCAGTCGATAGTGCATGCAATTAAGCAGCTTTAGTAGGATAAAGTGCTCATTAAAAATTAGTGAAAATTACATTATCCTCTCTATGCCGCCAGCTGGGTGCTCGTTCACCATCGCATAAATCTAATTTCCACATTTACAAACCCAAAAGATGGAAATTGCTATCGGGCCCCGCAGGGCTAATGTTTTATTTCTTTTCGGGTTTGTTACGGCGTTCCGTACGTTTGGTCAGCCCCCACCACCCCGGGTAAAGGCAACTTCCGGCTGGCTGTAGATAGTGCCAGCTCAAGCCGGATAAGCCGGAGACGCTCGGCACAGACAGGACAGGACAGACCTGTGGCCAGTGCAAAGGCTCGCTTTCACGTCACATCACAAAGCACCAGACACTAGCTGGTAGCCGGTAGCTGGTTCCGGGGGTACAGGATCACCGGTAGCCCAAAGGCCACCAAATCTGATTACCTTTCTCCAATGAGAAGTCCGTGTCCGAGTCTGCCGTGCCTGGCTCTGGGCCGGAACACCCGCCTTACGGTCAATGGACTAATCTTCCGGTGGCCGGTTGCCCAGGCCGCATGTTCTGATTTGCCCGGGTGGTCCGGGTCCGTGTCCGTGTCCGAACCAGGGCAGGCCAGGACAGACTCATCCTCGCTCACGTGACAAAGGAATTACTTATTCATTTTCACGTCAGCTACACTGTCCGCCATTCTCGGCGTATCATAAAGCTCTCACCGAAGCCGGCTCGTCCTCTGCGGAGTCCTCTGCGAAGGATGTGCTCGGATATAGTGCGGTACCGTGCTGCTGCTGATGCTGATGCTGCTGCTATCATCTGCTGCAGCCTGCCAGGCCAGGCCACACTCTGACGGATGGTGTGCGCTCGCGTTCCCCCGTAAAGAACTATTCCGTTTTCTGTTGCTTCCTTCTTTGCCTCGTCCACGGGGCTCGGGGACTATAATCTCGTCCCGGCGTCCCGGCTTCGGGCGTTAATGGTGGGTTCGGATGGGATGGGAATCGGTGGAAAGAAGCCAACGAAAACGGAGAAAAAGAAACTGGTAAAATGCTGCCAGAAATTTTCATGCGAAAAACTCATAACCCCGGTGCCGGTGGTGCTGGTGGCTACCGGTTCCCTTACCTACCTACCGGGGCGGTTGGAACGAGAGACGGGGAAAGAGAGAGAGAGAGAGCACACACTCCCAGGGATCACCGGTGGCATGCTTCGGAGGTCGGCTTTCGATCGATGTTGCTACTGATGATACCTGTCTGCCGGCAGCATTCGAAGAGCTTATTCTCCGGCGAGGTTTTTTTGTGTTTCCTCCTTCCAGCGCTAACTTACAGACTTCTTCAGCGCTCTGGTGGCTGGTTCCCTTTTGTCAGTCTATAAGCCGGTCCGAGCCGAGTGGTCGAAAGCCCACATAAAACGCGTCTCTGGCGAGGCGTAAAAACTGCATCAATATGCAGTGCGGTGCATTAATGAAATGGAATCTCTCCAAGCAACGGTGCATGGCCATGAGAGCAACTTTTCGTTAAAGACTGTCTAAAAAAGTGGTTGGTATAAGGTTGCTATCGTGGCCGTAGAGTGAAAGATACTTTTAACAAGT
>NC_064875.1:39528438-39560938 GCF_943734745.1 Anopheles darlingi | reverse complement strand
GTGTACCGAAGCCGCCACCATCGTGGTGATAACATCACCCTTGGCCTAGCGGTGACCAAGGATTACCGAGCAATTGGTCAAGAAGAGAGGTTAGGTTGGGCCTAAATGAAGCACCGATCGGGGCATGAGCACGACCACGCGATAACGCGCACACAGAATCGGATTGTCGGTGGGCGGTACAAAAAAGGTGAGGCTGAGGAGAGGTGGAACTTTTGCATAAATTTCTGCACAAATGTACACGAACGAGTTAAAGTTTTTGTGGGGGGTGAGAAGGACAAAACTTTGCGTCGTGACAAATGTGTGCACCAAAGGAAAGGGAACAAGTAAAGTGCATTTCCTGTTTCTTTGCTTCTTTTTTCTACCGCTTTATGTTTAACCAAATTTTCAACCAACAAAAACTCACGAAAATGCCACTCTTGGGTGATGGGGGATGGGGAGTGATCTTGATTCAAATTTAATCAATGCGCTCACGCCATCTCACGCCCGCTCTGACGCACACCGGCGCACGGGAGAGAGTGAGAGAGTGAGAGAGATGATGTCTCAACCCGGATCTCGCTCACACAACCTACAAGAGTTTATCGCACAGGAATGGCCATAAAATTGCTGACCTAACGCGGTGCGGTGGTTCCCCTGTTCTGGTTCTTGGTGCTGCCAGCCGCGAATCCATTATCGAGAGTGGAAATCACGTTCGGTCACATTAAGAAAATTGACGTTACATGTCCCGGGTGGGGTGGACCACGGTGGTGTTCGTTCACGCACACATTGGGCGAAGGATGAGACGCTTCTGACGCGCTTCCTTCTCGGCTTCTTTTTTCCGAACCCAACGCCGAACCGAGAAGAACGGATTTTATGCTGCACCAGCACAAAAGCTTTCATCTCATCAAGCGATCGAGCGAGCGAGTGAGGTGCTAAATATAGCGTCAGCATGGCGTTGGGTAGAGAGTGCTTCAGACTCGTTGACTCGTTAACCGCACTCGGCTTCACGGTGGCGTTCCTTGTGTGGTCAGCTAGCAAATGCACTCGATATTCTTGTCGTGTTTTATTATCTCGTTGAAATCCCTGTTGGCCATTTGCAGCACTAACACTAACTTGCAGGCTAACCAGGTTAAACAGCTGCATATGCAACCCTCACGATGCTGCATGGAGCATAACAGTTATCAAACAAACCTTATTCGTTAGCTAATGAAGTTTCCCTCTTTCATCCATTTACAGACAATTCCCTGACGATATCATTTCATTCCGTCGTAACGGAGTTTCATTCCCTCGTATCCCATGTCTCTTTGTCCCTTCTCTCACTCACTCATATACACACCCGACAGCACGTTTACCAGTGCGCTTGTCGTATGCAAAATGCTCTAGCAGCAGATGCACTTTTAGGGGCCACCACCCGCCACTTGAAGACAGCTTCTTCTCGCGAAGCCCATGAAGGGTCGCTTGCCATTACACCGCATGATATGCCGCATGGATGGCATTGGTCCTGGTGGTGTTTGTCGAGTAACGCGGCGGAACAGCAAGCAATGATTGCAATTTTCATCAGCGCAAAAGATGATTAATTGAGCGACTCGTGCGCAGTGTGCCACGATCCGCGTCGTCGTCGTCGTCGTCGTCGTCGGTCCCGAACGATGACATTCCACCTTCAGGATCACATCGTAGTCGGCAATGGTGGTGGTGGTGGTGGTGGTTGTTGGCGGTGATGAATCGCGTCTTGCCAGACGCGGAAATTACAACATACCACAGCAGCAGTACCAGCGGCAATAGAAGCAGCAGTAGAAGAAGAACAGCTCCCCTTCGCAATCAGCCGGCGCTCAGCGTCGTTGAAGGCTAAACGCGTGGAATGATATATGCCCCTCCAACCTTCCGGATGCCGGAGTAACCAACACCGGAAGATGCAAATAAGGAAGCATCTTCTTTTCTTTTGCGGCAATGCCACCCTACAATGCAATATTTTTCATATGACAGTTTACAATCCCGCACACCCCTTTCCCACGTTTTGCTCGCTCTCTTCCTGGCGCATACTTTACGTACTGCGAACACATTCCTGTGAACCATTATGTGACGGGTTGCACATTACAAAGAGGGTGGCGGCCAACGATCTAGTGTATTGTGTCATTCTGTGCAGTGTTGCAGCTTCTGTGCAGCTGCTCATTCTCTTAAGGTGCCTGACCACGATAGCAACTTAACGTTAAGGGCTTTTAAAATGAGGTTGAAATTAAATTGCTATCTTTGCAAAGAACGGATGAAAGAAACTTTCATTTTATCAATTGATGTTGCTTTTATCCAGCTCTGTTGGAAATTCTCTGTAAGTGACATCTATAATTCCTTGGTTCAACCGAAAATCGATTATAAGGCACCTGTATTACTTAATTTATTTGATTTCTAAATTGCTACGACTTTATAATTCTAGTAGAAGGGAATTATTCTATTTGTATTTGACGATTTCTGACCAGCAAACAAATCTTTTCTCTATTAGTGGACTGAACTAGCGATGCGTTTGCTTCCAACGCTTGTTGGTGTGTGTGAATTGCGAGATGCAAAACAAAGTTGTGCTCGTGGCAGTGCATTTGAAAAAAAGTTTTGCTGCAGACCGAAAGACAGCCAATGAAAATTTCTTATCTATGAATGTTGCTTTCGTGGCCATGCACCTTTAGCTTACAGTATCCTAAAAGGGTGAACCTTCATACTGTGTTCTGTTGAAAGGGCGTTGTTTTGTTAACCGAAAGGGATACTGTTGCATTGCGCTTCTATCGATACCTGCACAGAAAACTACAAAATCATGTTCTCCAGATGCTGACAAAACAATGCAACTTTTGCTGCACCTGGTGAAACGGTGACCAGTAACCATATCTTCAGAGGAAAAGCTGTTTGATAGCATGCTCCTCATATGCTCCGTGGAATAGAGTCTGTTTATAGCTTCAAAGTGTACACTTTGACACGCCATTTGATGTGGTATCAGGTGTATCTGTCTGGGGAAGATGAAATGTTACTGAAACACGTGAAACAAACATCACTTCATGTTCTACACAGCTACAGCGGATCGAAGGGTCTAGCACACCAGGTGTAACTTTCATGTTACCGCATGTAACTACACGTAAAGGTACCTTGCCTAGTGTGTGTCAGTGAATATACTCGAAGCTAATCCCACAAGATTTCCCAGGAATTGCTGGAAACCGAGAGCAAATGCTTTACATCACAAAGCTTCGTTTTCAGTTCAAAACAAGCTTCTAAAAGATTATGTATCTGGAAGACACAACATCATGGGCATGCATCGGTTCGCTCAAATAAGATGAACAAACTGTTCCTTTAAGTATCAAGTTACGCAACATTTTATGTTTCTTCCAGACCGCTCTATGACTTATTTCCCGCCACAGGAACCCGTTTCTTTAATGCTGAAATGTTTATGAAACGATTTGATTCCTTTTTTAAAGAAATTACGTTTCAATCAATCAACGGATCAATCCCGGTAAATATTAATCTCTCAGCACATTCCATGCGGTGAAATCTGAAACCCTCGCCCGAGGATCTCAAGGAAAGCGCCTTTCCACACCGAGTGCCTGACATCATAAAGAGCCGTCATTGTGAAGCCACCGCGGTGGTTGAACTGTCAGAAATCAGCAGCTACAAAAACACAACAGTCTTCCCTTCCCCTCTCTCTCTCTCTCTCTCTCTCTCTCTCTCTTGCTGCTCAATGCAAGTACCCGATGGAAAAGCGAAAAACAAATATATTTTCATCTTGGCGTTGTTGTTAGTGTTGCCGGCGTACCGAGACACCAGAGCGACGGAGCCGTTAAATCGTACTCCGGGTGTCCTTTGCCGGAGCCGGTACGGTCTGTGCTGAGGGAAACACCGGAAACCGTTTCGTTGGTTTTTCGCGCAAACGGCAATCATATTTATGCTTCTGCTTCGGTAGAGCATGCGTAAATATTTGCAATATCCGATTACGATGAATAATAAAAATGTATGAAAGCAACGCAACTCGGCGTCTGAGCGTCTGAGAAGACGACTACGACGACCGCCTCGAGACGGCGACGATGGCGTCTGATATGAAGCGCGCACCAGCAGGTTTTGGGCGACGATGAAGATTTGACAGCCAACACGGCTACGGCGGCTTACGGTACGATGCCATTGGATGCTTTCCATCATATTCATATTTAACAATATTTTTGTTTTCATTCCTCGGCATAACGTTTCCTTTTTGCGAGATTCACAATTACGTAAAGTGTGATGCTGAAGCTCACATTATTGTGATGCCGGGGGGTAGTCGGGACTTCTAATTTACTGGACTATTTTTGAGAGAGTTTCTTCCTTAAGGTTTTGTGCAAACCATTCAAATACAGAACTACATACAGAACTGCAGAACTATAGAACTTGAGAATCGATCGATCGAGTCGCTCGAATATCTGCAACCGAGCGCACACTCACACACACAGCGCATTCAAGGTTAAGGCTGTGGCCCAGTTTCATTGCCGGTGGAGCCCTCTCTACTCCAGTGCATAGATTCTTATGATTTTCTCTCTACCATGAATATTTATAGCGTTCCATTGTGTGGTGCATCGAATGAACTTCGAGCACGCTATGGTACTGGGAGGGGAAAGAGGGGTGCTGCCGCACACTGTCACGATACATCGAACCCGGTTGTGAGCTTTCTCTTCTTGCAAATATACGGGAATACACGGGCCAGTGCATTTGAAAGCCGAGGCTCAACTCAGAGTTCTTTTGTTACAGCTGCTATCGCGACCATCCTGTTCCTATTTGGAAACCGAACCGAACAAATCCAAGATGGGTGCTACAAGATTTATCGCCAAGGAACGTATGAATCCTCCAGATTCTCCATGGAGAATTTAATGGAGATTCATTACAAAGGGGCGGAGGTGCTCGTGCAATAAACTCGTGCTCCATTTCGTGAGCATTTCTACGATGCACTTGCTTTGCTCATAACGGTCCAATTTTTCATTCGTTTTATTTATTGTTTCCACATATCCTCGAGAGCAGCAAACAATGAAGCGCTCCTTGGTATTAAACTGGAAAAGCAACACATCTGATTTGATTATCGGCGATCGTTCGTCCGTTTTTTAGATAATGATTAAAATTTACCCCCAATTTTTGGAAAAGCAGATTAGTTAAAAAATTTTGTACATAAATTTAAATGTGGTTTACATGAATGTTAAGTTTAATTGGTTTTAGTTATTGGGTCCCTGAATAAGTTCTTTCGATTCCGGTAAAAGTTGGCGCCACTAATTTTTAGGTCAATTTCGCAAGATTATGTGTTATGACGTTTTAAATTATAATTAATTACCATTAAAATAAATAACTGTTCATAATATGGACTATTTATTGATGGAGAATGTTATCGTCTATAATTAAACCATTTGAAGCGAGCTCTGGCTAGAAAATGGCCGAAGTGGGATAACCGACATGGTAGACTTGTTTTTAAACACGATAACGCACGACCTCATGTTGCAAAATCAGTGAAAAACTGTTCAGAAAACGTCGGAAATGAAATGTCATCTCACCCGCTATATACACCAGGCATTGTCCTTTCCAAATACAGCTTGTTTGGTTGCAAAACAATACCTGAAAGATGAAAAAAGTAGTGGCCAGCGATAGGCAATGTTTGGATTGATGTAATTATTCTTTTGGTTTTGGTAATTAATAGGTTTTGTTGCGGCAAAAAATCGAAACAACTAATTTTGGGACCGAATATGTTGCGCATTAGTATAACGGCGTTTTAACATTGCTAACGCTATTAACGGTAACATTGCTGTAAATGAGACTTTATGTCATTTCGACGGTATGTTGCAGATTTGAAATGGTTTCACGCTGATAACACTACATTACGATGGAACAAGAGATCAATTGTAGTAGATCTATGAAGCAAACATAACCGCACTAAGACTAGAACAAAATGCCAGGTAGAAAGAAACACTAGTTTTCACTACACGTGAGAAACCGGTACCACAAGAATAAGCGAACAGCATTTGCACACATAAACGGTGCCCTAACCGAGGAGCAAACACCGCCACTACCACCGAACACTCGACGACGAACGATCGTATCTTAACCGCAGCGCAAATTTGAAAAGTGACTTTTCGTGGGTTGTCGGTTCCGTGGGTCTGATTTTAGAATAGAAAATAATACAAATATCAGGGCACCTTTCAGGGTTTGCCTTGGTTTTGGCCCCGGTGTTTGGCCATTTTCCCAGCCTCCGTGGCAACCTCACAGGATGTGATGAACTGGCCTACCACCCCTCGGGGGACTTGAAGAATCCAAACTTGAATTCGAGCAGCAAAAAAAAACACGAAACAGGAAAAAGATAGAAAAAAAATCCCAAAACTTTCCGTGCTCCGGAACTCCTGCGTCCGGCGCTCATGGTGAATGATCGACAAGAACCGACCTATGCTGCCGAGGGAGCGACCGGCACCGCCTGCACCCAATAGACGCCTGATGGCAACCATTCCTGGGATGTGTACGTGTGCGTGTGTGTGTGTTTGCTGTTTTTATTCCTCTATTTGCTTCCGGATTGTGCCGGATCCCATGTGTAAATGTTATTTTGAGCGACTGAAAGAAGAAACCGGCCCAAAAAACGTCCACCCACCCCTCCAGACCACCAACATGGCATGGCATAGCATGGAAAGCGCCCTCTTCTCGCTTTGCCTCGAGGGATTTGGCTCTTTTTGTGCCCGTAAACCCGTTAGCGAACCCTTTTTGGTAGGGATGGGCGGAAAAAAGAAGAAGGAAAAAAACAGGCCAGAGAGCAACCGTTCGTTTACGGTGCACACGGACGTTCATGGTGCCCGCGGGCAGCGCTAGTGGTGCGGTGGTGGTGGTGCTTTCTGCGTGAATCTAAATATACAATTTAGAGAACGTAACCGAGGAGGAGTCACTATCGGTGAAGAATTTTCGAGGCGATTCCCGCGTAGCAGATTTGAGTGAAATCATTATTTTTTGAGTTTTCTGATATGTTTTAAAAAGAACACTTTTTGAATTGAATCGCTCTATATTATCTATCATGAATTTGTGGAAAACACACACACACACACGCGACAGCTCGTGTCTTGGCGTGCAAGTAAGAATCTTTCGTTGGTTGGTTTTTCTCACGAAAATTCCCCCAAACCGAAAGGTGTTCTCTGGTGAAAGATGACATTTTGTAGCATATCCGCATAATCCGGGTGACACCAGAGATGCCCGCCTGTTCCGTGTAATAAATCATTCAACCACTTCACCCGGAAACACATTTGGACAGTGAGAGGGGGGGCGAATGCTTGGAAATGCTGTTCGAGCTTGCTTGGCACCCGAGAAGCGAGCATATACTTCTCGCTGCCACTTTCACAACCACACAGCTGGAATAAATATTTTGCCCGGGATTCACTCGTCACGAACCATCTACCACCACCACCACCAGCACCACCACTGACAGTCGCAGTAGTAGTGTATACTTAATCCGGGGCTCCATGCTTTCCACGAAATAAACCAAACGATTATGCATGCGCTTCAACTGCGCGTAAAGCGAAAACGGGGGGAGAATGTAAATCGTTTTCGCTCGAGTTACACCGGTGAGGAGGGGGTGTGTGTGTATGGGATCGGGGCCAGCAGGTTGCAATCGCATCCGGTGGGTAATTGCACTCTTTCATCTCCTACTACTGCATCGTACCGATGGTGGCCAGCATCGGATAGCTAAACGATTCGCTTGCAAATCTCCAGATACCTCGAAAACCACTAACAGCATCAAAGTCACGTTGCATTAAATTGCTGTGAACGTACACACACACAAACACATTGTGCCGGTATGGGACTGGGGGACTCGTCCACAAACATTTGACCTGATCTGACTTGGATCTCCGCCGGAACTGTCGGATGCATGGTTTGCATTCAGCAACAGAAAACGAAGCGACCGGTTTTGGGTACCATATGTGGCCACCACGGGCCCCATAAGGGGTCTGTCTGCCCGGTGTGGTCAGAAAGATCTGTTCGCGTTAACGCAAGAATCACGAGCTGGCCGCCACCACCAACCAGCGACCACGGACCGGTGCATGCCAAACAGTCGCGCGCATCGCGACGCAACAATTCGTTTACTTTGTGGAGTTCCGGACCCCGTGTTCTGGCATGATGAAGACGCGCACTCTTGACCTGCCACGCGCGGCAATCGTTTTGACTTTTGTACCACAATCATACATGCACACACACACACACCAGCTCGTGCGTGCCCTCTAGTCGGTAGATTGCATAACCAAAGGAGGAATCTCAAGCCGGAGCAAACTGTAACAAAGCAATTTAACAAACCGCGCGATGAAATGAAACTGCTGCGGGCAGTTGCGGGCGTAAAAAGAAAAGCTCGGAACTTCGAGGGGGGAGCGAAAAAAAGCCCCTCATTTCAACATGGGAAAATGTAGCCCGAAACCCATTTTCCGCGAATCGTTCAGCAGCAAACTAAGGGTCTGATTGTCACCTAGGGGTCTCACTCTCTCTTCATCGTCTCTCTTCGTTCTATCACACACCGTCGCTGCTTTATTGTGTGTCTTCTGCGCGGAGCACTGCGCCCCGACATTACATTATTTGACCGTGGCCGGGACCGAACGATACACCATAAAAGTAATAATGCATCGTTCCACTATGTCATCCATATGCACGTAATGGTACCATTGGGACCATTACTATCCTGACATTACAACGGGACGTGCTCGTACGGGGAAGGAGACCGTAACGATAAGCTTTGCCGCATCGTTGTCCACACGGCCCCTTTGCTACCCTTCTACTCTGCTGTCTGCTTGAACGAGCGACTCATGGAGTGAGCGTGTGTGTGTGTGTGGAGTGTAGTGAACGCTCGAGCTGTGCAGAGCGTTCACGTGCACCTATCCCCTGTTCCAGCTAACGACGATTGTTGGCGAGCTTGGCAAGAGTGGAAGTTCGAGGGGAGAGAGAGGTGTTTAATCTGCTTCTTGTACGGAACTGTGTAAGCTTTCGTAAATTGAAGTGACATTTTGAATACCATGGTGGTGGTGGTGGTGGTGCCAGTACGGATGGCGGCAAATAGAACCCCGTTTCCTACTAACTGGCAGGCATACCACCTTCTCCTTCTTTTTTTTCTTCTTCGCCTTCTTTCGCAACCGATCGATGCGAAACCGGTTCCTGCATCCTGTGGCCAACAGACACCATGGCCATGGCCGTAGGAGCGGTGTATGGCGGTCCTGTCGAAAGTGTCGCTCGGAGGATGATGAATTTAAATATGGTTGGTGGTGGTGCGAGCGAGTGAAATGGGATTTAATAATGAACACTTTGTTTGCGCACGAGACGAGACTTTATTTGTCGTTGAGTTTTGTCGCGTGTGTGCGTTCAGCAGCTCTGATGCTGTTGTAAGCAGGATTTAAAGGACGACAGAACTCGTTGCTGAGTGCGTTATAGATTGCATGGCTTTGACGTGGTATGATTAAATAATACAGATCAAGGACGTATCTAATCCATTTAGAAAAGAAAAATGCCTCCAAAAGCAAGCCCTTACTTCGTTTATCATTACATATTAGCGACCTTACTTCGTTTATCAATAATGTACGCCCGAATGTGCTCGAAACGAGCCAAATGATTGAAAGCCTTGAAAGCACATTACATGCACACGACAAACACGACAACGACTCATTGGACGCCTTCAATCAATGTTTAGCGATAACTGATTGCGGCCATTTGTGGCAGCAATTCATTTCACGGCTGATCTTTCGGAACTTCTCTCTCGAGCACCGTGCGCCCGATAATTGCATGATGGATGTTCGATAATAGGATGGAGCCATCGCCTGAATTGAGAAATTTCCAATCAAAAACCAAAAAAAAAACGAGAACGAGGCGAACCAATGCCGTAACGTAAAAGGCATCGAAGCAAAACCACCGAAGCGATGAAAATGGCCAACAAATTTGGTAGTAATAACAGTCGGCTGATGGTCGGTGGCGGACGAAAAACGACGGTGGATCTTTCACGTTCCAGGATCCAAGTAGTCCTGAGTGCTTTGTACGGTTGAACAGCTTCGTTGCCATGGTAACGCAGAAAAATGTCTCTTCCGTCCACAGCTCGCGGTGTTCTCGCGGTGTTCCGGTCCCGGGGCCGTGGCCGTGGCCGTTTGTTTATTCGATAAATCTTGCGTGAGCAGTGGCAGCATATTGTGGCTCCCTGTTGGTGGTTCCCGGAACGGAAAATCCGCTGCTTCGCTTTGCCGCTGCTTGGGCCGTCCTCCAAATGGGCTTCTCATTTTTCAAACGATCCTGCTACTGCTGCTGCTACGACCTCGGCGCTGCGGTGGATGGCAAGATACCACGATGCTCACTCCAAAAGAGGCACACGGACCGAGGGGTCTCCCTTCCTCCCTTTTGTGGAGCATGCCAATTGATTTGGTCAGGTCGTATCAATCGCAGACCATCTGTTCGAAGCCGCAGTCGTCGTCGTCGTCGTCGCTGTCGATGGTGGAAAGCAATTGCAATCTATTGATAGATAAATTATTCGCTACCCGAAATAGCGTCCACTTTAGCCCCGCCATCATGGCCCCTACCACACGCACACACGCTGTTCGACAATTGCACCCGAACACACACACACACACAGCCGGTGGTCGGTTTTTGGGAGGGAAAAGAATTTTTATTACAGCTCCCCGCAACGGCTGGGCTGGAAAAAAGGGAGGAAATAGGCTTCACCGTACGTTTTGCTGCAATTCTCATGATCCTTTGGCCCCGCTCCGAACTGAAACGTGAACCTCGACGTTCGGTCAAAGAGGCCAGTTTCGTGGTTCGCCTTTTATGTTGTTTCGCGCTGCGTCTGCACTTAGGCCAGCAACCAGACGAACGGTGGCGGTAGCGAACCATCAACAGAACCTTCGAAGTCGTACGCCACCACCGCAACGGACCAACGGGCTTGTGGTCTAAACGCCACGCCAGCGGACGACCAATAAAGCGCGCACTGATTTACGACTGGCGCGAGCTGTCGAAAAGCTACTACGGCCTCATGACCAACTGGCCGCAACCAGGTGTACGTGTGTATGTATGGGTGTGTGCCTGTGTGTGGTCGGCTCATTTTGGGGTGGGCTTTCGGCTGGTTTGTGACCACCGTGACCGTGGTGAGCCGGTTGAACCGGTGGTCGAACAAGGCAACTCTGCCCTTTTTTTTTCTCTCGAGCAATTGGAAGCAACCGAAGGTACAGAGAAGGTGAGGAGGAAGGCTGAGTGGTACCGAACAACCAGTTTTATTACATCGTGCACGTGAATAAATCAATAAAAGCAGATTACCATTTAAACGAATCATACCGCGAAAAGCGAAAGCCGGTTCCGAAAGTCGACGTTTGACGTTTGGTGCGGTGGCACGATGCCGTAAAGCCACACAATCGATGAAGCCGGACCACCACCCCCCCGAGTTCGGATTCAATTGTGAGTTTTTGCTTTGCTTTTCGGTGGTTCCGGAGATACTCTACAGTTCCTGCTGCTTGAGCACCATAGTACGAGCACTGACGGTAACAGGCGGTACCAATGGATTTCTTCCTCTCAAACTTTTTGTCTTCAGCATATTTGATGGATGGTTTTTTGTTTTTATTTCTTCCAAGATTGTTTTGAACAGAATGACGTCTGAAACCGTTTGATAGAAGATTGTGTAAAGTGTTGTTGTGTTAATGTTTTAAACAGTAATATGTCCCCTCCATGGTGTACAAACTTGTTCAAAGATGGATTCGAGCGAGACTTACGTGGCTGATTAATTTGAAATACTGTTTTGTTCGAGTTCAAGAACTGCAGGAAAAGAATAGACGAGAAATTGCAAAAGTTGTTGAATATTGATACTACTCAAACTGTATGTTAATTACATGCAAACATTAAGTTCAAGTTACATGAGAAATTATTACCTTAAAGGATTTTTTTACTTCAAAGTTCAAAGTAAACTGCTAGTAAAATCATATCCTATCATAATGAAACTGAATGCGTTTTCTTTTTTAACATTTGGTTAATAGCCTCTTTCTGATATCGGAAAGGAGAAAACTTTCCAAGAAAGAACTACAAAAATTGTAATATTTAGTTCTTTTTTATTAGCTCTTCAGCTGTTAATAGCAAGCGGCGAATCATCAGCAATCGCTGCTCGCTGCGCTATAGAGAATACAATTAATTTTAATATGGAATTGGAAAAAACTCAAATGTTTAACGCTTTAAGCACCCTCTGTCCACCTTCGTATTAGAATGTTTACGAAAAAGTAACGAAGAAAGTAGAAAGTAATTTCAAGAATTTATCGCTTTTTTCTCGAATTACTTATACACACTACACTCAATACTTTTACCAATCAATACTTTAACTTCAATACTTTAAACCAATCGGAAGGTTCTAACAGAGAATAGGTTACTAGTAAGTAACATAAGTTTCCAAGTTTTAACCGCAGCCTCAGAAGCTTCAAATTGCTGTTCCAAAGCAATTCTTAATTGCTTTTTCAATATTAAATACCTTTATCGGCAATAGACTATCACATCAAATGAATGTCTCAATAACTAAGCAAAACTAAATTCGCGGGTAAACTCCCCAAACAACACCTTGGGATGTTGATTCGATTAAATTTAATTGCATATGTATAACCTTCGAAGCCATAAATAAATTAAACATAAAGGTTCCTGTTGTGGTTTTTAGAAGATTGGAATTGCTCATTAACCGCAACGCTCCTCCATTCCGGCCATTATGTTCAAAGCAAAGGCTCCCCGATGGAGGCGCATGGTGAAGAACCAGGCGCCTCCATCGTCTGGTCGGAAAGAACATCATCATCGAGGACAACGTCACCGCCACACACACAACAATGCATCAAACGACCACCCTCGGTGCGTTGTTACATTCAACCACTCCGTTACGTATTGACACTCAAAACACGCGATTTCGCGTTCACACACACGCAGACACGGGCGCGCGCGTGCCACCATAAAACCCGCTGGTTCTTCGGTCGCGAGGTGCGAGCCACAAAGAAACCAACAAATCAAATTGCCGCCCATCTTTTATGGAATCGCGGGAATCCGTCTCGTCTTTACCTTCATTCACCTCTCCTTCACCTTCCCGATCATTTGAATGCCAAGCTGCGAGTGCCTTTGGGATGAAAATTTATCTCTACTTAGCGCTTGTAACACTCCTCCCCCCAAAAACCTCGGATGTCTTGTTCCATTCGTGCACAAAAGCTACGTGTGTATCGGTGAAGGTGAAAAGCTTGGCCAAGCCAGACGCGCGTGTCATAAAACACTCTGCCTCTGGCTCTCTTTCGCTCTCTTTCGTTCGCTTTCGCTCTCTTTCGTTCGCTTTCGCTCTCTTTCGTTCGCTTTCGCTCTTTTCCACCCTGTTTTAAAATGTTTTATTTGGCCAAAAAGTGATAAATTTTTTGACCGCGTCTGGGACGGTGCTACCGATGGTGATGGCGGCTGCAATGTGGCCGGCTCGCAACCATTGTCCTGGCCCCGGTGGGAGTATTACGATCGTAAGCAGAAACATGCGTTTTGTGGGGCCGACCGGTTGATGGTTGATGGTTTAGTCCCTTACAGAGTGGAGAGTGTTATGCTACTGCTGCTGCCGGTGCTGCTGCCGGTGCTACTGCTTGGTAGTTATCAACACACTGAGTGATGGAGCGTCGCCATCGCCGTATTCGCCACAGTTTGGGGCACGGCCGGGAACTCAATTTAAAGCTCATGAATGTGAAAGATTTACGAGCCAGCAAAGTGGTGCGTGCGTGTGTGTGTGCACCGTCAAGGGGTGGCTTTCGATTCCCGTAACCATTTTTAACGGTTGATACTTTCACAAACACACACACACACACATACACACACACACAAAATAATACGAATCAATGCTAGCGGTTAGCAGTGATCGCCCTTTCCCTTCTAGCAAAAGCCTGAAGGACATTCTTCTGGTTCGATAAATCATCTCCATCCCGAAGGGCGAAGCATATCGGGATCGTTTATGTTTTATGATGCCCAGGCTTAAGCGTACAAGTGTTTGATAAAAAAAAATCCCCTCCCCGGGTGTGTGAGATTATGAAAATGCTCGCGATAAGCACCAACCAGCCCCAGCCGGGTTGGTTGTAAACCGGGATGCAGATCGGCCAAGATGGTTAACCCCGTAGGTGGCAATATTGTAGCAAAGCATAAATGTTTTACGGGCACCGTACCGGTAATGATGCCGGTGGAAAGTCGATGATGCTCCAACACTCCTTCTTTTACATGCCCACCGCCCACCGGTCATATTCGATGATTCGATTCCAAAAACTGGGCCCCAAAATTAAGTTGCGTTCGGTCACCGGAACCCGGCACCCGGCACCAAAGTTTCATCGGGAGACTTTTCCAACAAAATTCCAACGTTGCCCGTTGCCAATGTAGTAACCAATTTTGACGATTGATTCAATTTATCATTGAGTTCAAACATTCTACAACGGCAACATTCCGCTCCGCTCTTCACACAAAGCCATAAAATTCCCTAATTGCACCAAACCCTAATCGCTACCGGGAGGGGGCACGCGCTCACCGAGAAATCCAGAGGCACATGGCATGGGGAAAGGGAACCGCAAGGCACGAGCATCGACGATGACGACAACGACGACGACGAACGAGACGTTCTAATCAAATTATGGAACCCCATCTCGGGAACTTTGAACCAAAAGCCCAAAAGTGCTCGAAAAGTTCAAGTAAACTGTAGTGCTTGTTCCGGAGTTACCCTTACGTGCGGTCTCCCCTCATCTCCCGTCGTCTCCATTTATCCTGTTCTTCCCCCTTCAGGCGATAGTCGATTAGATTAAATATTAATTTAAACAAAACTTTTTGTCCCGAAATCTATTAACATTGTCACCATTACGAAGCCCTCGAGGGCCACCATCTTGTCTCTATTGCTGTGTCCCGATCGTTACAATGATAGATGTGGCCTACCGCGAGAGTTTCTTTCCCGAGGTAAAGTCACAGTCAATCCGCTTCCGCTTGGCGATCCCGGCTAGGCGGACGTGATCACACTTCGGGCTACCGATCCTCCTACCCCGGAAATGAATAGAATCGAGAACTCGATTCGAGATATCGAGCGTGCAATCGCACGTGACATTCACACTGACAAGCGAGGTGAAATATTACAAACCCAGCTGCAGCGTCAGCAGCCTCTAGTCCTTTTCGGCTCGAGCGTTCCCTTCACTATCTCTCGCTACTCGGTGCTACAATGGCGCCCATTTGGCCGGATGTCGTCTACCTACACACACACGCGAAGTGGCATACTCTAGAGGCGAGTTGGTTCAGTCGCTGCAGCCGGCCACCCCACACCAGGCACCGAGCGCTACAGTAAATTAAATTAACTGTCAAACTTTTTAAATGGCTGCATACATTTTGCAAAACTCCGGAGACCGGAGTAGCAGCTGGCAAGGTGTGCCAGCTTGGAGGACCATTTTCGCCAAACCAATTGTATCGATTTTCATCGCTGCCCGGAGTCGGGGGGAAACGCTCTTCAGCAATTGCAAGTGCAGCGTCAGTGCAGCGTTTTCGTTGCAACGTTGTCTCGTTTCGTTCCGGAACGCCCGGTCGGTTGTCCCGGATTTTGCTGAAAGGCCTTGTCGTGCCGTGTTTCACAAGCGTTGACGTCTCCCCTGTCCCCGGTAGTTGACAGTTTTTGTGGTTAACCGCCGCACAGAGGAGTATTTGAGTCAAAAGCTGGCCAAAACCCTGTAATTCGTTATGAATATGATTGCTAATCGATTTAAAACAGTAAAAAATAATGTTTTGCTGCAATTCTAAAACATGCGAATAAAAAAAACGAGTTTTATTACACATTCGTTCTTTCTTTATTTCGCTTATATCAGCAATCTCTTTCGGGGGTCGCCCACTTATATAGTTGGCCTTACCCTAAAAAATTTAAAGTTAGTCTAGATTGCAATCATTTATCATTAGCCATTTTGAAATAAGTCGCAATCCAGCTTCCCTAGAAATCTGCTTTGAATTGGCAGAATTTTCTTTCAAACACCTTCATTTTGTTTTCTTCAGAAGTTCACCCCTAAAATTGTGCTTGTCTCTCTGCAACTTATTGAAGTTCGCCATCCAAAAACCTTCTTGGAGCATTATTTTAAATAAATTTTACAAATGTTGCTTAAAAACAGGCTGGGAATTAAAGTAAATACAGAAATTAAACGAAAAATGATGAAAACCCCATATTTCAGAAAATCATCGAAAAACCGGTAAAGAGGAACCATAAAAAATGATAGGTAATCTAAAATGATAGGTAATCAAAAGTTTGAAATCATTGATTGAGTTCTGTATGCTAGTGCTGTTATGTGTAGAATTCAAAATTATTAGTAGGCAAACCCAAAAAATCATGCTTTGGACTTTTAGCCAGGTTTTGACTCAAATAATCCTCTGTGCGCTGTTTCTCACCATCAGTGCTCCCCATGTTGCATGCATCCGTTACCATGGTATCGTCGAAATAGGATTCGATTTCCACGCAGCAACAGAATTGTAATATTAGCTTCTGTTGGATGCTGAAAATGATATTTTTTAAAATGAATTAATGTTACGCCATTAATGCTGCAAAGTGCTCAGTAAGCTCGCTCGCGTTAAATGCAAAACGCTTTTCACCGATGGGGAAATTGTGCTAATATGCGGATGAAGCCCTCTCCAGTGCAATGCCCCTGACACCCAAAAATAGTTCCATTTTCAAGCGAGTTCATCCTACTTGGTGCCGCATTGGCGTTCGTGCATTCTGTGGCTTCCGCGGTAAGCCTTTGCCGCAATAAAGTTACCAACAAGCTGCTGCTGCTGCTGATGCTGCTGCTGGTCCCTGGAACAATGTCCCAACTATTTCATATGCTCACCCGCATCCACCGGCACTTCTCGACGTTCCACCACCACCAACGATTGAAACCACGCGGATTGTGCCGGGGTTTTGCGATGCGATAATTTAGCCAAATTTCTGTAAGCGCACACCAACCGGCCGACCGACCAAGCGACCGATGATGAACGAACGATCTGGGTAAACATTGTTCTATCATTAAATATGCGTTGGCAGCAATGGCTCGCCGGTGGGTTTGCGGTGCTCCCGCCCACACTCCACCATAGTCCGCTGGATGGATTCATAAGCCACCGGCAGCAACGCACCCACTGAAGCGCCAAGCGCCTTGGCAACATGGACTTGGTTTTTGGGAGCATCTCGTTGGAGACGACGAGACGCTATTCTCTGCCTTGACACAAAATAAATGTCCCTTAATTTATGGTTACCCAGCGATACCCCTCACACTAACACGCCCGGTGGATTCGTGGATTCTGTCAGCAGTTTTGGTCGCTTGGTTTCGGTTGGTTTCAGACGGACAGACAGACAAGTGCCCTGAGGTGATGAAGGTGCGCTCGGGGAGCCGAAGTAAAAAACCAGAGCCGCGGTTTAGCAAATCGTGTTTCATACCAAAGTCCACGGCGCGAGTGCTGTCGTGCCCCGTGTTTAATTTATGAACCGTGTCGTGTTTTGTTGTGACAACCGAGCAAGTAAGAAACTCCATTTGGAATCGAACATCGAACATTTCGAAACACTCGGTGCTCGAAAGCTTCCGAAGTGACCGCTGTCATCGTAAATTTCTGCTTCGCACCACGATGCCTCAGGTTTGCTCCAAAAACCGGACGTTCGTTCGTTGATTCTGTTTCCATAAATTTCACCCTCACCGCTCTACCATCACCGGGAACACCGGGAGCAGGGAAGATGGTAATAAGTTTGTAATTTGACAGGGACAGGGAGAAGCGACCGAGCGAGCGGCCATTGCAAATGTCTTTTAGCTGGCGAAACAGATCGCTGTGTTCGGTTTCGGAGCGGGGATCGGTCATTGTCTTGGAAAATTGTCTTAAAGTAAGTAATTACCGTTGATCGAAACACTAGCAGGAGCAGATGGAGAGGGAGGAGGAGGAGGAGGAGGAGGAGGAGGAGGAGGAGGAGGAGGAGGAGGAGGAGGAGGAGGAGGAGGAGGAGGAGGAGGAGAAGGAGGAGGAGGAGGAGGAGGAGGAGGAGGAGGAAAAGGACCGCTGTTGCTGCTTATGATGGTCCTCGCCCCAACGAAAGGATAATTAATCAATGATTTCCCACGAGATGCACACCGAAAGTTGCAAAGGTTCTCTCTCATTCTGCTGGAAGACAACCAAGCAGGAGGGACCATGGTTGTCGTGGTAGCTTGGGAGGAGTGTGGAGGAAATTGCATTTCGCTTGAATTTATTACTGGCTTGATGCCATTACATAACAAAGAACCGTTGCACTCTGCACTCCCAGGAGCTGCGGCAGCAGTAGCTCTTGAGATGATTGCGAAACAAATGTTTTGTGCAAAAGGAGCTCGTTACTTTCCCGAACTACCACGTCACGTCGTCGTCCTGTTTTGAGAGGAGCTCTTTACTTGATAGATAGGATTACTACATGTTCCTTCACCACCGAGAAGGCATCATTTGTGCTTTCATAAAACAGCGAGGGATGCTTGATTAATGCGTTTTGAAATAGATTAATCCTTCCAGTCCTTGCTGCTGTTGTTGTTTTTGTCCGTGGCAACCCATTCGTTTACAAATCCCTCCGTTTCGGGTTTGACAAATTGCACCACAGCAGCAGCAGCAACAGCAGCACACAATTCAATTGTGTTCACGAGGGTGTTTCCTTAAAGTGGTTGCTGCTGTTGCTGGCCATCAGCTCTGCTCGTCAATCAACAACAACGACGACGATGAATCGGGCAACACTTTCATCCGTCATAACAACTTTACAGTTCTACAGCAGTACCAAATGGTGGAAAATTAATTACCAGCATTACAACACCATTCGCAGCAGCAACAACAGCAACAATAACGAACGATCCTTCGCATTTTATGCTGGAGATAAAATAGACCAAAAACACTGCCGCCGACATCGGGAAATTGGGAGAAAAATCTCTCACACGTTTTGCGAATAAACAAACTAATTAAAACCATATTGCCCCACCCGGGGGACAACACTCAGCACCTCACACGGGCGTGCTCTTCATCAACAACACACACACAAGCACACACGCACGCACGGGCGCGTGCGTCCTCTGGAGACAAAGTGCAGGATGACTAATAATGTGAGGTCGGGAGCAATAAAGCACCCGCCCACCTTCCGCTCAGAATGATGCCAATCCCCTGGACCCCTTTTCATCTTTTAAACCGGCCGACCGGCTTGCGCCTTACTGGCAGCACCCCCACTCCCTTCAACCCCCCTTGTTTTTACCGTTTACGATCTGCCATTCGCCAAAAAGCAGTGGTAACGGTGCTGACGATGGCGACCCAATTTTCAGGGTGTTGGTTGTGCTTTGGTTAAATATTGAACATTGTTGGGAACACTCCCGGAGACCACCACATTTACAAGCACCAGCAACAACGGAGGTGACGATCGAGGTCATGAAAAATAGGGCGCAAAACTCCCAAGAGGCCGTTGGTGGTGGTAGTGGTGGAGCTATTTGGAGTGTAAAGTTTAATGCTTGGCACACCTCTAGCTCGTATTCGTCGTCGTCGTCGTTCTCGTCGGTTGTTTTAGGTGAAAGCCGACAACGACCAGGCTGGCTGGCTGGCACATCAGCCACACTGATGTAATTAATGCCACTCAACACGTTGCCGGAATAAATCTCATGAGAGAATTTACGACGCACCGACAGACCGACCGCACGACCTTCACAATACTCAACATAAAACGCATAGTTCTGTTCGTCTCATAACCTGGGGAGGGGTGAAGAAGCAACACGCGCGCGGCGCCGGTCGCGATTCTTCTCCGAGCCCGCGTGTCAGCATTATGTCGATGACCATAAACGCCGGATGTCGTTTGATGGTCACAGTGAAAGTGTTGCTGCTGCAGCGAAAGATATTTCGCGCACGATGAGGTGGTTGTTGAGATGTGGAAGTCCATTTCGAGATTCACGATGAACGCAACATTTGGAACGCAGCTCGTTAGAAGAGATTGATAAATCACGGATTTTTCGGGGTTTTTTCATTTCTCTTTCTACTTTTTCGCTAATGATCATGTGGATTGTTTGCGGCCATTTGTCGAACGGTTCAAGGAACTGCAAGGAATGTCCGGAAATGATAACGGATATGGTGAGCTTTGTTTGCTAAATGGTTAGCAGTTCGTATCGATCTGACATCAACAGCGAACAGGAATCAAGTGTCATAAATAAGGCCAAAGTTGCTGTTCGCTACTTAGTACAACAGCTCTTCCTCATAAGCATGATGTATTGAAATGGCATTCTATTCCACAAAGCATATCATCGAATGTTCGATCCATTATCCGACGAAAGCTGACCTCCCGTGAACAAAATGCTGAGTTTTGCGTTGTATTACAATGAATTCAGAATGTCGGCAAGGAGATTCTTGAGAACCCACGCTAGACGCAAAAGGACACTAGAACGGCAGAAGATGTGATGAATAACAGTTTGTTGGATGGATTAAGTAATTAAAGGAAATCGCTCTAGGCATAGCGAAAACATATTTACTTCTCTATGAACAAGAATAGCTGAGAGAAAAGATAAATGTAGGATATTTAACGCAAACACTTTGACTCTTATATCAAGTATTCAAGTTATCAACATGTTAATAAAGAAGAGTGAAGTACTTTGCAGAGCTTAGCAAAATACTTAAACAACATTCTGTTAACACATAATAGGTAAAAAAGATTGCAGAACAGGGCTACAAACACTGTTTTATTATATAGTCATTCTGGAATATACTTTTCAAATACCTGCAACGCTATTCTGAATATTTTTTAGAGAATGTACACAAGAGTTCGAGATGTACCAAGAGGAGTTTAAATCAAAAGGAAATCCAATGGAACAATCCAAACAAACTGACGTGAAATATATGAATAAGAAAATATATTTTGGAAACAATCTAAATTTATTAAAACAAAAACAACTTTAACTCAATTTGAATCTTGGCATGAGAGACGTTTAGCGAGAGATCACAATGAGTTGGTAATATCCCAACGATGATTTCGACATTCAATGCGCTTGTTCATCATCGATTTTCCAATACAGTCTGGCAATAATCTTCTAAAACGTGTTCCCAAATGTCTCTTTCGCTGATAAATCTAAAAAAAAATTTTCACATTTTAAACGTTTCTATTCAAAATGCGTCCACCCCGCATAAACAACAAAACCGGTACATATTTATGCACACGAGCACGTCCCTGGCGGGCTCATCGTTGTGCTTTTTTTATATTTTTGTTCGATGCCGCACTACATGACCTTTTATCCACCGGTCTGTGGGCGCTCGCTGTAGCATCATCAGAAAAGCGTAGGATGGAAAATTTATAGGCCACCGCCACCGATAAGTGGATGATGATAAATGGGATTTTGTGCTTTCGGGCAGTGCGGACGCGATTGGGCTTTCGAAAACCATTCAACGCCCCAACCACCACCACCACCACCACCACCACCATACCAGATAGACTGCACCGGCCCTGAACGATATCGAGTGGAACCACCGGCACCGAATAGCCCCGTGCGTGTGTGTGTGTGTGAAGACCTTTAGAGAGCATTGAGAGAGCAGCTCGTTGCACCCGATAAACCGATTTCACTGTCAAATATTGTCTGCAAGCGAGCGAGCGAGCGAGCGATCGAACAAAATTAATAACCCAATGGTTTTACGTGGTTCAGGTTCTCCAAAAGTACCAGGGACGAGTGGCCCATGCCGCCGTAAGGCAACTAAATGACCTGGAAGCTTAATCGGAGCGGAAATGCCCACGGGAATGCACAACCCGGTGCTTTCATCAGCCACAATCGACGACAGCCGGAAGTCGAATGTAAATTAAGTCGATTAACAAAACCATCATCATAGGTTCAGAAAGGCTTCTGTTTCTGCTGCTGTCATCACGAGTAATTTTTATTTATTTGAGGAGGAGAAAAAGCTAATAAGGACGTCAATCGATCGGTTCATCTGTAAGTTGGACCATCAATTGGGCTTCTAGTTCTATTTACACACTACCCTGAATAGTCCGATGTGCGATTCTGACGCGTTTCTTGAAATGGGAACACCAGGAGACTCTATTCCATGTACGCAACCATCAACCGACAATCGCTCGACATTCACGCATAAAAAGCAGCCAAAACGAAGCAAAGCACTTCGAGCGCGCGAACCGTGATTTGCTCTCAGCAGCATCCCCTTCATCGCTTCCGCTGTCATTCCGGAAGATGGCAAGGAGGCATTTCAGGCCAAAACACCTTCGCGCCGGTAATCTGATTAAAATTCATGATGGTTTTGGTGGAGGATCACAGCCCACCGGCACACTCTCATACACACACACACGGTATATATCATAAAAATTGCACGCCACATCACCAGAATCCGGTGCGCCGCGTATGCCGCCGAGAGGCATAGTTGACGTAGTTTGCTTCACCCTCGCATTCACGAGGGGGTCGTAGTCTCCTCCAGCTAGCTAGTAGGACGATACAGCGAGCGAGGGCCGTAGGATGAGGGCACAAAACTACCTTCGCTACCGACCATATATCACGTTAATAACCTCATAAAAAGTGAACCAAATAACTTATCAGCAGAACTATGCCTCGGTATGGGCCTGAGAGCCGTTCCTGTCGTCTCTCGTAGTGCTCGCTTCGTGCGACGCAACGACGATGGTGGATGACGGAAATCGTGGACCGCTTTCCCGGCCTTCCGGCTTTCACCGTTCGTCGGGATTTTCCCGGATGGGGTGGATATACTCAGTTGCTGCAGGATTTCTCCGTCGCCCCCCCCCCCCCCCCCCCCCCAAAAAAAGGCGGTCATTGCCATATAATGGTTGGATTTTTCATCGCTCGATCCAATTTCGGAAGCAACCCGTGGTCCGGGCACCGGGACTACTGCCTGCTTTCTGCCTCTCATTGGAAGGGGTTGAAATTTCCTTCAACATTTAGTTCATTAAACTCCATTTAATGGCATTTTAAATCGCCCATTAAGGGTAGCGCTGTTGCGCTTGCGGAGAAATTGAAAGCGAATCCGGTTCCGAATGGCGGTCCCTCGACTAACGATCTATCAAAACGAAGCTTCAATTCCGATGCTCCTAGAGGAACGAGAGCCTTCGCAATGTTGCAATCCGACCCAATCTCACGTTGAACAGTGCCACAATTGACGAAAATATTCAGCACAAACACACACGGGATTGGAAGGCACCGGAAACCACATTCCCATCCAGCTGCCTAAAGGTGACAATTATCCGCCATTTCCCGATGGATTCGGTCGCCCCCGGGGATGGTAAGTCAATGCCACCAACGACGAGCACTCGCCTCGCGGGCGTTTTCATTCGTCACCGGTGTGAAAAACGGCGGAAGACACATTTCTCGTTCTGCTGCTGCTGCTGCTGATGCTATGGGGGTTTTCCGCTTTTCACAAGAACCAACCACCGTGACTATCATCGCGAAACGCGCGGTGGGAATGTGGCAAAGGCAAGTTTGCAAAAACCCGCCCTCGCGCCTCGCATTGAACGGACGCATCCGACCGGTAAGGTGTGAATCGAGTGGGAAGGGGGAGTGGGAGAAGGAAGAACCGCGGAATTTAATGAGATAAAAACGTGCCCTCGTGCTCATGCGGTCGGGGATAAATAGAAGAAAAATTAGAAGAAAAAATACGCGTCGAACAGTCCTCAACCGAGTGATGGGATGAGGATGATACCGTTTACTGTCTTTGTGGGAAAAAAAAAGTTTCAAGAAGGAAATTGCACCCACGCCAACCTTTTTTTTTTTTGAAAGAGCAAAGTTTTTGCTTACTTCGAGATCGTGCATCGGCGAAGCGCTTGGAAGGTTTCGCTTCCTCTTCTTTATCAAAGGGTTCCACTTCGTGGAAACCACAAATGTTAATGAAGAACGCCAAACCTGATCTGACAAGGACGGCGACAAACAAGGAGGAAGGAGAAGGCCTTCACGTACATTGGTTAATAATGAAATGAGGCATAATTTACAACATAGAATATTGTAGCATTTTTATTACACTGTCACTAAATCAACGGAAAAAGAGCGAATTAACTTGTACGGCGCTCGCAACCAATTTTTGATTTGCTGATTGGTGGTTCCCTGTTGAAAATTCAGTTAAACTGAGCTATATTTGTAACGCTGTCACAACTATCTTTAAGCACTTCTATCATTTTTTGTATGCACATTTCGTTATGATATGACAATTTCGATATTATAACAAAAAAAATTTGTTTTTAGCCTTGCACTTTTTCAAACCTTCACACTAAAAGTATTGCATGTGATGTGATAAAAAAAAGTTATTTTTTTCTACCGGAAACGTAGTAAACTTTTGACAGACGATAGCAAGGGTTTGTTTGCATCTGTGGACGATGCGTACCACACCACAATGCAGCGTTATATGTTTGTGAAACAGCATCGAGCAAGTCTTTTATTGATTTGATCGAGTTATTCCTTTGCAAGTAACCCAAGAAACAAGCATCGAACCTTTTTTTTTAATGATGTATTGTTATAAGTTTTATGTCATTTTTTGTGTGTTTCACTGTATTGATATTGAACTATTAATGGCAATTATCGATTTGCTGAGACGTCTCTACACATACTAATATTTGATTATACTTGGACCTGTCCATGCAGTGTTAAAATTTCCACATCGCATGCAAAATTATAAGCGTGGTTAGAGACGGTATTGAAGCGGCTGGCTTCCTTCGAACAATGCCAGCAACCACACAATCGCGCCAATTCGCATTACGCTAGTTATCAGTCAAGTAAATCACGGCCCGGCGAATCCGGAGGACAGCGAAGGCATAATAATAAATGCGAATCAAGCACTCTCCTCGCCGCTAAAGAAAATGGCATCTCATAATGGAACGGTAAATACTTACCATAGCCATAGCATAGCAACACGCCACATGCACTGTGTACTGGGATAAAGGAAGGAAGAAGTCGTTTTCCTAGCGGCGTATCCACACACACATAGACACACATGCGCGACGGTCCCTACGGAATGACGCCGGTCCGTAATCACTGAAGGGAAGGCCGTGCACACACTCTCTGCAGCAAATATCATCTCATCCATCACGAGCGCGCGCCTTGACGATCGGCTTGACATTGTGTTGTGGTGTTTGCTATGGAGCTCGCCGAGGGTTTTGCTGTGATGACGGGTGTCATGGGACCTTCCAACAATGTTGTGCCTTTCTGCCGTCTTGCCACGCGCTGAACAGTGTATATCAGGCTCGGGATGATACAAGCAATCCCGCAGAACGATCCCGAGCTGTCGCAGTTCATGGCCATGGAGAGTAGAGAAAAAATTGAAGGAAAAAAAATCCTCGAATCGTTTCAAGGGCTACCCGGCCTCAAAACTATGCTGGCATGAATACTGGCTCTGTCCTTCTCCCCTCGAAGGAGGGGCCCCCAGCTACCAGTGCGTGCACGTCCGTGAGTGCATCTCACTCCTGGCAGTAATTATTCCATTCCATGAACCTAAGTAAGTACCAGCCAGAGCGTTGTACCAGGCAGCCACGGCTATCGTCGGCCGCATAATTTCGAACCCCTCAGCCTCTTCTCTCCTACTAGCTCCGTTTTTTTCCTTATTCATTCCCTCACGGCGTATGGAAATGCATTTTTGTCTTCGTCCCCATCGGCAGCGGTCTTCGGGACCGGCGGTCTGGATTTCCCTTCAATTCAGCACAAAACAATGGCGATGCAAACGCAAAAGAAACGAGGGCGAAAGAAAACACCACGAAGGACCACTACGCGCAAGATCTCGTTTGCTCCGATGATAAGACGCAGCCGGAACCGGAGCAGACCCCTCGACTACCACCACGCACCGGAGAGACTTCCACAGAGCAGCAACCGCGTGATGGAGCATTTGCTCGAGAAATATGCAAACTGATGGGGAGTAATGTTCCCCCACCGGCAGAACACAAACAGCTCTCGCTCCCTCGCTCTGGAAGGAAATCTTTGTACCCAGGAGTGGCCGGTGTCCTCTTGGCCCTCATTTTCTTTATCTCACGTCCCCCCGGTCCTGGTTGTTCGGTCTCGAGAGCCACAACACGAAATGAGACCATCTAAACAAGCAAAAACCCGCCCTGGAACGGTCTGGGCTGGACTGCAGTCTGCAACCATCAACACTGAACAACACCACCACTCCCTACCCCTCTGGTATTACCACCTGGGATTTTGTGGAAAGAACAACAACAACAACAAAAAAACGAGGAGTTGGAGGAAAACTCTTGGCGGAATCTGCTCGAAAAATTTTCCGGTGAATTTGAAAATTTCAAAACACAACCGCGAAGCGAGACGCGAGGCCGTCGGTTGGCAGAGAGACACCGGTACAGTGAGGGCACTCCTTCTCCCCGGTCCCCTGAACGGGGATTTGTTTTTCCCTTCGCTTGGGTCCCTTTGTCGAATTGCTCCCACGAGGCAATGGCGCCGAATGGGGCCGAAAGCTGCTTTGTCCCTGTGCACTCCCGTGTGCCCAGCGTCCGGAAAAGCGGGACTCTCGCGGGGTCCAGCATAAATGCTACTGCTGCTGCCGCTGTTGCTGCGTCAAACGATTGCACTAGCTGCAGGGAGTTAGAGGAATGGGAATGGGGCGCCTTTCCGTCAACCGTTCCCGGTTCCCGTTCAGGGGTTTTGTGGTTGCCGCGCCGCGATTACGATCGCGTCGAAAAACGTCCTTTGCGAAGGACGACGAAGGAAACGCCATTGTTTTCTAGCCGGCGTACCGGCGTACTCCGGCGCTCAGTGCCACGAAACGGATGGATCGTGGCCATATTTTGCTGCAGTCAATGTTCGCAGGAGGGTTCGCATGAGCATGCTTTCCATCAAGCAGCAGGAGTAGCAGCAGCACCACCACCACCATCACTTCCATCACCACATTATTGCAGATGAGCGATGCTAAAGAACAAACATTGCACTGCTGCACTCCTCTACCGGCAATGCTTTCCTCTCCCATTGCATCTGTACAGCGAGTGCATTGTGTTCGAGGGAAAACCCCAGTAGTAGCACCGGAGCACCAGCAGCAGCAGCAGTAGCATACCACATAATGAAGCATGAACAAAGCTGACATTGTTATGCCAGCACCGAACGGATGCACACATTTTGCGCTCCGTTCGCGCTGCATTTTATTTTCCGGACCAGCCACCGGGACAGAAAACGGGGTAACCAGAGCCACGCTCTGGAACAACAAAGCGTCTCTCTCCCTCTCTCCCTCTCTCTTTCGCCACACATTGCGTCGCCAATCAATCTGAGGTGCCATCTTCGCTGATTGCTTGCACCTATGCCGGGAGCGAGTTTCGCGCGCGAGGACCAAACCACCCCTCTCTCAGGGGAGCTATTTGGTGTGGACGCTGTTGCTTGTTGCGGGTAGTCGACAGTGACACGGCCACTAACTATGGGGTTTTTGGCTGATGATGCACCATAGTTCAATTGTGTGTATGTGTGTGTGTGTGTATGTTTGGGGCCGGGAAAATGTTTGGCGCAACGCGAACACCACCATCAACTGGTCCAGGTAAACAATGGTTGGCCGGGTCGAGGGAGTCCCCGAGAAGAAGAAGAAGAACGGTCCGAAAAGGTCAGCGCGCGGTATGTTGCAGTAAAAAGCAAAGCAGAACACAAAAAAAAATCTCTTTACGTGTGTGAAAAGCTCCGAGGGAATAGCTACTTCTTGTACTGCTGGAACAGCTGGAACAACGTAAAATGGCGAGATAAATGTGCGATGTAGCTGGTGTTTATGCGAAACAATAATAGCATTATATGGCGATGTTAAGCAAACAGATTAAAGGTAGGAATGGGCTCCTGGAAGGCTGCATTGTTTATGCACAAACCGCTATAATGGAATGGACGAAACATAAATCTGCCTGTAGATGCATCTTACTGCATAACAAATCTGCTATAGACAGATGTTAACCATGAAAAGACATATGTTTTCCTTTGTCTGAAGTACGCTTATCAGCCCATTGACTAGCGGTTGGGAGTATGTAAATGATTTATTCAAATTGAAACTACAGTTTTAACAACAGCCAAGAGCCCTTAAGTGCATTCTGCTGAATGTTATCCTGTGTTCGGCATACTGGGAACCACCTGCCAAACTAAACAATTCTATGGAGTGTACATCAATCCAGCATCAATATTCAATTGAAGAAGCTCCTGGAAGTGCAGTGGTAGTGATAGTTGGGCCTATTGTCGACCACTCATCATCTTGTAGCACAGGAGAAGAAGTCATCCCGAAGACTGATCAGCAAATCTAATATTCCTTCTGTGTCTTAGGAAAAGGTTAAAGATTCAAACCCGATTAGAGTCACGACTACGCACAACCACGAACCCAAGTCGAAACATCAAGGGATACGAGTTCATAGTATTGATGAAAACTCTTTGCCTGTAGGTAGATCTTACAAATACCGGCAGGGAGATTGCGTATTCACGTTGTGTACCAGGTTGTTATGTAAATATGCACCAGCAGCACCGGGATGCCAGTCCGTCCGTCCAAAATGCTCAAGAGACTATCGGGAGTGGTTTCCTCTTCATGCATCGAACTCTAAATAACTGAATAACAAAACAATCCTGCCACGGTTACATCAGTTAATCAATCATGATGCACTACCAAGGGATGCATAAGGGGGGGAGTACCACACTCCAACCACTTGGAGCTGCTCCGCTCCAAGCCCCTGAATTAGAACGTAGGATCATTACACTTTATTAGTACCTCATAAGCTCTTGATAGCTCGGATCATGAACAATGGCTGATGGCATATCGAAATGGGGTCTTCCTGCGTATAGAGAAGGACCTTTTCTCGGTCATGGGATAGGAACCGGCTTACAACAAGCCCACTTCTGAATGCTTGATGCAATCCCAGGAAGGTAGCACTCCTCCTTAGCCACAAAATGGTATCCTATTAAAATGGCTTTTCAGAAACGGATCCTCCTATCCGCAATGCTCGGTGGTGAGGTGCACATCGGTGGTGGAGCTACAGGCTGGTTGCCTCGTCGTTCTCGGGACGTATTTCAATCACGTTCGCACATAAATTATGCTGCCCTTCATTGCTGATGCATTGCAACTGCAGTATAACGGGAATATGCATGATCCCTAGCGAAAGCTATCTTTCAACGTGAGCGAGTAATAGCTTCTTCTCGTTGCTCCCGGCAGGACTTACCCCCCGAACCAGCAGCTTTAGCTGCAGGTGCAAAACCGGAGAAAGGAAATGCTAGACGGCGATGTTACTGCCAGTCCCAAAACGACACGATGGCATCACATCCTAAATCTTCTTTCCCTACAGCGGCCAGGGGTGAGATGCTTTCGAAAAACATCTTCCCTCCTGGGAAGGGCAACTCCTTCGTCGACACTTTTCCAACCGGGCTTAAGATATGCTCGATGTTGGTTGTTGTAGGAATGGAGCATGTTGGTGGTTTTCCACTCTCCGTGGAAGGAGGAAAACACATTCAGTCAACGTTCTCATTGTCCTTGTTTAATCGGCCAACATTGCATTACTCACTAGTTCACTCCGTGACAGTTCAACAGGATTAAGAACAAGCGACACAACCAGACAACAACCGGTTGGTTCGTCTTCGTCGTGTGAATTTCATTCTATTTCAAACGATAGATGGAAATGAAAATACTCGCGCGATGTTAGCGTTGCTATCACTCGATCATTAATCTGGGTTTTCAATCCGAACCTGGACCATCTCTCCACTCCACCACTAACGACCTTTCGCATCGCTTTTTTGTTCCTTTTTTTCCGCAGGTATCGACACCGACCGGGATTATTTCGCATTTCGTGAACCTGCAAGTGGTCGTCCCGGAAGCATTCATACTCGGGTCCGGCGAGCTGCACGTGGATATGGGATCAACAATCAATTTAGTTTGCATAATTGAGAAGGTAAGCCGAACGCCTCACTTCGTTTGTCTGCTATATTACATTTTTCCCCGCATCTCACCACGCCGGGTATTAGACGCAGATCCGGACACTCGGGGCCCGTTTGCCAGCATGCAAAGCTACTCGGAAGGGGCATATACAAATTGTTTCCATTAGTACACAGAATTGGAAGGAATTTGGAATCTGAGAAAACAACATCCTGAAATGAAAATGGCGAAAAGCGCTCTTACGAGAAGAGCATTGCTGGTCTATTCTATTCGGACAATACGAAGGAGCGTCCACATTGTTTCGTCTCTTATCTTGTCGAACTATTTTAATAAGATTATCATGCAGACCCAGCTACTGCAGTACAGCGAGCGAGACAACAAGAGATGAACGGCACACTTCCTTCACTTCCAGGCGGTGGCATTACTCAAATACTTACAGGATCGTGGGAATACTTAGCTGTCGGAACAAGCCGTACCGGTTTCCAGCTACCTGCCTACCCGTTGTAGGATTTTTGGGCAAAAGATGCACTCGGCAGTTGCACCCGCTTCCGGGAATAATCCGGAGGCCGAAACATAGCTTGGAACACGGAAAATATAGCAGTTGCAATGATAAGCTGGAGTGGAATGTTCAGGACTCGTGTGGTAACCCTTAAGCAGCTTTCCGTGGAAACTAACGAACCATGCACAGGATGCCAGTTCCTTCTTACATTCCAATGGTTATTGTAAGGTTAATTTGGGGCTAGCAAAAGCTCAATTTAGTAGCTTTTTTGTGAAGAAAACATAGAACCCAATTTTTTACCTAAATTTAAGATTAACCGATAACTTTACAATAGTATCTGGGTGTATTTTGTGGAAGAATGGTTAAAAACTACGTTTTTTGGCATCCCATCCAGAATAACGGTGCCCATCATAGCTTGCTACTGGATTGTCGGAATTGTACAAATCAATATTCTTTTCTTACATTGTTAGCTTATCCAGGTAGCCGAGTTTTTGATAATTTTCCAATTTTACGCTTTTTGGTAGTTATTTGAAGCTGAAAAAAGTAATGCTTTATACAATTTTGTTCCAAAACCAAATTTACATAATTAAAAAAAAATATCTACAACTTTATGAAACTCGGTGTTACCTGTGGTTTTAAATAATGTAAATATTAAGTGTTCAACATTTCAAATCGATCGGTCTGGTATTTTTTTATGCTACGATGCACAGTGAAAACATTGGTTTTGGGAAACGCGCTTCAAGGTAGCGAGCGGTTTTTTTTTTAAAACAATATCCTTGTCAGCTGCGCGTCTATTGATTTTAAAAAATCGCACAATTTTCTGGAGAGGATAATCATTCATGAAAAAATGTCAATAATATTTAAGTATGGATAAAAACAGTTTAAAAAAGTCCATAGTCGAAATCAACTGAGATACGGAGCGAAATGCTTTGAAACTCCATTCTTCGAACAGAATTGACCAAAATGTCATTCGCTTTCCGTTCTCCACCTAAACGGAACGTTTTTAAAACATTGAGATCGGTTCGGTTTACTCCAAAAAAAAGGGTAAAAAATGCAGCAATCTGTAACATAATAAATAGATTTTCATGCACTCCCCGTGCACGTGAGGATCCGGTTCACGACCATGGAGCCGGAAATGGTGCTCCTTCTGGTTGGCATCTACCGGAGACAAACACAAGGGCACGCCGGTGAAAGGCCACTCGAACACTTGCTCACAGCATAACTCCTCGAAATCTAAAGGGGCGCCGAATGGAGCAGCTAGAAAATGAAATAGAAATGAATCGAACAATGCATTCAATGAAGCAAAATCGCTCGAAAAGTGCTCAATTCGCGACATCACATCCCACACACACATACACCTTTCTCCGTGACCTTTCCATCGTCGAAAGATAATCTTCTTCTCCAGCGGGAAAAGGGTATCGCGAAGCGAACTCGAGCGCACATGGAGCAAAAATAAAAATCGAGAAGAAAATCACTCCGATAGTCCACTTCCGGTCCGTTGTGCACTGAATTGAGTGATAAAAGCGATAATTGATGGTCGGATCGAGCATTCGGTGCAAAGCGAAGCGTCCGGAAGTGTGGTTCCGAAGATGGCAGCGCTGTCTATAGCGAGTAGTCGCAGAAAAGGATGGGCCATCGGTTGCTAGCTAGGAGTGAATTGATCGAAGCCGGGGTAGCAGAAGGAATCTTGCCGGAGGTCGAGATATTTATTACCAGTTCACTGAGTTCATAAACCGAGTTTCGATTGCACCGGGAATCTCTATCCCCTCCCTTCCCGGATTCGGATCACGGCCACCGGACGAGCATTACCTTCGCTGCTGGTTGGCGTTGGATAAAAGAAGATGGATTTTCTTTTTGCCTTTTCCCTGCTTCCGGGCCAGATCTCTTGAAACAAAAGGGCAACCGCTTCGGTGTTCGTAATGAAAAATTTCCCATTTCATTGTTTCATTTAACAAAGTCAAACAACTCATAATTCCATTCCGTTTTTGAAACGAACTTTCCTTTTTGAGACCAAGATGCTGGTGCAGACGAATGGTTTTTGGGTTTCGAAGCACTATCGATAATGCTGAAACTAATGTTTTAAAAAATGAAATTCGAATTGTAACTCTGAGCGTGAAATGCGTCCAGACCGCAGATCAGACCGCTTCAAATAAGCCTAGATAAGATGCTTGAAATCATTAACAATCCATCAACGGCGTGTTAAGCTGCCAACTTGTTTTATCT
>NC_064875.1:39523438-39525938 GCF_943734745.1 Anopheles darlingi | reverse complement strand
AAGGATGATCTTGCAAAGCGGTATATTATCATCATAATCACTAACTCGGAGAAAAATGCTTCTCGCGTTGCGTTGGTCAATAGATGGAAATCTTCCTCAAACCATGGCCCAAGATGGATTGGCGCACAAGAATAAAACTTATCAAGTGATTTTCTGAATATCTTGTAGGTGAGGAATGATCCTGTGTTTTCAATGCACTGTTCTCGTAGTTTGGTCTCCATGTCAGTTGAATCGTTCGATTCATTTGATTCAGAGCTCTCGCGAGATAATGAAGACCCATGGCTTGTTCTCGTCCAAACTGTAGAATTAGAAAAACAGATGATTTTGAATATGCTTAGCTGAAACTTTCACATGCAGCGCTTACCTACTACCAGCGCTAGCCCAATCACGAGCAATGTAACACTGGACTTGCACATTGTTCCGATGTAATTTTCAACCATCCATAGGAACACGGAATTCAGGACCTAAATCGTTCGCGAGCAAAGCACAAGCTTAAATAACCGCTCTATCGGTACACCGTATTAATCGAGATCGTTATTTAGAGTGTCTAGCAGGATTCGTTACTGATAAAGCAGTAGCTGGCAGTTGGTGTGACTGTTTACTTTCCTCGTGAGGATTCCATGAACCACGATCAGTTACTCCGAATCAACAGGAAACCGATAAACAGATAATATTGTTTTTGCAAGTGACACAGACATCTGAATTTTTCAGGAAATGTTGTTGTTTTTAAAAATTTTACTATGCATTGGTTAGGCTCGTTTAACCTGCTAGTAACACAGCATTTCAATTTACGCATTAAACGCAATTTACAGTCATCGTCGCAGAGCTTTGTAGCGGTGTCGATGGTACCCAACATTCTAACTATCAGACGTACAAATAGAAAACCGCCGTTTTTCATGGTAGATCCCCTATGAGAAAACCATTTTTTTTGTACGCCTGATAGTTCTATTTGTACGCCTGGTAGTGATAGCAGTTGCAAATTAATCGATAAAAATATGCAAAAACCCTGGCAATTACAGTTGGGGCATCTGTCATCAACTCCCCAAAATCTCGTTTGTTCATTTTCATTCTGCTTTGAATTATTCAATCGCGAACATGGCGAAAGTTGAGCCGAATAAGTGCCATTTGCGGGAAGTCTTACTTTTTGCGTTTCATGCTAAAAAATGCAGCTGAAGCGCATCGAATGATAAGAAGTTTATGGTGAAGCCTGCATTAGTGAAAGAACGTGTCGGGAGTGGTTTAGCAAGTTCAAAAACGGCGATTATGACGGAAAAGTTCGAAAACGCCGAATTGACCACTTTGCTGAAAGAAGATGCTTGTCGAACGCAACAGGAACTTGCATACTTATTGTGCGCGACGTAACAAGCAATATCGCATCGGCTAAAACCCCAAGGAATGATCCATAAGCTAGGATACTGGGTGCCACACGAGTTGAAGCCGAGGGACATCGAACGGCGTCGGCGGTGGAAGTCGTGAAAACATATCTGGAAACATTAAAAATGGAAAAAATACTACCCCACCCTTTCCACTCTCCAGCCAACGCTCCGTCAGGCTATTATTTATTCCGATCGTAGACCTTGCCAAGCAGCGCTTCCGTTCTTTCGAGGATACCCAAAATTGGATCGATCCATGGATCGCGTTGAAAGATGATCAATTTTTCCGACGAAAAATTCAAAACATGCCCAAATTATGCGAAAAGTTGTGGTTAACTACGGCAATTACTTTGAAGAATGAATTTGTAAGGAGTTTTTTTACAATAAATCCTCAAATCATGAGAAAAAACGGCGGTTTTCTATTTGTACGCTTAATATTTATAAAGGATTTTCTTTTTGCTTTCATCTTTATTTATTTGTTTTCCGAATGCGTGACTTCACATTGAATGATTTGTTATTCAAACAAGTTTTAATTGATTCACCTATCCATAACACCGATTCGTTCGTCCGTTGACCTACTGTCCACTGTCCACTGTTTGAATCATCAATAATCGAGTTGTTATTTGTTATTTGTTATTTGTTATTTATTTATTGGACTCATTGGCCAGCATCGGCTTTATGAGCTATGATATTACATTGATTACAATTTACAAGGTGAAGTAACAGTACAGTATAGTGACAAACAGGTTGGTGCGCGTGAAATATTGTCATGCGAATCTTAGGCGCTCCCTGAAATCAGATAGGCGAATATTAAAGTCAAAGTAAGCCGCCACCTCATTAAAGCTGCGCGACATTGCAGCGATGGGCTCATGGGCTCCGAAGAGGTGGCTAGCGTGTTGAATAGCAAGAGCCTGACGATACCGGGCCGCTTGCCTGGGAACATTTATTCTTAATTTTACAAGGAGTGCCGGCGCATCGATGCCACCAGTTAGCAGTTTGCCTGCAAAGAGAGCCTGGTGGTTACGACGGCGTTTCGTTAGAGGTTCAAGGCCCAGAAGGAGGCAGCGTACATTGTAGCTGGGCATGTTATCGAGGCTCACCCAGGGCAACTTCTTTAACGCGTACCG
>NC_064875.1:39503438-39518438 GCF_943734745.1 Anopheles darlingi | reverse complement strand
TCGCGATCGCGAATCCTAGAACCCAAGAGCATTAACTCTTAACCAAGGGGAACCCCATCAGCGATTATGACTATTGCTTTAAAATCTCGTCTTGCGTAGTAAACATAACATAAGCATTAGAATATCTCAGGAAATGCAATGATTCATTACAATGTGATGATGCATTGGAGCAACCTCATATCTAAGTAAGTAAGTGGAGCGACCTCATAAATTGGTGTACTGGGAGATTTGTCAGTTTTTATTTGTATTTTTTTATATTTAAAACAGGATGCATGCATTCATCCCTCTTTAAATCCAATGCTTGCGAGCGATCTACGCCTCAGTTAATTCTAACTGTTTGTTAGAATACATCCTTAAGCGGTGATATGAGCGATTGAAAAAGGTTATATGAAGCATCAATAAATATGTTTGCAAATGGCGTCGGCTACTGTTTAGGAGCAAGCATATAATATGGTTCGCTCTGTTTTATCGTTGTATGTTAGCATTGCTGGCCAATCGTACTCTCGTAAAAGTGTTGATACTGCGTTATTAGCATTTTGTAAGGTTGTATTCTAATCGGAAGGAATTTCATCATAATCAAAGATACAAAAAATGGTATTCCAATTCATAAAAAGTAAATTCGGGGTTCCATCTTTTCACGGGCCTTTTCCATCACGGCCTTGAATGATGTGCGAGATAGCTTGAAATCGCCATACAGCCCAGTCGAACCGATATGACAGTCGCCATGATTTCTGTGCATGGATAGAGTTTAACACGAATTGACAATCATTGGCAAGCAATTATTCCCTCATTATTTTATTTATTACATCGATGATAATATATCCGCTTGACAAATCATAACAGAAGAAACCGCGAATAACAGATAAAGAAGAATCCTGTACATTTGTATCAGGAATTTACTCACTGATGCAACTTGTAATCATTTTAAGTACAAAAATTGTAATTTTGACTTCTGCTATTTCTAACGATTAGGTTGACTTGAAGTTGTAGGTACAAAAAACCATTATCATGGTTTGAAAATCTCCAATACGGCAACGTATTCAAAATAAAGACAAGACAATTTTTGTTCACCCAGAAACTTCGTCCAAACTTGTAAAAACCGAACTACATTACAACAGCGGCAAAACCATAAAAATGAATTCAATCATGTGAAGAATTATCTTTCATGTGCCAAATAGTTAACTGCTTATTATCACCAATGATGCGGTGAGCATCATTAAATTCCATTTAGCTGTAAAATTATCTTAAACAAAAAACAACCAAAACATTAGGTGTTAAATAGTTTTCAATATTCTGTGTATCACTAGTTTAAAAAAATTGTTAGTTAAAACAGTTCAACGACTAATCAGAAGGCTGTTCGTTGAATCAACTATTGGCCTCTGTCAGCAGCGCTATCATCCCAATCTTAGGTTTCCCATAACTTAAAAAATGATTGAGCATTTTGTCATAACGTAATTGCGACACTTGAAACCAGACCCTTCTCACTGTGCTTTCCTCATTAATAGAGCCTCTGCTTAGTTCTTTGTTGTGGTCCACTCGCTTTCGTTCCTGAGCTTTCGTTGAGAGGCGAACTCTTCCTCATCAACAAGAACCAAGCGACACAAACAATTAAGTGGCAAATTGGAATTCAAAATCACTAGAACCCGACACTATCCCGAGTCCCAGGCATGGGTGCTGGTGCTGTGCTCCAATGAAATGCGCACGCCGTTGTCGTCGTCGCCGTCGTTAGTGATTTTCGCCATCCGCGATACACACATTGCAAACGCCCAGCACGTGATGTGCCGAAGCGTCGTCAAAAGTGTCAGATTTAAATTCCGTGAACAATCCAATCAGCTGCTCGTCTCCGAACAACGCGGTGAATGCGTCTTTCCGGTGGTGTCTGCAGATGCCAGCAAAAACATTAACTACATGATTACACGTCCCACACCCCACTCGAGGCAGGAGTGGCAGTGGCGTCGTGTGGAACGCTGTTGGTTCAACATTCACGAGCACCTTCACGGTACCTGTAGTGGGCGGAGAGGGGGGGGGGGGAGGAAAGAGAAACATTTCCTTAACTAGCAATTACGCTGTAAATTGAGGAACAATGTTCATTTCAACCATTCCATCCATCCTGACAACCCTTTTTTGGGAGTTGGTTTTGCAAAGCTCCTCCGGAACGGAAGGTTACGTGACCGCGCTGGGCGCGGCGGGTGGGGGCTAGGACCACTACAAATGCATGCACAACAAAATAGAAAACCGAGAAACAAAAGTGAAAACCAGGAAGCCCGGGATGGGGTAGAGCCGCCGCAACAAACGCTGATACCACGCCGTCCGAATTCCAATTACGCTTAATGTTCGCTAGTAGTTATGGAAATGGTTTTGGGGCTACGGAACTGGTTTTCATTGGTTTCGTTTCCGGTGGGATGCCTTTCTCCGTGGTTCCGAGGTCCCGGCGTGTCCTGTTATAAAATTGAAACAATCAGCAAACCGAAGCATTCCGTTCCCGATTATTCCCGAGTTGCCGTGCCGTCCCGTCAAGTCGAACATCGTCGACAACGACTCGTGGCAAGATGGGCTCCGTTTCTCGTTTTACACTCCCCTCTCTACAGCCTAGATGCTGCTGCTGCTGTTGCTGCTGCCCAGGAACGAGGAGCGCTAAAAGAAATTCCAAATTTGCGCAAAAAGTCGCTGGATGAGGCGCTGGAGAGGGCTGGCATTCGATGGAAAGGCCACCAAATTGAAAGAGTTAAACGCGCGCCGCTAGCGTGCCTCATGCGGTTGCTCCATTATTTTCGAGCCACATCGACTTTCAGCTGCTGCTGCTGCTGCTGCTCATGGCACGGACCCTGGCTGCCTGGCGTGTAGTTGTGTAAGAAGCAACGAAACGGAGAGGAAATTGATTTTCTATTCATGCTTTGGCCGCTTTGGCTGCTGCTGTGGCCAGGAAATTAAGCTTCCAGCTTTCTGTTTTTTTATTCTTTGTTGGTCGGTATTCTGTTCATTCTGCAAACGCAGAGCGCAAACCGAACGTTTATTGTCCTAGGACCGAAAGTCCCGAAATGGAAATACCGAAACCGCTACCATTATCGCGTAACGAGGCGATGGGTTTTTGGCTTTGTCACGACACGTAACTCACTAGAGCAAACAAAAAAAATAGGGGAAATTCTGCGTTCGGTGTTTCATGTGTGGTCCAGTTGTGGGAATTGTTAATAGTTTTTGGGTTATTATTCCGACGATCATTATAGACTTTGACGGGACGAATAGTCATGACCTTTTCTCCGCACGCTCTACCTTCAGAAAAGAAGATTTACACAGTGAACTGACTGTCATCATTCCCATGGTCTAACGATTTGTCTATTTTCCATTTTTCTTTCTCCTTTCGGCAGAGTCCACAGCCGCCGCAGTACGTCTACTGGCAGCGCAACGATCGGATGATCAATTACGATGACTCGAGGCGAGACATTAGCATCGAAACGACGCCCGGGCCACGAACGCAGAGCCGGCTCATCATCAGGGAGCCGCAAATCAACGATTCGGGCAATTACACCTGCTCGGCCAGCAACACTGAACCGGCCAGCATATACGTGTTCGTGTCTAAAGGTAGGTTCCGACTTCTTTCCCTATACTATACTACTACTACATCCAGCGCCCCACAGTTGAGCAGCGCCCTGCGATGCATCATCGTGTCCTTGAAGGCAACGACCCTTATCTACACCGTTACCACTTTGTCAACAGAAAGTTAGGTTGGCGTAAGTCCACTATCTCTCTCTCTGCCTGTCTGTCTCTCTGTCTCGCATGAAAATGCACTTACCAGTCGTGTAACCATTTCCTCCAGTGAACGAATCGTAATCTAAACGAACAAATCTACGCAGCAAACTTCTTGAGCGCTGCGCTCTGGACAACTGAAACCTCCTGTCGCTTCTGCAAGGTTCTGCAGGTTGAGGTTTTCGTTTTACTGACCCGACATTTTATCGCCCGACAACACCTACACCTTGGTTAGGTTCACTTAGTCCGGCCAGGCGTTGGTCAACACTAGGACGATGGCCTCGATCCTTCATTTTCCCCCGCCAGTAGCCCACAACTACTACCACTCTGCCTTCCTCCAACCCTCGGGAGGTTGATGAATGGGTAAAGTTGTTGAAATTTATTAGGCCAACACCTTATCGCCTAATTACTATTCAGAGACTTAATTATGCCCGAAAGTTCGCCATACCTGGATGGAACGGGAGGATCCGGTTGGGTTTTTCGGTGGACTGGTTTCTGTCTGGACACAACAACAACAACAACTAGTGCTACTACTACTACTTCTACTACTGGTGGAGGGTGGGGCAAAGTTTCTCATGCCATTTTCCTTTATTGACCCCTTCGGGGTTTGAGGATCGAAGCGCCACCTTTTTTGGCGCACAGCACTGCACAAGTACGAAGTGTAACGTATCACGAAACAGAGGCTTGGGTTGGGCGATAGATTGCTATCGTCGACAGGAGACTTCGCACCTTACCTCAGTCCCATCGGGATGTTTCTTTTCAATTCACTCATTGCGTATGCGCTTCAATTATCGTGATATCATGCGAGAAACTATTTTGCGAATTGAGTAGGGTCAATGGTCTATCCACCATGCCGAATTCGTTCGAATTCATGGAAGGTGGGGTCAGGGATGCTTCGTTTATGAGTTCTATTTAAGCGAACCAATGAGTGTTACACAACATAAAAATAATTATTGTTCACTGACGGAATAGAAAAGCACAGACCATTGATTTTATTCAAAAAGGTCAATGGGAGACATCCTTTTGTTTTTAAGTCTAATTTTATTTGTGCGAATTTAGCAGAACTTTGCAGCTGAATTGAAAATAATTCGACGTTGACTTCGCCAATTCTCCATCTATTATTCGTTCTCGATATATAATGCAAAATCATTGCATTCTTCAAATATTTTAGATTTTATCTTCAGATCTCTTTGATTGATTTACTCAAAACTAAAATGCTTAAGCTACCACAACTGAAGCTTCTTGCGTATAGTTCATCTAAGCTAAAGATAGTATCCAAACCATATGTACTAAGCAAACAACAAATTCATTCAGTCGCACACATCCAATCTATGCTCTATCTACTGGGTGCTATCAATCTTACGAACCGCGCCGCAGACCTAGCCAAACCTAACGACAGATAGACGTTATCGCTCGCGCTATCTCGAAACTCGTCGATTTACCACGAAGCACTGATCCCTAACCTCTTTCTCTGAGAACCGAGACCTGGAAGCTATTGGCTTCGCCAGCACCTGCACCATCGTTCCAGTAACAATGCTACCCCAGCAGTAACCACAACCGCCAAACCGACTATTTACCTGCAACGGGAGGTGGGTGAGCCGTCGGTTCACCGACTACAGGCCGCGTATTCCGGTGTGCTCACGCTGTTTCAAAGGCGAAAGGTGCCTAGGGCGGGCCACATCGTCACTAATTGAGTCGTATCCGGGGACACCGTGGCTTTGCTGAACCGATTAGCTAAATTATGAGAAAATGTTCTCGTGTATTGTGGCCGTCGAGAACCATCCGTTTCGAGGCACCGCTTTCATTCCTGGAGAAAGTTTTAATTGATTTGCCTCGGTGGACACCATTTCTCTAATCGATTGTGAACGTATCGTCTAACTTTTGGTTGAGAAGGGGAGATTGTGCAATAAAGCTGATAGACTATTCGTTTGAATGCTCGGTGGTTTAACAGTGACAAGTGTTTCGTGTCGCGATGACTCGGAATGGTGAAAAGGAATTCATAGATCTTTGGACTACATGGAATGATGAATAGACGTGGAATATTAGCTGACAGACGAAATGAAAGCAACTGAAATAACACTAGTACAGCAATGGGAATGTGCCAATACTTCCCTTGAAGCTCGGATTTCCGTGACTTCTCTTGCAGGAACAGCTTATAGTATTCAAAGTACTACCGGTGCAACTCCGAAAGCAAGTGTAAAAAACGTAAAAGTACATTTTAATAGACTCGAAGTCCGAACAATGTCCGCGGGGGCAACTCCGATAGTCAAGCTACTGCGAGGAAAGTAGAAATACGGGAACAATTAATCACTAACAACTATTCGTAACTGCGGCATGTTCGAGATCATCGTTTGCGAGTTGAAAAGTTTCCTGAAAAAATGAGATGATTAAGAGAGAGAGAGAGAGAACGGGAGTGAGAAGACTATTGCGATGCCCGCGTTGGCATGGTAACTGGGCCAACGTTGCGAACAGAACTCACGCGACGGAGTGCGATGGAAATGTAAAACTTCCGCCAGCCACGACGATAGACGCTCAGGATGGAGATGCAAGTTACTGTAAGTGTTTCGCTATCGCGTTTGTAGGGAAATGTTTTTCAGTGTAAAAAGAATCCACCAAAGTATCCGGACATTGCATCTGGTGGAGGAGGTTCAGCTTTTTCCGACCCAGTCCCAGAGCCCACGAGAACATCCACGGCACGATGACCCTCGGGCGGAAGCACTTAGTTTCGGTGTAAAATCCAAGAGTTGTTCCTCGGAACCTCCATCAGCACAACACACGGAAGGCTTACGAGAAAAGAAAAAAAAAACAGAGAAATACTGAGACAACTTACTGCAACTGCACATTGTATGTCCGCCAGCACTACGATAAGCGCGCGCGTGTGTGTGTGAAGAAGTGCCCCAAATACAGGGAACTGAATGCTTGGTGAAAGTTTCTTCCAACAATTTTAATCCTTCCCAACAGCGGGAGGAACAAGGCAGAAAGCAAGGGTTGCACCTCCCCCCGGCTAAGGGGGGTAAAGATGGATGCTTGTGCACTAGAACTGCACCGGACTCTCACCGTATCGCCTGCAGGGAACGGTAAAAGGCGAACATTAAAAATGGCGTCCAAAGCGCCAGGAGTTTCCCAAATTCCGATGCAGTTCGGGGCATCAGCATCGAGAACTGACGATCGGCGTACAGGAGGGTCATGGATTTTTTTTTTGAGTGCTTCTTCTGGACGTTGGCTGCTGATGACCGCATTAACCTGGACCGGGTTCACGGGGAAATATTTCTCACCAAATGGTATATTAAACTTTTCCATCGCCAGCTCCAAACTCGAACTCCATCGCGCGCGCGCGCCCCCAGTGCAGAGAGCCTAACGAGTTGCTTAATGGGCTGGTATTAACAAGGAATTATTAACATTCCACCAACCCACCCTACAACCCCCACTTGCGCCCGAGGCTCGCCCATAATGAGAGAGCCTCCGGAAGTTTGCTGCGGCTTAAAGGATCGAGAGCGAAATCGCTTTTCGGGGGAAAAATCGGGAAATACCTTTACTCAGCATGAATGCTGTGGAATGTTTCGCACTTCTGGACCCCGCGGGGTCCCCAAAAATCGACGACCAGTCAAGCGATTCCTTGCGCAGCTAATCAATCTTGTATCGTAAATTTCAATACCACCGCATACCACCGACCGAAAACGAAGGCCGGGAACCAACTTTTTGCACCTTTCAAAATTGGAAAATGATTACGTCCAACGTTGATTGTAACCTCCTCGTCCTCCGTCGTCCGTCTGTGGAAAAGTTTTCCCCTTTTGCTGGAACTGGTTCCAGCGGGAATTTCGCAGAACGTGTCGCTGCCTCGGTCGTGGCAACGAGGGAGCAGATCAGGTTGATTAAAACGATGCTCAAATCCCGAAGGAACGTTCGGAATGCATCAAACCGTGGCGCACTGTGCGAGGGATCCTCGAGAGCTCGTCGTCGCCATGTCGAAGTGACGCGCGAGCGAGAGAGAGAGAGAGAGAGAGCGAGAACGAAAGCAGATTGCGAGCAGGAAGCTAGTAATTGCTGCGTTGAAGGCGACGAGGAATGTGCGGTCTGGTGTGACTGGTGGACTGGTGGAACTGGAGGCCAATGGACCATCGGCCAACGGATGGAGTGGAGGTAGCAACAAGTTTTAATTAAAACGAACATTCGTTCCGGATTAGACGAAATGAGGTTGACCGTGGGGTGCAACAGGAGTAGGAGGAGCAGGAGGAGGAGGAGGAGGAGCACGGTGCGCTCTCGATGAAAGCAAATGGCCGAAGCGAGATGACGTCGTCGAGTGAGAAAGGAGAGAGCGTTTGAGTTTGGTTTTGGGTTTCGGTAGCTGTTAGCTCCCTAAACGGTGCTTACAGGACTCATCCAACGGAAACATCCTGTCCATCGGTATGTTTGCTGTCGCGTTCCACTGCAACGATCAAGAGCATCACCTGATTGGATGTGTCCGGCTGTGTGTGTGTGTGACGAGGTGTCCTCCTGTTCGACATGATCAGTATCACGACATTTCGTTCGGTTGCCATGGTCACGCCAGACTTTGGTAAAAATGTCAAACTCGTCCTCTAGCCACTCGCTGGTGACTCCATGAAGCACCGATAAATGCCATCAGCCCGAAAGCACCTTGGCCGCCCATCAGAAGATGAACACTTTGTTTAATTTGATATCGCTTTCAGCAAGCTGGACAGAAGATGGTATCTTATCTTAACAGCCAGCTTAAGCTTGATCATTCGCCAGCATCCAATGGCACCAATAGACCGGAACATTCTAATCAAGACTCCAGTGACAAACTGAGGCACTGACGGTGCCCCGTTGTACTCGCTGTTGCTGCTGCTGCTGCCCTAGCATTAATTACTTTATTGAATTTGCGCAAAATTTCCACGAAACACAATTATCGACCTTGGCACACTGGAACACCGGTCACGGGCGGAAGGATTTTGTGAGGAGAAAATGGCGAGTGTTTTGCGGACGAAGGACAATCCCCCCGAGCCGTAGCCGAACGCGATTAACGCAAATTGGAAAATAATGCCGACACCGTCGCGGACCCGTTTTGGCCACCGGGCGGCCGTGTCCTCAAACCCGCGACCATTGTGCCGTCGTCTATCGTCTTCATGCATCTCTTGTCTGCCTTATCGCTCGCTCGCTAGTCGCGCGGTACGGCTTCCTGAAATTAGATCCAATTCGCCACCGAAAAGCTGCTAAACGGCTACCAAGCCAGTGCTCTCTTGGCCAGAGCCGGGGTGCCACCACGAATTTGTTTGGTTTGACCATTCCGCACAGCACCATCCGGCCACGCGGTGGTGACAATCCGCGTACCCGGCATGAAACGGTGTGCTTATAGATCCAAAGATAAGTCACAGGATCTTATGCGTGGCACGGACTGGAGTGCTGGAGTTGCAGCAAAAACCGTTTCCCCGTATCGCATGCGGCCAAACCGGGCCGAGCCGAGCAGGTTTTGGTCGGAAATCGGTTTTTACATTTTATGATACCGGAACAACCGAACAACCGGTGAGCATCTAAATTTCGATCTACCAACAGCATCGAGCGTTAATTGGAGTTTTCTGCTCCGGACGGAAATGGGTCCGGTGGGATTATCAGTTCATCGGCGATCGGGGTGTACCCGGAGTTTTTTTTTTTGGGAGTTTATTGCAGAAAACGTGTCCAACGTGCACTTTGATGGGGATGTTTTAAAAACCAAATTTTCCTCTTCTTTTAGCTTTCACGCAAATTGCCATCACTGAAGGCAAAGATTTGCTAAAGAAATGTAAACAAAAAGTGGTATCAGTACTGATTGCATAAAAATAATTACCTCAACCAGATCCCTTTAGAAAGTCTATTTTACTTAATGTATCAGTAATGCTCGATAGATTCTGATCTGAAACTTTTATAACTAATTTTACTTATGGCTTCTATAGCAACATTGCCATAATGCTAGTATATAAAAACTTCAATTAGAATCTATCGCGCACTAGTTATGTTCATTTTTTACACTTTCAAAAGTGGCTTTACTGTGGCTCGAAGAAAATGGAAACATTTCTACTTCAAACTACTTTTCCTCTCAATATGGGTACTATTCCTCTCAACTTCTACAGCTACTACCCGACGCTAAATGGACGCTGGAGTACCAAGTCTACACCAGCCCGAAAGCACTTCCACCACCAGCGCCGACCAGCGCAAAAGAGTGCCATAATCGTAATGTCAACATTTACGCACATTTCCATCAGCCCACCCCTTACCGGGCTTTCATTGGCACACACACATGCGCCGCTCTCACACTACCGACTCGCGCGCACGAGCACACATACGCACGCATGCGAACCGGTTAGATTCTTTTTTGAAAGGATTTTTCCCGGATTCAATTATTGGTTCATCGTTTTGTCGTAAACAGATCATCGTATGGTGGTGGAGGTGGCGTCCAATCCCCCGGCGTGTGAAGTGTGATACATACGCCATATACAGGTAGACGACTCAGGGCTTGGACAATGGCCAAAGCAATAGGTGGGCAGCAGCAGCAGCAAAAAATGGAAAGAGGAAGAAAAAACAGCATGTAAGGGAGCTCAGAGCAGAGCATAGAACACCGCGCCTCGCTCCTTCCCTTCTGCCTCGTGTGAGAAGGATTTCAAAGTAAGCGGATTACCTATCCATAAAATTACGCCATGATTGGCGATTCTGGACAGTATCGGGCACTTTGGGTGAAACGTGAAAAGCGCGCGCCCGTTTGTGTGTGTGTGTGTGGGGCTAGAGCTTATTTTTGCCGTCGATCATCCATCATCTGCTACCACTAGTGGGCACACGTACGACGAAAACACACACGCACAGGCACACGACGACGAAACGCTTGTTCCCGGAAGCATAATCCAGCGTCTCATTGGGCTCCTCCTGGCACCAGCATCGCAGTAGCCCTATAAAACTGTCGATGGTCATTGTGATGTAGCGGACGACGCACTTTCCCTTGCGCGTCCCTTAGTAACCGTTGAAACGAAAGGAGGATCGCAATCATTTGGCCCCATAATTCCACAATCCTGTCCGTTTTCAGGATAAGGATTTTGGATTCTCTCTTTCATGCTCTGGTTCGTCTCCGTCCACCGAGTGGGAGGGTTTGATGGCGGTCTGATGGCATATGGCCGATACCGGGAATGCAGCATCCGGGGTGGGCAGTGAAACGATCAACCGGCTCAGACTGATGGGCCATTTCCGGTCACATAACGAGCGCTTAAGCGTCCTGGTCCAGGAGCAGCAGCAGCAGCAGCAGCAGTAACTCTTGGACAGCCGAAGTTCCGAAGCCATTGCTGTGTTGTGGAAAATTTCATCCCCTTCACTGTACGTGTGTGTGTGTGTGTGTGTGCGTGTGTACACTAGTGGCGGAAGTTTTTCCCGTTTTTCATTCCCTGTGTTCCATTGAATTTTCCTCCAAAAACTGCTGCTGGTGCTGGGGAGTTTCGGTAAACTTGTTTGGCTCGCGATCGGCGATCACGCTTCGGCTGTCCTTCTCCCAGGACCGACGACGACGTCGGATGATGTTTCCAATATCAACAAGATAAAACCTCGGGACGCGACGGACGGTGGAAAAATGGTCAGACTGGGGACCACCGTTCCTAGCCAGCTATGAAATCGGTCCCACCAACTTTGGTCGATGAAATGCCCGAATGACGAGCTTCCGGTCGCAGCAGTCCGCGGAAGCTCTTGCGTCTTGCGTAGAGTAACTATCTACTTTATGCAGCCGAAACTATGAAAGTAATAACAATAATGCATGAACCGGCGGATAAAAGTTTCAAAATAGCTAAAGTCAATATTGATTCTTGGCACTACTATCAGCACCGGCACCACCACCACCCGATGCCGTGCCTTGACTCTCTGAGGTAAGGAATGTTGGAAAACTTTTTCCTTAAAACTCCGCTCGCTCACTCACGCTCACGCTTCTTGATAAAGATTGGCTTCTTCGGGTCGTTTTTCTTTCTTCCCATCGTTGGGTTGAAGAACATTTACCAGTCTACTGCGGTACGTAGTACTGCTGGATAGAAGCATTTTCGTGTTTCCTTCCTCCCATTTTGCTTGCATTTCATTCAGCAGGACGGACCCGAAAAGGTGCATTTAACTTCTTTAACTAACTCCGATTGCACCATGGTAGCGGTAGCGTGCCAGGTGCTGCTTGTAGCCAGAAATGGTATAAACTAACCTGGAAACCACTTCGTGGCAAGAAAATGATGGTGCTGGATGATAAGTGTTCAGCCTTTTTTGGTTCGATTGCGAAATGAAACTAGTGCTGAACCTTGAACTGTAACGAGCGTATTGGCTGGAAACTGGGACTCCGTCTGGCACTTGAACTGCTCCTCACGATTTCAGGTATCCTTAAGGATCCTGAAGGAGAATCACGTGCATTTCTTGGTTCTATTGGGTTGGGTTCTATAGAAATTTCAAACTCTCTGATGAATCATTAATCCGATTGACATTTGTCAAGTAAATTGGAAAAGACTGAAAATTATTTCGAAATGAATCGAAATAAAATTCTGCACACGCTGGATAAGTCTTTTCCATTTTTGTCCCTCGTCAAAAAGGCCGAATTATGAGTTGATCTGACCGGAAAATGAACCAAAAGCTTTCATTCCCAATGCGATCTCCCTCCCCTAGGGATCCAATAAGTTCGATGAGCAACTTTCTGTGTCCTTTTCGCTACGACCTGCAACTGATTTTTCTCAATTTCACCCACAAAACGGTCCAATAGTAACTGAATGCTGCAAAGTTGCTGACGAAGCTTGAAAATCGATTCGCTTGGGCAATTTTGTAATGTCTCCCGTGTCTCTGTAGACCGCAAAAGCCGCACCGCAAAGACGAACTACTACACGAAACGTGCCGTTAAAAGCCGATTCCCAACACACAAACCGTACCAAACGGTTGTGCCTCGTTCGGGAGATTAAGAAGTGCACAGCTTTGCGGAATGTTGGAATTTTGTCCTAGTTCTACTGATGGTGCTACTCTGCCAGCACCATCAATCATTTGGTATCCGTTTGGTTTGCGTTTTGCGACTCGAATGCGCAGCTTTTGGCGAATGCATCATCATTTTTAATGCTGCAAGTAGCTCTGTGGAAACATAAGCCAGCACCAGAAATCGATTCAGTGACGCAGCTTCACTTACTCATTCGACCCCCACCCGATCACCGAACACCGATTCGCGTAGTCAGTGGAGTTTTCTAGGACTTTTAGGACAGTCAAATGCTTCTCCATCATCCACCTCGGTATTCGATAAGTAACCAGATAAAAGCCGTACCAAACCGTACCGACGAATCGAAAAAGAGCAAATCACGAAGTAAAACAATGGCAGCCAACTACTAGATCGGAAGCTTCCGATACCCGATGTGCCTACTGCACCGGCTCTTGACAAACATGGCGTAGTAGGCGAGAGCCCTTGCGTCGTGACCATAAATTGAGATCAACTCAATTTATGGCCAACCGGTACCCCATCAGTCGAGGTTTTCGGTCTACCCAAACCGCGGCACAAAAAGCCACCGAGTACCCGGCAGTCTGGGGAGGGTGCCGCGCGCATGTCCCTCTTCAAAACCCAAAAACCAATTACAGCCCGATGACCGAATGACAAGCGTTCCCGGGTTCCCGAGTGCACTGCAGCAAGTGGCAGTCCATAAAAATTAAACTTAGGAAATTAAATTTGATGGCTTTTCATTCACTTGACGCAGTTGAACGCGCAATGGCGGCTGCTGTGGTGTTTGCTTTAGTTACCGCCACTCCGATCCCTCTTTCCGTCACCGTTTTGGGCCACCGGCTAGGGCTGTGCCAAGTTGAAAAATGGAAGAATCCAGAAAGCAAAACAAGAACGAACAGCGACAAGGCATTAAACGGCAACTGCCTCACTGCTCAGGCGATTTTAGGGGGTGCACGCCTGGTGGCGGGAGGGAGGTTCAGCCAATAATTCAGTTTTGCACACCCCCGACGTCCTCTTCCTCTCCCGCGACGACAGCCGTCGTCTTAGCCAACGTCAGCCATCTTCTAAATTGAGTCACCGAGTGGCGGGACTAAATGTGAAGCTGCAAAAAAAATCCTTTTCAACCTGCGCTCCCTGCTGCACCTCCTGCAACCTTGCCGACCTGCCCTAGGGCGACTGGTCAGATGAAAACAAAACGAGGATATTCCTCTCCTGGCTCGTCGCGCGACTTGCGAACACTCACAATCGAGCACTCCTCCTCGACTGGTGTGATGGGTTTTGGATGGATTTTTCGAAACATTTTATGAAGCACTTAAATTTTATTTACTTTCAAGTGATTGCATCCCGATGGTTTAAGTGGCGGTAGCTTTATGGCACGCTACTACGGATTGAATTTCGCGCCTTTTCTCTCTATGGACAGGAGGGGCCCATCATGGGGTGGGGGCACACTTCAAAGGAAAAATGCCAACGAGAACCAAATCGGAACAAGAACGGCAAGTGTGGCAAGTGGATGACAAATTGAAATTAAAATATTTCACGCGTTGCGACCCTCTCCGAAGGGCCCCCTTTTGATGGATTATATCGAAACCGCTTTTATGACCGCGGTCGATCGTGTTCGCGGTTTGTTATCGTGTTTCGCACGCGCGCGCGCGCGCCTGCGGACATTGGATGGTTCACCTGCTGTAACACCGTGGTTTGACGAACAAAGGTTTTAAATATTGATAAGCCGCATGAGTTGAAAGCAAAGTTATTTGCTAAACCTTTGCTATTAGGAGTATATTTGACCTTCAATATTACTGCAAAGCCAAGTGATAGCTATTTGAAAAGCGAGAATGCGCAATAAAATAGCTCTCCAACGATGTCATACCAAACGTGGAACATCTACAGGTTTAGGCAAAAAAAATACAATAAATTTCACATTGACCTTTCCGTCCAATCATAAATTGAAGCGCGCTAATAAACTGAGCAATAATAGTTCATAGCGTGTCAATGCATTTTGTTCTAAGTTTTCTTTAAAAAAAATGGTTGAACTCAATTAAAAATAGAAATCAAAAGTTCAGACAAGGTTCATGCTCTCGAGCATCTAAATTTGAATTAATCATTTGAATTTCAGACCATAATTCGTCGCTGTAGTGCTCTTAGCGTTGTCACATGTCTTAGAAGTCGATGGCAAAAAACTGCAACATCGAAAAAAACATTCGAAAAGTTTTACAGCAAATTGAAAGATTTCACGCCGTAGAGTCACTCAAATGGATGAAGTAGGATGAATTTCAGATTGAATCAGTCAACCAATACATAAAAATGAGCTT
>NC_064875.1:39348438-39500938 GCF_943734745.1 Anopheles darlingi | reverse complement strand
CCTTCAGGCCTGGTATTTTAAGTCTCGTTTACAACTTACCCCAACATGCGTTTAACATGCCCGACAGCAGCTGAATGCTGGATCGTTTAGTACAAGCAGTAAAGGTGGTTGGCCACGATAGAAAATTTACGATAAGAAATTTCAAAAAAATGTAATAAAGTTCATATCATGACCATGCACGGTTTAGTTGAATAAAACTTTCACTTAGATCAAAGTTCCGCTTAACCAGATCGTTAGGAAATTCGCTGTAAAGAACTGTCACAATCTGCGACATAGAGTAAGAAAAACAAAAGTTTATCCGCCCGTGCAAGCAATTTACATTTTGACTGTTTTCTCTAAACATCTCGAATAATATTTTTTCATTCTCCATTTCAACGATGCAGTTGAGTTATTTAATCTCAAGCGCATGTTTGGAGACCTTATCAGTGGTTTTATCACCAAAAAATAACGGACTTTTACACCTGGAGTGGACAAGGGGTAGATACACCTTTTTGCGTGTTTTTCGTACCTCTCTCGACTGTTTTTGTAAAACCCTTTTTTCTAGTTGGTATTTTTTTCAAAAGGTGAAAAGTAGATCAAAGAAGAATAAAAAACAATCGATTGATATGCGATTTTTTATATTTTGGCTTAGTTGTTTAGAGAAAACAGCAATAACGTAAATTTCTTGCAGGGGTGGATAAACTTTTTTTTCGTAATGAATGAACTAGCGCTTTGGCATGTGTTTGAGAGTTAAAAAATACAGTTGATATCGTAGCCGGGTATCGTAAATAAAGTTTTGCTCGTCGCAAATGGCACTCAAAGTATATTGCTTAACTACGAAAGTTTCTACCGTGGCCCTGCACCTTAACGAAAATGCGCGATACTTTTCTTGTTGGCCTTCAAATATCGTATTGTGGACCGCAACGGGGTTTGTTGCGAACAATGTCGAGCGGGATGAGTCGATAAATCATCATCCACGCTGAGAAACGCGAATTTCATAAACATTCAACTGTGCATCGCCGCACGGCATGAAAGGCTGCCACTTTTCTGCCAACTCATCCCCAATCCCTGTGCCCGTGAAAGTGTTTGACCCACTTTCGTCACTACCACTTTCCTGAGAATACACAGAAAGCACTCTGCATCCGGGGGCGAGAGGATGTCAACGAGATGTAGGGTGTCTTAGGTAGAGAGTAGTGTGTGACACTTTGCGCCCTGCTGTGAAGTGAAACTCCTTCGCCCCGCGTGATGGTACGTGAGACCGTGAGTCGAAAATCATCCGTTTCGACGGTCGACGGCCAGTCAGGACAGGAATCACATCAAAAACGGATTTACGGACCGCGTGACCGGTGCTGGTGGCGGTTAGGGGGAGCGTACGAAACAGATTAAGATACTCTTCCGCCCGTCGGTCCGTTCGCCAGCTTCGCAATGCTACCCGGTACCCGGGAGTAATCAATCATTTTGCACTAAACGTTTTCAACTTGTCGATCGGTATGCGAAATGGATCGCTGGTGCTGCTGATGCTGCTGATGCTGCCGATGCTAGCTGGAAGAAGGGCAAGAAAACATTTGGGATCCAAAATGGAAGAAACTGGGTGATACGCTTGAATGCATATATCGGACAAGCGCCATAAATAGTTAGTTCTCATCGGCTTGCATGTCCCACTTTGGTACGGGCTCTTGAAAGTGTTTGTTTTCCACGGTGAACAGATCGAAGGAAACTGTTTCGAAACGCAAAATTTCATCCGAGTAAACCACACTCGAACACAAAACCGTTTGCTGCTCGCCATAAACATGGGAGGAGTTAAAGGAGTGATACCACTAGTATGGGACAAAAACTGCCGAGCGAAAGAAGAACGCGATAGACATAATAGACATCTCCAGCATAATCGTTTATCATTTTAAGCAGGCGGCCCGTTTTGCGGTACTACTAGCGGTATCGTTTCCAACGCCAAAGACAATGTCAACGACAGCGTGACAGAGTGAGACGGAGTTCAAAACTCGAAAATCGTCGACGAGAAACAGCAGGATCCTCCACCGAAGCAAAACACACACACAAGCACACACACACATACTCAAGAAATCATGAATCACGATGCGATGTGAAGCAAGAATATGAATCACGAAGAGAGCGAGCGAGTGATTGATTAGTGGAAAGTGTCTCCTCATCTCTTCCGGCGTTCCTTTTTGCAAAAAGCATCTCACCCCACCCCACGTAATAGCAGCCACGGCTGGCCGTTGCCAACGAGCCCAAGGTTTCCTAAGTGGTTCCTTTCGGTTGCTTTTTTTACGTTTTCCCCGTCCATATCGAGAACATTCTTCGTCGTCCTACGTGGTGTGCACGAAAGCTCGTCCTTTGTAGTGACGACGGATGGCGACGGCGTCAAAACGCCCCTCAAGTAGATGGATCGGCAGCTCCGTTAGCTGGCTGGCTGGTTGGTGAGTGAAATGTATTTGCTCGCATAATCACTTGTTTATTTTCTAATCCCTCATCATCCCGAACGAACAGTGGCGCTGTTGTATGCAGGGAATGTTCTTCCCTTAGCCCGAAAAGCAGCTCCAAACTCAAACATCACGTCATCGCGTCAGTCTGTTCTGTCGCTGACGCACACACAGCACACCACGGCGAAGTCATTTGAAGTATAATGGTAAATGTTTCGGGAGAAAGTTTTCAATATGCATTAGAAAGTTTCCGCCAAGTTCAAGTTGCATCATTGTCGATGACGTTGCGCCGTGGACGTGGAGTGGTTCACGAGTCGAGTAAACACTAGTTTGCATTAAACTTTCGGCCATTTGACATCGACATCGGCGATGGCGTTTTTGGAGGCTCACGGTCCCGTGCATGTGAACCAGCAAAGGCCCAGAATGCTTTTCTTTGCCGGCAAACTTTGCGTTATCGCTCAAGATGCCAGCAATAGCATCCGGAAGTGTTTGCAAACGATGATGTGAAGTTTGTGAGAAGGTCATCAGACATGACGCGTCTGCATCAGACTTGGAGCGCGGATCGTTCAAGTACGGCCGTAATGAACCGTGCATATTGCGTCTATTCATCACTCATGATTTTGTGATTTATTCTTGGCGGCTTCTGTGGTACCATGGCAAATGGTAAACACGCAAAGTGGCCACCAGCTGCGAGATTGTCTTATCAGTTTGGCTAGTGCTGTAATTTGGTTTTCAAGGCGATCTGCGACCGTGATGTCGCCCGCGAATTGTCTATTTTACGATGATTTTGAATACTATGGCCTCTACCATGGTCATGGCCTCTTTGGCCTTTTTGGCATAAGCCCAGAGTCTAGCTTTAGCGAGTTGTGCTGCTGTTTGAGATCTAATTCTTGCGGGAAAAAATGCAGAGACATTATTGCCTGCGACGCGACCTTCTCGGTATTCGAGCAATGAAGAAGATCAAAAAAGTATGATGTGTGCTGCTGTTGCTACACCTAGCTGCAAGCACAATTTATATCATTGCAACATTGCAATATTGCGGGTGCGGGTAAAGGTGGCTGTTCTGTGGTCGGTCAAGACCACTCGTCGGTTGTAGCGCCGGATAAGTAAGTAAGTGATTCGGGTAAATGTGGCTAATAAAGATTCAAATAATGAGCAGAATTCTAACCGAGGTTAGAAATTTGCTTAATACTCCACCGCAACGGTTGCCAGAGGTCGAACGTTATCAGCTTATAAGCTCTGTCCTATTTTGCATTGTTCCGAATGACGTTTTGTCTCGCGCTAGGCACCGAGCTCGAGCATTGTCCCAATAATGCACACGAATTTTCAATCTAACGTTCGCGATATTTCGAATCGCTAAATTAAAGGGGGGCTTCGGTATTTTATTTTAATTCTTCGCATTTACTTTTAGCCATTTTTTAAGATTGCTTATCCTTTCAAGAGTATTGTGTCAAACTTTGGGATCAATCGATGCTAAACTGACAAAGATATTGATTTTTGAAAAACAGAGTTTCATACAAGGCTTAACGCATCTCGCAACTTTGAATCGCGATTCCCAAAACCTGCGTTTTCAAAGTCGGTGCCCATCGTAGCATAAAAACTACTGGTCCGATCGATTAGAAATTTTCAACACATAATCTGTACACTATTTTCCAGGTAGCCCCGTCAAGTTTTTGTTAAAATTGTTGATCCTTTTTTTATGATAATTCTTTTAATTATATAAAACTCGTTTTTTGAGGCAACATCGAAAAAAGTAACACTTTTTCAACTTTAAAAATCTGCCAAAAATCGAAAAAAAGGAAATTTAACAAAAACTCAACGGGGCTACCTGGATAAACTTATAATCTAACAAAAAAATACCCATTTGTATGTTTCAGATGACCCAGCACGTAGCTACGATGGGCACCGCAAAAAGTACATTTTTGCAAAATTGCCTTTCTCGATTGGATGCCATGAACGTAGTTTAGATCAAATCTTCCCCAAAATAGAACCAAATATTCTTGAAAAGTTGTAGTTTAATATGACATTCACTTGTAAAAATTAAGTTGAATGGTTTTTGGACTAAAAATCGTCAAAAATAAGGCTTTTTTGAACCCGAAATAACCAAAGCCCCCCCTTAAGGGGGGGCTTCGGTATTTTATTTTAATTCTTCGCATTTAGTTTTTACATTTTTTTATGATGGCTTATCCTTTCAAGATTATTGTGTAAAATTTTGGGAACAATCAAAGCCAAACTGACAAAGATATAGATTTTTGAAAAACAGAGTTTCATACAAGGCTCAATGCATCTCGCAACTTTGAATCGTGATTCCCAAAACCTGCGTTTTCAAAGTCGGTGCCCATCGTAGCATAAAAACTACTGGATCGATCGATTTGAAATTTTCAACACATAATCTGTACACTATTTGCCAGGTAGCCTCGTCGAGTTTTTGTTAAAATTGTTGATACTTTTTTTTGAATAATCTTTTTAATTATGCAAAGTGTCGTTCATATCGAAAAAATCATCTCTTTTTCAACTTAAAAAATCTGCCAAAAATCGAAAAATGGGAAATTTAACAAAAACTCAACGGGGCTACCTGAATAAACTTTTAGATGCTGCCACACGGAGCGAAAATTTGCGCGCAAATTTGCACATTAATGCCAAAATGTTTTCGCTTCGTGTGGCAGGCGTAAAACCCCGAAAATTTATGCCGAAATGTCAAACGTATTGTTTTCATCTGTGTTTTGGCCGCTGAAGCTGATTTCCGAATAAATTTTGCAGTTTTTAACAATTTTGTTGCTGTTGCTGTTATATTTATATTAAAAATGCAAAAACAATACGAAAAGAACCTACATTTTCGTAAATAAAGCGTTCGATAGCGTCAAGGGTTCAGCGAAAAAGTCCGCGGACGTATAAAAGTTTGACAGCGTGTAAGGGTTAAGCGAAACCGTTTTGGCATTAATTTTTTCGTTTGCGCTAGGGTTTTCGCCCCGTGTGGCCACGGCTTATAATCTAACAAAAGAATATTGATTTGTATATTTCTGATGACCCGAAACGTGGCTACGATGGGCACCGTAAAAAGTACATTTTTGATAACTAGCCGTTTTAGATTGGATGTCATTAACGTGATTTTGATCAAATCTTCTCCAAAACAGAACCAAAAATTCTTGAAAAGTTGTAGTTAAATGTGAGATTATTTAAAAAAAATTTAGTTGGATGGTTTCTTCACTAAAAATCGTCAAAAATAAGCAATTTTTTGACTCGAAATAACCAAAGCCCCCCCTTAAGTCGATACGTCATAATTGTCAATTACTTAAGCAAATGTAACCTTTCTTGTCGTGTCCAGTTTAGTCATTTTACGGTTTAAAATATAAAAAAGAGTTATTAAATGTTCCCCGCGGGAATTTTAAGCTTGAAACTCTTGAATGTCACGGTTTATGTTCCTAACATTCAATTTTAATAGCTCTGAGAGTGCAGATTGGAAAACAGCAAAAATCCAATTTTGGTTTGAAAAAGGAGACAAACGAACCAAAACAAATAAACAAAAACTTGAAACGTACACCGGCACAATGCCGCCACGCAGAATGAACCATTAGCTGCATACTTAAGAATTGTATTAATTAATTCGATTGTCATTTGATTGTACCATAAAGTTACTGCACACACAAAAATCAAAACCTGTTAGTTATATGCCAGTTTGCACATAACTTGAAAAGTTTTCAAGCCAATTCTTTTGACTTTTATGTCTTCATGTTACTATGTAATTATGTTGTACCTATGTTACTATAGCATTGAGATTTTCTAACGTAGTACCTTCCTAAGAATGCATAAGTTCCTACACTTCTTGAGATGACGAAAAATTCATTATCCAGTAATACAACTCATGTGAAACTTACAGTTTTTACGCAGATATCGTTCAATTGCATAAACATGTGGTTGAAAAACTATTTGGCCTGTTCAATGAAATTGATATTTTCAATATAGCAATGGAATAAGACGCGTGAATGTAAACTTGTTTAGCGATATGAGGATCGTTGCTACCGAAAGCGAATTTGAAACAACCAAACAAAATATTTATAGAGCTCATAACTGCAGTGACCTTTAAAAATAAAGTGCCTGCTTCTTAATGTAGAAAAACTGCAACAGAACTAGCTGATTAGACGCCATAATAAACGTGCGTGCAATCTACGAAAATGTAACCTCCAACACTTACCATCGAATAGTTATGACTAAAATCACTATCGCTTCCAGAGTTGGGCCATGAAAGTTGCGTCGATGTATTTTCCTGGAACATAATAACGCAAATAACTCTACTCCGTAACAGCATTGGATTTCCTGAAAAGAATAGATTACAAAGTGATAAACTGATTCCAGCGATAGTTTAGGATGCATGCTCGTGCGCCTCGAGATCATGGCGTAGAGCGTACATGCGCAACAGCCTTATCAGTATAGAATCTCACCCTACTGTAAGACGATCTCGAATAGTCTGGCGCATCGTCTTCGATTATTTAAGACCGTGATTTGCTCGCAAGCGATTTAGTTTCTTATTTTTGTGCCTTGAAGGTGGTCCATAACTACATCAAAAGAATGTCTAAGTTGAGTGTTACTTTGCTCTTCGTTGGGCTGTCACTCTTAGTAGGTAAGAAATACACGAGGAAATATTAACTGAGTTTATGAATTTAAATTACACTGCCATTTCCTTAAACAGTCTGCAATGGATCTCCATTGTCCCGTGAGAGCTCCGAATCGAACGAATCAAACGAAAGTCTGGAGGATATACGTGAACAGTGCATAGAAAACACAGGATCCGATGCAGACTTCCCAAAATTCATGGCATCAGTTGAACAGGCCATGCTATGTTTGGCAGGTTTCGATAGCAAGAATTTCATAAACGATATCAGGCATCTGAGCAACGCAACGCGAGCAACATTCTTCCCCAAGTTAGTGGTTGATGATATCCCGCTTTTCAGATTCTGTCTGTGACAGACAATTGATGCAACTGACGATTTGTCCTTCCAATAGCTATTGTCCCAAGATACGATCGCTAGTCTCTTGCATAGATGGATCGCTGCTGGGTATGCAACCATGCCTCGATGAGGATGTTTTTAAAATTGCTGAAGCATTAATTGAGAGCATACCGGATGCCGTCGACCTTGCGTGTAAAAATGACGGAGAAATCTTTCTCAGTAAGTATGGACGATTGGTTCTCAGTCTACTTACATGAGGCACTAAGAAGATACACGTTTTTTCATGCGAATGCTAGAACTGGAAGACGAAGAACGCCAAGAGTGTATTATGGAGAATACTGTACAATTATCGGAATGTGTTGAGACGCTTTCTACCAACTTCAATAATGCTATCGAGCTTTTCGAATTGACGCAGGACCAATGCAGGTAACAGAGAAAGGCATTCAATGTGCATGGCATGAGGATGTGACCGAATTAATCACATACGGTGAATCTTTATTAAGGGAACTGGTAATCTTTAGAGAGTGCATAAAAGAGCAACTTGACCCTTGTGACCTGTCAGACATTGTAAGCGTCTACGATATACCCATGAATGCTATATTGCCCCTGACCCCTTGTGCTAATGTAAGTATCGTGCTGTGACGTGATTCGGACATAGTATTAGAACAATCGATCTTTATTTCACAGTACACGCAGACGCCGATGGTTTACCTTCTTGATAACAACTCAGTTGGTGAGGATTAAAACTAATGACAAAAGATCAGGGGTATGGTTGGGCTTATGGATCACCGAAACCTTTTTCGTAACAAATCGCTTGGAAATGCTAACCTTATTAAATTAGCTTCGGATTAAAATGCGGCGGAAAGGATTCTCCGACCTATAAAACCAAGTAATCGAAATAAAGTAAATTGATAAGCAAAACACAACTAGCTCTGGAGCGAAAGTAGTTTTACCTGAAACAATGATTACTGCACGAGTGTATTGAAGATGTCAGAGCGCATGCGCTTGAACCAGATCGCAAAACTGATTGAAAAGATCTTCTATGAAATTAAAAACTTATCCAAGTCTGTCGGTTGTGCCTCTTTCAATTGTAGTTTTTCGTTTACTAGCTGTAGTGTCCGGTACAATCAGAACGACACTGCTATAAAGCTATGTGAGAATGATCAGCGTGATATAAAATGCTGTGTTACAAGTAGGTCAATAGTCTAGCCAATGCATTAAAACAACAACATTTCCTGAGTAGTTCAGATGCCTGTGGCGTTTGCAAAACTCTATCTTATCCGCTTGTCGGTTTCCTGTCGGTTCGGAATGACAGTTCGTGGTTCTAGGAATCCTCGCGACCAAAGTAAACAGTCATACCAGCTACTACCTTATCAGTACAAAACCTTGCCAGACACTCTAAATAACTATCTCGATTAATACGATGTACTGATAGAGCGGTTATTTAAGCTCGTGCTTCGCTCGCGAACGATTTAGTTTCTGAATTCTGTGTACTTGGGATGGTTGATGATTACGTCGTAAGAATGTCCAAGTTAAGTATCAGTTTGTTCTTCATTGGATTGGCGCTGTTAGCTGGTAAGCAATACACGAGGAAATATCAGCTGGACTTATTTAAAATAGCTCATTCAAAATCATTTGTATTTTCATGTACAGTGTGGACAGGGCCATGCGATGGATCTCCGTTGTTTCGCGAATGCTTTGCCTATAAAAAATCATACAGAGTGGGCGCGAAATGCATGTTAGAGGAAATACGTGCACAGTGCAATGAACTCGCAAGAATCTCCGATATGGCCTTCCGATTGTATATGCGATCAGTTCAATGGGCTTCGGAGTGTATGGCAGACTTCAATACAAAGAAATTCAAGATTGATTTCAACGAACTGACCAACGCAACGCGAGCAACATTCTTTCCCAAGTTAGTGTTTGATGATATCCTGCTTTGCAGATTCTGTCTGTGGCACACGAGTCTGTGATGCAATTGACGATTTCTCGTTCCTACAGATACTGTGACAAGATGCGATCGTTTGTCTCTTGCATAGATAGAACGTTGTTATATACGGATCTATGTCGCAATCCGAGTACTATCCACATTGGGAAGGCTTTGATCGAAAGCATATCAGCAGTCTCGAACCTTGCGTGTAAAAACGATGGTGAAATCATATTTCGTAAGTGTGACTGGGTAGCTCCCTTTCTAAGTAAGTGACACGCTAAGAAATGATTCGTTTTTGCATGTGTTATGCTAGACGAGGAACGCAAAGAGTGTATAATGCAGAAAGAAGATGAAATATCAGCGTGTTTCAACACGTTCAAGAAGATCAGGAACGTTATCACCGATTTTACTGAACTGACGCAGGACCAATGCAGGTAACGGGGAACAGCATTCAATGTGCATAACTTGAGGTCACGACAGATGTTATAACTTATAAGCGATTTTTTCCTTAGTCCACTTACAAACTTCAGACAGTGCATGAAGGACATACTGGACCATTGTGACTTGTCAGATATTGTAAGCGTCTATGATATACCGTTAAATGCTATGTTGCCCCTGACCCCTTGTGCTAACGTAAGTAACGTGCTGTGACGTGCTTAGGACGTATTATTAGAACAATTGTTCTTTATTTCACAGTACACGCAGACGACGATGGTTCACCTTCTTGATAACAACTCAGTTGGAGGGGATTAAAACTATTGACAAAAGTTCAGGGGTATGGATGGACTTATGGATCATTGAAACCTTTTTCGTAACATATCGCTTGGAAATGCTAACCTTATTAAATTAGCTACGGATTAAAATACAGCGGAAAAGATTCTCCAACCTATAAAACCAAGGAATGGAAATAAAGTAAATTGATAAGCAAAACACAACTAGCTCTGGAGCGAACGTGGTTTTACCTGAAACAAACGCTTTATCTATAATGGTTACTGCACGAGTGTATTGAACATGTCGGAGCGCATGCGCTTGAACCAGATCGCAAAAGGTCACTGGTTGAAGAGATCTTCTATGAAATAAAGAACTAATCCAAGTCTGTCGGTTGTGCCTCTTTCAATTGTAGTTTTTCGTTTACTAGTTATAGTGTCCGGTGCAATCAGAACGACACTGCTACATAGTTATGTGAGGATGATCAGCGTGATAGAAAATGCTGTGTTACAAGTAGGTCAATAGTCTAGCCAATGCATTAAAACAACAACATTTCCTGAGAAGTTCAGATGCCTGTGGCATTTGCAAAACTCAATCTTATCCGCTTGTCGGTTTCCTGTGGGTTCGGAGAAACAGTTCATGGTTCTTGGAATCCTCGCGACCAAAGTAAACAGTCATACCAGCTACTACCTTATCAGTACAAAACCTTGCCAGACACTCTAAACAATGATCTCGATTAATACGGTGTACTGATAGAGCGGTTATTTAAGCTCGTGCTTCGCTCGCGAACGATTTAGTTTCTGAATTCTGTGTACTTGGGATGGTTGATGATTACGTCGTGAGAATGTCGAAGCTAAGTATCAGTTTTTTCTTCATTGGATTGGCGCTCTTAGGTGGTAAGCAATACACGAGGAAATATCAGCTGGACTTATTTAAAAATGGCTCATTCAAAATCATCGATATTTCCATGAACAGTGTGGACCTGGCCATGCGACGGATCTCCGTTGTCCCGCGATAGCTCTGAATCTAACGAAACGGACAATGTGGGCAAGATGTTACAGGAAATACGTGCACAATGCATTAAAAACACAGGATCCGATACAGACTTCCCTAAATTCATGGCATCAGTTGAACATAGCATGATGTGTTTGGCAGATTTCGATACAGAGAAATTCAAGATCGATTTCAACGAACTGACCAACGCAACGCGAGGAACATTCTTCCCCAAGTTAGTGGTTGATGATATCCCGCTTTTCAGTTTCTGTCTGTGGCACACAATTATTGCAGTTGACGATTTCTCGTTTCAACAGATACTGTCACAAGATACGATCGTTCGTCTCTTGCATAAATATATCGTTAATATATATGCAACCATGTCTCGAGTCGAGTGCTTTCCAGATTGCGAAGGCATTAATAGACAGCATACCAGAAGCCTCGAACCTTGCGTGTAAAAACGATGGTGAAATCATATTTCGTAAGTGTTACTGGTTAATTCTCTTTCTAAATAAGTGACACACTAAGAAATAATTCGTTTTTGCATGTGTTTGGACGACTAGAACTGAAGGACGAGGAACGCAAAGAGTGTATAATGCAGAAAGAAGATGAAATATCAACGTGTTTCAACACGTTCAAAACGGACATGAACGGTATCATCGATTTTGCTGAACTGAAGCAGGACCAATGCGGGTAACGAGGAAATGCATTCAATGAGCATAACATGAGGTCACGACAGATGTTATAACTTATACGCGATTTTTTCCTTAGCCCACTTACAAACTTCAGACAGTGCTTGAAGGACATACTGGACCATTGTGACTTGTCAGATATTGTAAGCGTCTATGATATACCGTTAAATGCTATGTTGCCCCTGACCCCTTGTGCTAACGTAAGTAACGTGCTGTGACGTGCTTAGGACGTATTATTAGAACAATTGTTCTTTATTTCACAGTACACGCAGACGACGATGGTTCACCTTCTTGATAACAACTCAGTTGGAGGGGATTAAAACTATTGACAAAAGTTCAGGGGTATGGATGGACTTATGGATCATTGAAACCTTTTTCGTAACATATCGCTTGGAAATGCTAACCTTATTAAATTAGCTATGGATTAAAATGCAGCGGAAAGGGTTCTTCGACCTATAAAAGCAAGGAATTGAAATAAAGTAAATTGACAAACAAAACACAAATAGCCCTGGAGTGAACGTGGTTTTACCTGAAACAATGATTACTGAACGAATGTATTGAAGATGTCAGAGCGCATGCGCTTGAACCAGATCGTAAAACTGGTTAAAAAGATCTTCTATGAAATAAAAAACTAATTGAATCCCAGTCTGTCGATTATCCCTCTTACAATTGTAGTTTTTCGTTTACTAGTTATAGTGTCCGGTGCAATCAGAACGACACTGCTACAAATCTATGTGAGGATGACCAGCGTAATAGAAAATGCTGTGTTACAAGTAGGTCAATAGTCTAGCCAATGCATTAAAACAACAACATTTCCTGAGAAGTTCAGATGCCTGTGGCATTTGCAAAACTCAATCTTATCCGCTTGTCGGTTTCCTGCGGATTCGGAGAAACAGTTCGTGGTTCCTGGAATCTTCGTGATTAAAGTGATCATTCATACCAGCTACCAGGTACTGCCTTATCAGTATTAAACCTTGCCAGACACTCTGAATAGCTATCTCGATTAATACGGTGTACAGATAGCGCGATTATTTAAGCTCGTGCTTCGCTCGCAAACGATTTAGTTTCTGAATTCTGTGTACTTGGGATGGTTGATGATTACGTCGTAAAAATGGCCAAGTTAAGTTTTACTTTATTCTTCATTGGATTGGCGCTGTTAGCAGGTAAGCAATATACGAGGAAATATCAGCTGGACTTATTTAAAATAGCTCATTCAAAATCCTTGGTATTTCCATGAACAGTGTGGACAGGGCCATGCGATGGTTCTTCGTTGTCCCGCGAAAGCTCTGAATCTAACAAAACGGACAATGTGGGCAAGACATTACAGGAAATACGTGCACAATGCATAAAATACACAAGAAAAAACCCCGATCTATCCTTCCGAATTTATATGCGATCAGTTCAATGGGCTTCGGAGTGTATAACAGATTTCGATACAGAGAAATTCAAGATTGATTTCAACGAACTGACCAACGCAACGCGAGGAACATTCTTCCCCAAGTTAGTGGTTGATGATATCCCGCTTTTCAGATTCTGTCTGTGGCACACAATTGATGCAACTAACGATTTCTCGTTCCAACAGATACTGTGACAAATTGCGATCGTTTGTCTCTTGCATAGATACATCGTTGATGTTTATGCAACTATGTCACAGTCCGAGTACTATCCACATTGGGAAGGCTTTGATCGAAAGCATATCAGCAGTCTCGAACCTTGCGTGTAAAAACGATGGTGTAATCATATTTCGTAAGTGTGACTGGGTAGCTCCCTTTCTAAGTAAGTGACACACTAAGAAATGATTCGTTTTTGCGTGTGTTATGCTAGACGAGGAACACAAAGAGTGTATAATGCAGAAGGAAGATGAAATATCAGCGTGTTTCAACACGTTCAAGAAGATCGGGAACGGTATCATCCATTTTACTAAACTGACGCAGAATCAATGCAGGTAACGGGGAACAGCATTCAATGTGCATAACATGAGGTCACGACAAAAGTTATAACTTATACGTGAATTTTTCCTTAGCCCACTTGCTAACTTCAGACGTTGCTTGAAGGACATACTGGACCATTGTGACTTGTCGGACATTGTAAGCGTCTACGATATACCCTTGAATGCTATATTGCCCCTGGCCCCTTGTTCTAACGTAAGTAACGTGCTGTGACGTGAGTCGGTCGTATTATGAGAATGTACTCATTTCACTTTGCAGCATACCGAGCACAAGGTTGGTCTGCTTGAAAACAATTCGATCGATGAAGATTAAAATAGAAGCCAGAGTTATGGAACGCCGAATTCATTTCGTAACAGATAGGTTGAAAATCCTGTCATTTTCAATCACCAGCCCTTCAGATGAAAAAGCAGTTGAACGGTTTCCACCATATATCCACCATATAAAATACAGAAGTAATAAAGCAATGTCTAGTTAGTCGAGCAAAATATATAATCTTCCCTGTTGAGCAAACTATTATGTTTGTTTGGATTTGTGTATTTAGATAAAACGATAACTAAACAAGTAAAATAAAGATGCCAGAACGTATAATATTACGTTATTATATTATGAACTCTATAATATCAAACATGCTGTAATTGGTGTTATGCTTATAGCAGGAAAGTTGAATTAGACAAGTCTCATGCTTATTGAAATCTGAGCTTTATTTCTTTCAAGACTCTATGAGGATGGTCAAGGTTTAAGATCAATAACCAATGTTAACTGTCTTACATGAAACGAAAACTTCGCATAAACTCAGCGTAAACCTAAAGTTTGATGTCAAATTCGTGTACAACGAGTTGAAATTTGCAAAATTGTATACAGTGAAATCCGTCTTTGGCGATTCGATTGGCGTAAAATGGTAAAAAGATTAATGATAAAAAAAATGGCGTATTTAAATGGCGTATTTAAAGATATAAATGGCATGGCGTAAAATGGTAAAAAGATAAAAGATAAAAGACATACTATCGATACAAAACACAAAACAGAACGCAATCGTTTACAAACAGTGTCAACGATCAATTTACAGTGCGGACCCTATGATGGACTATTATGACATGCATAATTGTTTTTACACGGTGTGCAGGGTTGTAGCCCCGTTAATGCGCGGATTTTACACGGCGATTACGCTTCATTTGGCACGGCCTAATGGCATTTGCATGGGAACAACGCAGTAAATAGCACTGCACAAGTGAGAGAGATGAATGTACATCAGAGCGTATGTCTTGACCCACTGATGCTGTCAATAGATCGATAGAAGTAACTCACTAGATCGATAGAGAGGCTTCTTACTAAAGGTAACTGGCCCGAACAGCAATCAGCTGATGTCTTATCAGTATAGAATCTTGCCAAGCTACATAACGACCTGGATTAGTACATAATATAGTATGGTGCGTTGCCCTCGATTATTTAAGGCCGTGATTGGCTTACAAATGATCCAGTTTCTGATTCTAGTGCATTAAAGGTGGTCCATACGTACATCAAAAGAATGTCTAAGTTCAGTGTTACGTTGCTCTTCATCGGGCTGTCGTTGTTAGTATGTAAGCACCAAACGTAGAAGTATCAACTGAGACTATGCATTTAAAATCATCGCCATTTTCTTGAACAGTTTGCGATGGATCTGCATTGTCCAACGAGAGCTCCGATTCGAATGAATACGAAGTGACGGGGATTTTAGAAGAAGTACGCAAACAGTGTAAAAAAAACACAGGTTCCAATGCCGCCTTCCGGGTAGTCATTGAATCAGTTGAAACGACTTTTATGTGTATATCGAGATTCGAAGCAGATAATTTCATGAACGATTTCAACCGACTTACCAACGCAACTCGAGGAATATTCTTTCCCAAGTAAGTGGTTGATGATACAGTGGTTTTTATGTTCGACCATGATAACGCATTAATTATTCATTGATCGAATAGATACTGTCCTAAGGTGCGATCACTCATCTCTTGCCATGACAATATGATAGCTACTATTCAAACATGTCTCAAGGAGGGTACGATCAAAATGGTTCAGGCTTTGTATGACAGCATACCGGAAGCCTTGAACCTTGCGTGTAAAAACGATGGAGAAATAATATTCAGTAAGTGTTCCTGGCTAGCTCTCTGTCTAAATACGTGACACACTAAGAAATGATTTGTTATTGCATGCGTATCGCTAGAACTGAAAGACGTAAAACGCCAAAGGTGTATAATGCAGAAAGGTGATCAAATGTCGGCATGTGTTAACACACTAAAAAATAGCCTGATTGGTGATTGGGAGGATTCCAAACTGACGCAGGAGCAGTGCAGGTAACTTAGAAAGGAAGAAATGAGATAGATTCAATCTGCGTGTGCCGCTTCAGAACGCGACCTAAATAATCGCTTGTGACCAATCTTCCCTTAGCATACTTACCAACTTCAGACAGTGCTTGAAGGACCAACTGGACCATTGTGACTTGTCGGACATTATAAGCATCTACGATATACGCATGAATGCTATGTTGCGCCTTACGCCTTGTGGCAACGTAAGTAACGTACTCCGCCGTTATTCGGGCGCACTATTAGAACATTCGCTCTCTACTTCACAGCATACTGAGGAGCAACAGGTCGGTCTTATTGAAAGCAACTCGATCGTGGAGGTTTAAAACAAAAGGCAAAAGTTCGGAGATACAGCTGATCCTTTCTTATCTACTGATGACGAATAATCTTTTTTTTTATTTGTACTACTTTTGGGGTCTTTTAATACTACTATACTATACTGAACTATTTTTGTGCTCTTCTAATGAAGTCTATTAGCAATAGAATGTAACAGTAAATGCTGCAGTCAAATAAAAGAGTTCTAGTTATCGCTCTGCTAAATCGTCTTGGTTTTGTTTATTCAACCCAAGTATTAACGTTCAATTTATTGTCGAAGCAAATAACAATCTTCTCGCGGTGCATAAGAATGCAAAACACACTTGTCTTTTCCGCCAAACATCATAACCCTACTGAATTTCGTTCGTATCAAAGTAATGTCCAACAGTTCATTACTCGGTCAGTTTTGAAAGGCAGTGACGTAAATACCTGCTTCTGACTCATCCAGGAAACAAACTTGCATATGCAATGAATAATCAAGCGACATCGCCTTGATAACGAAATGATTTCAAAGCGATCAGCTTCACTTCTCGCTTCGATGATTCAAACCATATTTTCACCCAACTTGATTAACGTTTAGAACTGATGGTAAATGCAAACCACGCGCAACAGCTACCAGGCACTGCCTTATCAGTTCGGCTAGACTGTAATTCTATTTCGAGGTATCTCGGCAGATGTGGCACGACGGCTGCCATTATTTAACGCCGTGCTCCGCTCAGGAACGATCTAGTTTCTGAATTTCGTCCACTGAACGAGGTTACATTTTTCATTGTAAGAATGTCAAAATTGAGTGTTACATTGCTCTTCATTGGGCTGTCGTTGCTAGTAGGTAAGCACTGCACGTGAACGTATGCGCTGTGTGCTATGTATTTAAAACTATTGGCTTTTCCTCGAACAGTTTGCGATGGATCCCCGATTGGTCCGAGCTCGGAGTCAAATGAATCGAACGAAGTGGACGAATTCCTGACCGAAATGCGTGAAATGTGCAAAAACAACACAGGTTCCGATGAAGCATTCCCCAATTTTATGCAATCGGTTGAACAGGCTATGATGTGTGCTACCGCTTTCGATGTAGACAATTTCGTGTCTGATTTGGAAAAGCTGACAAACGCAACGCGAGGAACGTTCTTCCCCAAGTGAGATAATGAGCATGAGTTACTTTACTGGAGCTACAATTTTAACTAACTAACGACTTCACGTTTGATTAGCTACTGTCCCAAGCTGCGAACGGTCGCTACCTGCAAGGATGGAATTTTGGCTGGCATGAAGCCATGTCTCGAGAGTGATGACTACAACATTGTGGACGCGTTGGCCGGTATCATTCCAGACGCAGTCGAATTGATTTGTAAAAACGATGGAAGTATCATATTCCGTAAGTTTTGCTGGTTTAGTTTCGCACGCATTACATGAGTCCCCGAAAAATGATGCATTATTGTATTCCTATCGCTAGAAATGGAAGACGAGACGCGACTGGAATGTATCGGTTCGAAGGTTGATGAATTGACGGTGTGTGCCACGTCGGTTGCGAGCACCTGGAACGATGATTCGGACCTTTCCGAGCTCACGCCAGATCAGTGCAGGTAACACAGACTGTCATTTAATGTGCACGCAATGTGCCAGCCTTAAGGTCGCGACCGATGTAATAATTTGTGGGGAATCTTTTCGTAGCGCTTTAATCAACTTCAGGCAATGCATAAAGGAGAAACTGGACGCTTGCCAAGTGTCGGAAATTCTGGGCATCTACGATCTCTTCCATAATGCACTGTTTCGAATGACGCCATGTCGCAATGTAAGTAACGTACGAATGAGCGTATTATTTGAGCGCGTTATTAGAACATTCACTCTACCCTCCACAGAGTACGGCGGTGCCACAACTTGAACTGGTTGATAACAACGCGATTGTTTGAAGCTTAAACCAGAGGGCAAAATGTCAGGGTTACGGTTGGTGTGATAATGATCTTCATACCGACACCAAAGCCACTTCGTAATATGATTGGTTGCAAACCTTACGACGAATCCAGTTCATTCAATGTGGTTTAATAAAGGAAATTATTATAAAAGACCACAAATGCATGTTTGCTTTATCGTGCTACCAGAATTGGTATTAATTAAGTAAAAAATTCGAAATTTTTGCAGCGGGCTTATGAAAGAAATTTGAGTGTAAAAAGTTGAACAAACGTCAATATTTTTATTATTTGTGCAATTCTCCCACTAAATTTACCAAACGAAAACAAAAAGACTGAATCATCTTGGATTCAGGAGACCATTTCAAATGCATAAGGTCATCCTGACTAGGTCAAGATCATTTCATTACCAGCGTTATCTGTGTAAAAGAAACGTTCATTTAAAAAAATGCCAAAACAAAATTGCGCTATCAGCGCGAACGAAGCGGGAACGATGCGCTGCTTTACACTTGGATTAGTCAGTCTGATGATCCCCAATGTTTTCTGTCTAAACTGTTGTTTTTTCACGCTACTTGTTGAAGCGTGTGGTGTGCTCATGATTAGCTTGGTGTAATCTGTCTTTAAACCGTTACCTGATATTAGCTCACTAGTCGATCGACAAAGTTTGGCGAATCAATATTTTACTTCTGATGCATCATGTTAATGCCCCAGAAACAAAATCATACTCGACATGCTTTACATACTGAGAGTTCCAACGACCAAAAGATTCAATTCCTATTTAAACTATCCTGAATAGAGCGTTTTATCCTGTAGGAATAGTTTAGCTCGAATCTCGTGAATTTGGAAAAGTTATGTAATTTTTATAAGTAATATTTTCTCAAACAAACTCAATTTATTATAGTTCATCGGGTTCGATGCATAATAGAAATCGGTTTATTGTCCATTTTCATCATACATGGTAGCGCCACCCCCAGGGCTAGATTGCTTATGCATTACGACAACCTCCCGAACGGAATAAGGCATTATAAAACAGATCATATATGGTCGCCACAGGCGATATTTGGCATCCTTCCTCTGCTCGCTCGTTCTTCTCGTTCAAGCACTGTCGAAAACTAGTAAACATGCTAAGAAAAGATCGTCCACCAATGATTATTGCTGTAACAAATCACGTAGATTGAATGATTTGCTCTGTTACCTGCACTGCTCTTGGGTCAGTAGGAAGGAATAAACAGGTTGCATCTCTTCAAAAATTGTGAAACAACCCTTCACCTTAGCGTCCCAATCCCGAAGGCACTCCATTCGATGGCCGTAATCAATCGCTCCTGAGAATGTAAATTGAACAAGTTTGCTAATCTTAAGCGGGCCGTGTTTTTGAAACTCCTTCTATAATGAATACGAACTGAAGAATATTTCTCCATCATCCTTGCATAACAGCTCTACCGCAGCCGGAACAACGCTTGCTAACTCTCGAGGAACGTTGTACTCAATTTCTTTATAGCAAGGTTTTAAGTTGTCCACTATTGCGCTCAAGCAGATGTTAAACATTCGCAGTTGTGGACAGTATCTATTTGGACGGAAAAATGTAATTGAAAAGTTAGCAGCTATCGGCTGAGCTACACGCTCCATTCGTCAGACTCACTCTTCAAAAAATGATTTACGCGTCTCGTTGGTTATCAACTGCAGGTCGCTCCACAGCTCTTCAAATTCTATTCTTCTCACGCAATGATCACCCATTCTTACTGATCGGTAAGCACCGATGAGCACGCCATCGGATTCAGTGTTGTTTTGACATCGTTCCCAAAATTGGCCCAATCTGCCAATCTTTGGATGTTCCACAGATCCGCTGGCGACTGTTTGGGGAGTTTGTGAATTATTTTGTAAAGAAAAGATTTACCAGTATACTCTAGTGTGCTTCTTACCTGCCAACAACCCGACAAAAACCACGAAAAGAACAAGAAACTTTTCCATTCTTATGGCGCCACTATCTATCCAGCTAGACCGTTCGGTAGTAAAGCACTTTACACAATAACAGAAGACGCTTGGTTGCAAAGATCGAAGAGAATTTTGGTACATGTAACGATGCTGATAACGATGTGTCTCGACAATTATGTAACATGTTCATGACTCCCATAAATGTCCGACATAATCGCACTAGTCGATTATGTCTAGCCAGTCTCCAGGTCATGGCCATACCTTGGCGTTGCTTGCGTAAAATATTATATTCCAATGGTAATGGTGTCTTGCGATGTCAGCAATGAAACCTCTTATTCTCTACGGTCCATCCAACCGATCTTCCATCAACGAGCGAATTCTCATCCGATTCTCAAACACTCAACCCTCCTCTGTTTGCTTTCTACTTCCAGGCGATAACACGGCGGCGATCTCGCGTCGAAAAACAAGCGGTGCGGCCACCACGTCACGGTTGTCCGCCATCCTGTTCGAGTGTCTGTTCTTTCCCAGCGTGATACTGTCCTATCTGCTGACGTCGAGCTATGCCTAATGGACGGCAGGGGCAGCGGACCATAATCGGCGGCCCTAGGAAGCGCGCTCCCGGTAGGAATATCACGCAAAGCGTAATAGTGTAATCGTTCATCCTTCAGCCGCCGTCGATCAAGCAAAAGCCATCGGAGTGATCCGTCGTTGTCGTTGAACGTGATCATGATGATAGAAAAATCAGGCAAGACGGGTGTGGCCGATGTTCTTTCTGTAAATATACCAGCTACCTTCCGTTTCGATTCCCCATCCTCCCCTTCCCCATTGCCACGACACCGATGGTGGTAGACTATCTCGGGACACTCGGGAGATGCTCGCATACTAAAACTCCAACACACAGGAACCGATCGGTGTATTGAAAGCACAACACTTTTATCATTTCATGAAGGAGATTCGTGCTGCCGTTTGAAGCAGTGAGAGAGCACCATGTTTGTAGCATGGCTACGTTGATCAGTTCCACCGTTAACCATGCGCAGTACACTCTGAATAAATCAACTCGTCGCGATAGTGCCCGGAGTTCCGGAGATGAAATGGAAAGCAATATCGAAATTGCACTCCAGCTGCAACCGGGAAAGCAAAAGGCAACATGGGAAACACGAAAAAAAAGGATCATTAAAACAACATAACAAACACAAAAAGGGGACAGCGGCATCCCGCGGCCATGTGTAAATAAATTGAGAGCTTAAACAAAAAGGATGCCGGAACGCGGGGTCTGGGAGAGTCCCGGTTTGGAGAAGGAAGAGAGTGAGGAGGAGTAAGGGTGCCACAGAAAGCCGATAGCCTGAATGCATCGAATGCATTGTTAAAGAGCTGAATACTCGCGTTTTCCGAAGCATTAATCAAACATGACTTGTGCTACCGGGCTTCACCGATGCATGAACCATTATGCGACCCAAGCACAGTATGAAAAGCGGAGAAACAAAAACGGGAACGGGAACGGGAGATCTCATCAAAAGGGTCACCCCAGAGGGGGGGGGGGAGAGGCTGGTGTATAAATTGGTTCCAAATAAAACAGAAAACCAAGCGGGAAGGGAACCCGTTCCCGTTCCCGAACAACAAACGAACCAAAGAGACCGCCCGTGAATAAAGCTAAAGCTTCTGGTCCTCAAAAAAAAACCCACGGAAAAACGGACGTACGAACTCAGATAATAATGTTGCAACGCAAACAACGCAACGCAAAGAGCGTGTAGCGTTGGTAGCTCGAAAATGGTAAATTAAGTGCTCCGATCGACGGTCCACGTTTCTCGCATGAATCAGCTCGAGTGGCAGTTTTTTTATATTTTGGTTCGAAATCCTAGCGGCCCTTGGTGGCCCTCGGCGGCAATCTCATGTACCAACAACATGGCATGTCGGGTGCAGCGGGTGGGGAATGCTGTATCGAAGAGATGAGCGATCACATTTCATTGAATTTGTTGTAAATCCGATCGGGGAGAGGCAGCTCGATAAGCCTCTAACAAACAGCACGGATAATGAATGAATCGTCATTCCAGCAATTCGGTAAAATCATACTCAATGTATGTCGATTACGCAGCATGTACCAGGTGAAGCACCTCGGGTATGGCCGGGTTTTGTGGGGTTGATTAAGCAGCAATCACTGCCATCCATACACACCTACCACCCCGGGAAATATTCCATTCACTGCTTCGCCATGCTGTGTCGTATGGTTTGGCGAATTGATTAGTGATTGCGAGTGCGTAACGGTGAGAGTGGTATTCGGTACTGCATCGCAGCATGGAGGAGGATCATTGTTTCCTTGAATATGTGGTGCACGAGCAATGCGTTTGTGTTATTAACGCATTGGTATGACTCTGGTCTGGTGTATCGGATAACCCGATGCCTCACTATTGTCCATGGTCTCGGCCAGCATGGCGATTACGCGCTGATGCACTCTCTGGATTGAGCAGAGAGAGAGCGCGCACAGCATATAAGCTTGGACGTCCCGCAAACAGGATTAACTCATAATTGAAGCTTATCACACTTAACCAGCCATTAATGATGCACTCGTTTTTTTTTTCACGAAACGAAACGTTAAATCGACTGAACGGTCGTCTTTCATTCGCGAATCTGACCTCCTGACTGGGCACATCACATCACGTTTGCGTAATTGTAATCCAGATGAGGCCAGGATGATAGTTGCCCCTCCTCTTGCTGCAAACACTCGATACTCAAGAGACGAAAAAGTTCATCGTCGAGTTGAATGCAAATTTCATTAAAATGCTTCCACCGAACGCGCCAACATCCGTTCCGTCAAACGGTTAAATCAAAGTCTTCTCGTTCGGATCGTTGGGAAAACCGGTTGCCAAGCGCTCCGCATCCAACCAAAACTGGAGCGCACTTGAGTGCCGAATTATGGCCATTTTCTCCACCTCATTTCGGGGAGGGGCTGAAATGAAGAAACTCTCAAGCGTCGTACCATTCCTGGGCAATGGTTTTACCATGGCGCCAGCCCCGGAGAAAAACTTGACGAAACAATGATATACAGTTTATGAAAAGCTCATCAAAAAGTACAATTTACAGTTCGCTTTTCACTTCATTTTGGCATCTCGGGAAAGCCGAAGTTCGAAAGATTGCAGCGCCCAGGTCCACGTGGGGCGAGGTTTGAGGCGCAGTCGTCACTGCTGGGTGAATGATTTTAAAATGAGGCCAATCGGGTAAGCGACCCTCTCTCTACCTCTACATTTCAAACCACCATTTTCCAACTGAATGCATGTCTGTGTGTCTGTGGCGCAGCTCCTGACGCACAATAGCCGCCAGCACCACAAGCCAGCAGACGTCATAATGGTGGTGCGGCGATTCTTTTGAAACAATATCTTCTTCCCTTGTCTCTAGTTAGAGTCGCTCGGTCTCTCTCTAGAGTCGAGCATTGTGCAGCACCATTGCGCACAGTTCAGAAGAAAGAATTCGTGATTGGTGAGATTTTTTTCCCTCGTTTGAACACTTTTTTCGGACAAAACGCCGCGGAGTCTGTAGTCACGAAATGACGCACAAAAGGGCACATTTACATAATGGAAAACTTTGCAGGCAGCTTTGCGTCGCCCAATGCGGGAATCGGGAAATCATGCGAGCTTGTTGCGAACCTCTATTTCGCGCGATTATACTGTGCACTGATCGTTTTGATACCGGCGTGGCAATTGTTTGAATTTGATTTCGTCTTCGTCTCCAATCACTGCACCATGCGAGCATCGTGTCTACCACCAGAGGGCAACCGATCGGTTAAGCACCGCGGCACTTGACGGTAACGAATCGAATCTTCCACGAATTCCCCCCCCCCCGCCCCAAACTCCTTTCTACCTAGTACACGCCCCGCCACGGCCACGGACGAACACACTCTCTGGCTACACTGTACATAGTAACTCAAGTTAAGGTTATTAGAGCTTTCACCTAGACTAATTTCACTCCGTTTTCCAAAAAGGACTAGTTTGCTCCCGCGACCGCGTCTCAGAGTAAGCAGCAGCAAGCACACCCCACAGTTTCCACTATTCAGTGTTTGTCACGTTCTTCAGTCTAGCAGTTCTTGGCGCGCCAAGGTACGCGTTCAGGCCGCAAGGTTCAGTCGCAACGTTTGTTGAACACTTGACTTCAGAGAGAGAGACACACACACATACTCGATCGGAATGAGTTAGAAAATGTTTTATATCTTTCCCCCGCGGGTTTGATTGCACATGTGAAAGCTTTAGTTAAACGATCCGAAGTGTATCATAGAAAAAATTAACAAACAGGACAACCCAACCCCACTCCCCCCCTAAAAACCATCGATGGAGCAATGTGTGCGCACGCAAAAGAAAATAACGAAATCTGTTACCCATATACTAAGGTACACTCACCGATGGTAAGTCTAGGAAAAAAAAAAACAAAACAAAACAAAAAGTAAAGATCTTTAACCAAGGGTGAAGCAGAGAGAAGAAAGGCAAGAGCAGAAGGAGAAGCAGGGAGCAGCAGATTAGTGAAGGTAAAAGTTAGTGAAAAAAAGGGAAATAAATTAATTAAATTTGTTACCATCCTCTCAAAGATTCTAGTAACTGTATCGCCACTTGGATAGTACTTCTGTTGAAACGATGTATAAAACGAAACGGGATGAGGCAGAAGCAGAAAGGATAGTAAAGCAAAACCAGATAATACCCATTCCACGTCGACCGATCACGACGACCGATCGTCATCGGTGTTGTCGTGTTTTTGGCGGGAAATTCGGGAAACTGTAATATAAACAAAACTTACATCGTATTGTTGCTGAGCGGTAAGCGCTAGTACAGGGTGAGAAAACACACACGAACAAACAATGAAATAGACTTCAACCGTCGAATCTCCTAGTTACGTTTCGAATCTTTCGTTCCAGTTTTGGAACCAGCGTATGTGTGCGCGTCTGTGTGTTTTGGTGTTTTCGGTGTGTAGCCGAAACAAGGGAGCCAAAAACAAAGAAGCGAGATGCACGAAGTAACCTCCCTAACACGTTACACCCACACTGGAAATCATGACAAAAGAACGAACGAGAACAACTACTCGAACAAACTCGAATTGATGATCGAATGCCCAAGATAAACTGAAAATGAAACCAACAAAAAAATTAGTTAAATTCCTAACTTCTGGTGGGCAGCAGCGGGAATCGAAGGCTAATTCGGAATCTCGGAGCGGCGGTAAAATGGCGGCTGTCTAGTGGAATTGTACGCGTTGGCGAATGTTGATCAAACTCGAGGACCCGATCTTTAGGGACCCGTGTGAGGTGCATTTATCACAGGAATTTACAGATTTGCGGGAAGTCGAGTCGAGTCGAGGTTTCTTTAACTCGAAGAAACTTCTCATTCGCTCGCGCATCCGCAGTCGAGGAAGAAAGGTAGCACAATGTGGAAAGGACATGACCATGCATAAGTTAGAAAAGGGGATGAAATCCGACAGGAAAAATAAGCAAAACAAAAAAGTCTAATAAAACTGAACTTTCTTTTCGTAAAAAATACTCAGAGTGGATTGCTGTTATTGTGCATCATGTTTGAAAGAAATATTGATTGAGTTGCAGCTACCATGATAAGTATCATCGATCCGAAGAAGATGCAGTGGATTCTTCTGGTACCAAACCTTTTTATGTTTTGTATTCTAAATGGCTTAAATAGAGTGGTGTCTACGGTTTAAATATACTACTGTGTCCAAAAAATAAAGTAACATTAGATTTATTTTGAAAATTCCTTTATTTTTCTTCCAAATCGATTTTTTTGCCTTCAAAGTAATCTCTCCACAATGCACTTATGACGACGAATTTTCCAAAAAATTCCAGTTCGAGGTTTAGAAACACGCGAACACCTTCTTCGCAGCAGCTTGAATCTGCTCTATCGTGGCAAAACATTGTCCTCGGAACGAATTTTTAGGCCTGTCGAATGACGCCAAATCAGCCGAAAACTCGGTGGTAGTGGAACGTTGTGAGTGGAATTTTTAGCGAAAATGTCGCGAAAAACCAACGCAATGTTAGATGGAGCATTATTGTGATCGAGCGCTGACGCGCTTGAGATGACAAACATGCTTCAAAATGTAATTGGCGGATATGTTTGATATGCCAAAATCATCAGCAAAGTCTCTTGTTGTTAATCGACGGTAGATGCAGATTTTGGCTGTAGTAGATAGTTGACAACAATGTCGGATTGAATTAAAGATCATTCAAAGTTTTGACGTTTTGCAATACTGGCTTCTAGATAGAAGGTTGCAGTTTCAGATAGTTTTTGCTAACCTTATGAACAACATAAAAAATATAACATCATAGAGTGAGTACACCATTTTTGATAACAAGACTGCCATACCGAAAACAACACGAGGACTGACCAGAATGATTATAGATTCGTCCAAATAAGTATTAATCATGTCAATGGCATGGAACTCGAGGAATGTCAATGATTAAGGGTTGAGCGAATTTCACCTTCCGGTAAAGATGGAATTAGAAACCTACCCCAACGTTCCTTCTACCACAACGGGAACTTCGAAAGCCTTGAAAACGTCTAAATTGAACATGTCAAATGCAGCCCAAATCTTACTTCTGCACAGTAATTAGAGGTGCGAATATGTGTAACAAAATCGCATTGCGATAAGATTCTATAAACATGATAGTATCAAACAATTCCCTTCATTTTGGCTCTAATCACTTGTCATGCAGAATCTAAATCAGTGGTAATTGGCATACTCCTCGCTGGAGCCTCAACGCATCGTATCTGCAGATATTCTCGCTATTCGTTTCACCTCTACACATTCTGGTACGATAGGTAACATAAAGTTTGGGTTTGGCAAGCAGAACGACTCAACGATTGCACTGCGACGCAGATTACGATACAATCGCCGAGCGTATCGTATTATGAAAAACCCCGAAAGCTCCAATTCACTCGCTCTCAAGCTCCTTTCCATCTAATTCCACTGATGCAGGCCGAGATTGCGCTTGAGCCGCTATTTTTTGCGTTCACCCTTATGTTTGCTGGACGCTTATAGCAGCACCAGGCTTTATCTTTGTCCCTCGCCGTAAGCCTGCCATTCGTGACGGACGGACTGACGGAGCAGTGCGTTAGACTCCCCCCACCCGCGGTGTCTCAGCCTCTTCACGTCGAAAGGACGCGTTAATTAATTTTATTCTTCTTTTCGCGTCCCGAGAAGTGGGGGAGGGGGACCCACATTCTCTCTACCTCAAGGGTGTTAATTTTTGGCTATGTCACCGAGCGTCGTAAAACAACGGAGCTACGGTGCCAAAAACTGCAAAACTGTCCTCAGACGGTCCTGCCGGTCAGTCAGTGTTTTGAGACGAAGGATCCACGGAAAGAGGACGTGACGGTGCTTGACGCAGGGGCTTTGTCGCTGCTGAAAACCGGATTACGATGATCCTTCGGGGAAGTTGAGCTAATTTGCTACCGAGACCGGCGCCCGGCGATGAATGGTGTGTCTCGTCTAACAAGGAACTCCTTATTGTACCGAGAACTTTATGATTAGCTTTTTTCGTTTACATAAATAATGGAAACATGGAACGTATTGTGTCCGTGGAGGTTTCGTAAATAACTAGTAAAATAACTCATATGTCAATAGCTTCTACAGATTGTTGCATTTCCGTGAGTTTTGCAAGGAATTTTATAATTTGAATCATACCTCCTGGGTATTTCTACATCTCAGGAACCGTCCAATCTCGGCTAGAATCCTCTCATAACATTACGCAAGTGACGCCAGCGGAAGTGTGTTCGAGGAAAAATGAAACAAAACTAACGAACTAAGCCATCCCCCTAAGTATTGTCGTTCTTGCTGCGGATGGTGCTTCTACTGCGGCAGCATCTTGATGAATGGCTTGATGTTTTCGTCCGTGATGGTTACCTTAAAACTTGATTAGCTCATAAACCTGCTGCAGGTGGGCTTTTGCATATTTCTGCGCCTAACCTTAAGTAAGCCGGTTTACAGCCTGCGGCCTGACGCTTCCATAATGAGTTCACTTAGCTATTGCAGCCTCGGTACATAATCTCATTCCGGCTAGTGTTGCAGCTAGTGCGGATGACAAACTGGATTAATCTCGCAACAAAACCAACTCTAATCAAGCTGATGATACATGTTTTGTACACTATAGACTGAAAGTATCATTTTGTTGACAGAGAAGAGTGCTAAATAGTCTATCGAATGGGGATCGAACAATGTGCTGGCATGTCATCGGAATGTTACACAAACGTTGCAGAAAAGTGGAACAGTAACGAAACTACCATTAATTAAAATGTTCTCATGTCCTGTCACGAAACAAACAGTGCCCTTGCGACGAAAAAAAAAAACGCACCGAGTACTGAACGGAGTCATTTCCAACCTTATCATAATTGACGGGAACATCAAAAAGGGTTCATTTGAAAAAGTACGCCAATACGGAATGAAACCAGCACAAAAGCGAGACATGAAGAATGTAAATGATATAGAATCAATATAAATTAACATGATGGACAGTTTACCGTGGACACGTTACATCCAAAGGGTTGGCACCACTTTGAAGTGGTTTTTGCAGCAATGCTGGTTGTCGGTTTGGCCGGGCCTAGGGCCCAATCTGCGTGCGTGGGTCGCTGTAAACTCGTTAATTACCATTCCCTCCCGTGCAAGCAAGCGAAAGGAGAAGAAGACACAACGGTGAAATGTAAATTAAAATATTGGTATGAAAATCGAACTGTGCAACCAACCAAATTGCCATCAACACGTCACAAACCGACGTGGATCGAATGCCATGCTACTCATTGCCGGCGGGGATGAGTTTGGATATGATTTTACATGTTTTTGCCCTCTCTCTCTCTCTCTACTTCTTTACATCCTTCGCATCTCCTCCTACTTCTTTATTGACGAAAACATTGTCGGAAATGGTAAACCGAAATGAAGCACTGAACGTTCCTCTCCGATCGATGCTTCAAGCAGAAGTTGAAAACTAATTACTTTGAAAAACTCCGACCAAACAATGGTCCCAGAAGCAGGAAACAAACGTACCATTAATGTATTCTACGATCCCTTTCTGGCTGGAAAACAGATAAATGATTTCTACCCACTCCCTTCCTTAATATGAAAATAACCGCCAGCAAATCACCATCGCGAATGGTGCTTAAACGTTCCATCAACCTTATCTACCTTTTTTGTATCCTTCGTTGTTGCTCGGCCATTTATTAAACGCATTACGGCGACCGCTAACAAGAAAGAACACTCATCAAATCAAACATTAGCCCGCAGAACCCTCCATCTGGCGGTTGCCTTACGATGGAGTCGAACATGCAGAAGTAAGGAAAAGGAAAACTCCAATTTGATTTCCATCGTCATCGTTTAGGAGATTTCTAATGACTGTATCTGTTCCCTCATCTCTTTTTGGTATGTTTTATTTTTTCCCGTGGCATAATATCATATAATTTTTAAAAAAAATTGTAGTGAAAATGGCTGTGATGGAATTCTCTATTTTGATCTGTAATTTGATGACTGATTCTTTAATTTATGTCTACGGAACTATAGTTAGTAACACCATAGTTTCTAAAACATGAGCTCACCACATGGCAAACACCGTTTTTTCCCTTGTTTCTATTCAAATCAAATGCTCCCGAAAATGCGCTTCTGGTTCATTAGATGTGCAAATGCAGTGTGTAGCTATGCACTCGCTTCTATTGAGGGACAACGCGCAGAACGAAAATACACCTAAAACTTTCGCTGCACTATCAAAGTTAACACTTCGGTGCTGAGTGAAAGTTTTTCGATTTCAATCCACCCTCGAGGATAATTTTCAATAATCCCGCAGCAACCCACAGTCACATCCTCCTCTACGCCATGAAGGATGTGCATCCGGCGGACGACGCATGTGTTAGGTGGATTTGTTGTCCAAACATTTCGGTTTTCCCCGAGGCATCGAGACACTCAGTTCCCGGTTCCATTTCCCTGTTTTCGAGGGAAACTATTCTCCCTTCACAACGCCATTGAACCGGCAACGACACACAAATTGCAAGCGATCGTTTCTACCTCTTTATGATTTTGAGAGGAGCAACATGACACCCATCATCATTGTGGTTCGGTTCTTATTGCCCGGCATCAGAAGCCAGCGATGGAGCTCCATAAAAAATCCCTCTTAACCGCCAGCTATCGAAGCATAACGTAAGCATATCGGACAATTCACCGATTTGCTACTACCACCACACTAGCCACCAATGCCGTTCAATCGACCCCGAAATCAGTTTCTGTGGCCATGGCTAATATGATTATAAGTTGCGTGCGGTGGAAGGATTGTGGTTAGCGGACAAAGGACATCGAGGAGGGGCATGCCAAAGCCAAAAAAGATTTTAATACGACATTTCGCCGGAGCACTCGAAGCGGAGAAATTGGAAACATACAGCATACAAACGGTGAGCGCCTTGTTTAAGATATAATAAAACGTGGAATTGATTTCTTGATCCTCAACTTTGCTCCCCCAACGCTGAAAGGGGTTTTGTCTCATTTCGTTGCGCCTGGTTCGTTTCGCGAACAGCCAAACTCGCGCTCACATTCACACACACACACAGACAGAACTCTAAACTAGCAAACTTTAGCTTTAGCTCCGGGGCCGCCGGATTCACCTCCGAACCTCCACCTCAACCCGTGGAGCAAAGGCTTCAGATCGTTCTAAGACGTCCGGATTACTGGAATCCTGGCATAAAAAGAGAAAACGGATTCAAATTAAAGACTGTTTTGAACGAACCAGTTGCGACTATTGGAGCGGAGCGAGGGGAAAGGGACGTATTTCGAATGGGTTTGGCTGGTGCAGCGTGGAAAAGCACCGCGCGAAAAGACTGCGCCCGTACCAGAACGAATTGAAATGAAACACAAAGTTCTACCATTCAGCGACCTAAAACCGTGCGACTCCGAACTGCAACTGCAACGGTCAGCGCGTTTCTTTCTTGTGGAATTTTTCCATTTTAACCGAGGATTTCCACTGTTCGCGGCAAAAATTTTCCGCAGCAATCCAAATTGAGTTTTTGTCGCAGCTGAACGGTCGTCCGCGGTCGGATGAACGGGACAAATGTGGGGGACACTGGGGTTTGATTTGGGTTTCGTTTGATCATGCAATTGGAAAGCTTTGTGATCGAACATAGCTTCTTGCGCGCAATCCAAACGATTTAAAATTGTTGCTATTTTATTAACAGGGCATGGAATGACGATGTAAAAAGAATGTACCGTTCGTTTCGGTAACGACGCTTAGTAATTTTCTGCGAGAAAAAAAAATTCCTGCAAATCGATTATTTTCAAATGTAAATCAAATGCAAATCGAAGCTGAATTAAGTTGTTTATTTGTGATACTTATTCCAACGGACAACTAAGCCAGCAGGGCTATATAGCTGACAAGCACACTTACTTTATACCTTTTTGTTGTATATCAACGTATAGCAAACCAATAGTTTCAATGATTTATTATTTAACGTTATAAAAATAAAATAAAATTGCTCGAAGTAAGCGCGTTTTAGTTCTGCGATAGACGATGAGTTGTGTGGATAAAACCATGTGACCAAAATATCTACTGAATGATGACAAGGAAATTGTAGGGGTGACCTCTTAAAAATTCTAAATTCCCTACATTTATTAGTCGAAATTAATGCCATAATGTTGGTCAAATCAGCTTCGTAATATTGGTCGAAATGGATGAAAAATATTGGTCCCAACGCTTTTTGCAATCCTCAAAACAGTTTTACAATTCAATCGGTTCCGTCCGGTTTGCAATGTTTAAAGCGAACCGGTGGTCCTCACGGTTTCGTCTACTTAGCCCTATTCCGGATGAATGAGAAAGATTCCTGCCTGGCAATTGTTATCCTACATCCAGACCAGCTGATTATCTGATGAAATGTATGGATATCGCTCGTATCTGCTCCAGATTCTTTGCTGGTCTGGATGCAGGGTTATGGGTTCCATTAACAGAAATACTTGGTTGTTAACTATCGTTTCGATCTATTCATAGCAGTTGTTAGCGAGGAAAGTAAATTTTAAAAGCTTTTTCTAGCACTTTATTTTCTCATTCACTTTTCACCAGTGATTCTATCAGAGAGAGCTGAAAATTATGTGTTCTTTCTTCCGCTTTACTTTCCTGATTCCTGGCGCGCTCGCGATCGCCCGCCTTCTCTCCTGATCCCGCTAGAGGGCGTTCACTTCCCTCGACTGTCACCGGTGGTGAAGTACCAAATCGTGTTTTGGCAACAGCAGTTTTGATTGCTATTTGATTTATTTTTCCGAATATTTATACAGGTTTGGAGATCTTTTCTTGCTGAAACTCTATAAAAATTAGAAAAAAATAACGCGACTACCGAAGTGCCACATCGACTGTCAGTAATCAGCGATACAATTAAAATGTAATTTAATTTAAATTCAATTTTTAATAAAGTGTTATTTCATGGCCTGATAAAAAATAAGGTTGGCTTCAAATCACATCAAAGACTGCAAATATTTATCACCACCAAATCACCGCTTAAAGGCAAATAATAACACTAACCATTAAACAAAAACCCTTCTAAGGTGTGAAAATGGTAATGAGATGATGTACTCATTAGATGATAAAAATCTGACCAATCTAGTGATTAACACAGGCATCCCTAAACCGAATGGATGAAATATCAATTACAAAAAGAAGCTATTATGTGTATGCAATACATCTTATCCTCAATCGATCAATAGCCAACGCCTAATTTCATGCTGAAGGATTGTGGATGTTACTAACTAAAACTCAAACACCACACCAGCCGCATTTTTTTAATCCAAAATCGATCAGTTCTGTCAAAACCCGTTTGAATCACATCAAAATATATGGAAGTGTTGAGACGTACACATCACGACGTAGCTATGGACTAAGGAAACAGGGAATAAAGAATTGTTGTAGCTTCTTGTTCCCCTTTATGATGCATTTTGTTTTGACATACATGTATTTAAATCCCGGTAATCATTGTTTTGCGTGTGGATCAAACTATTTGCAATAATTTGATAAGGTGTTGGAATTCGTATGGATCTATCTCTCGTGTTTTTCTATCGACCTTCGCGCAACCTCGCTATCAACAGCGAATCTGAACTTTTGCTGCATAAAACCGACTTAAAGCTGAACGATCGTCGCTGCCTTTAATTCCGTATCACTCAGCATGGGTCAATATGATTCTTCCTCCACATCATCACCTTCCTCGAAAGGTCATACATTGATACACACGGTTGATGATATCAGCCACAACAGCAGCTTCTTCGAAAAGCTGCTTCCAATTAAACAGAAAGAGCACTCGTACCATCAGCATAATGTAACGAATACACACACACCCGACCACAATCTAACCATCAACCTTCCCTGAAATCACCTCGGCCGGCAGGCAGCCACCATAAGGAGGTTTCGAGCGGAGGGAGTGAAATCCTGGCAGAAAATGAATATTCCAGATCCAAACACACACGTGCACTCGCACACCACGCATCGATTCGACGTTATTTGTGTTGGGTGACATTTCTGGATTCTGTCACTCTCACTTTTCTCCCTTCAGGTGGTTGTTGGCTTCCGAGACGACACACCAGAACTTTCAAATCAACATCCGTAATACCTGTTCGTCCGCCCTCCAGCACACACACACACACACGCGCACAGGCACACATGCTGCTCCTCGTGGCGCTCATCCGGAATGAATGAATATGTGGCCGCGTGTGGCCATAATCATCGTCGTCTCCATCGCAGCAGCCCTGGGGAAGATTTATTTCTTTGCTTTCATTCAATCCTCCTCCTCCTAATTCTTCTTTTAATACGTGCCGAAGGCCCACGTCTCTGCCGCGCGCTTCGCTTTCGTCCAAAAATCTCACGTACCCATAGCCCACTTGGTTTGTGGCTAGCCTTCTTTCCCCTCGGAGTGAGCCTGTGATTCGCCTGAATGTGTATGTTTGTGTGTGTGTGTGTGTGTGTGTTTTCTCTTGGCATGGAAATTTGAATACATCAGAATAATATTACGCGCGACATTCATAATGTGAAATATATAGCTGTCATAATTTCCTTCGAGCGCGCGCGCGCGTCCGCCTGACTGATAAGGCTCGCCGGTCCCCCCTACCCGTGTTTTCGGAGACTGAAAAGAGTGGAATGTAAACCATTCTCCTCCATCCTTCCGTCCGTCGTCTGCTGTACCACGTTTTGCTTCACCAGCAAATGATGGGATGAAAAGGGAATAAAAGAAGAAAAAGCACACCGTCCGTGCGTGCGTGCGAGAGTGTGTTCATTCGTGCGTGTGTTTGGTTTGCTTTTATCAGAAAAACCTCCTTTGCCGAGACCTAGGCCGAGAGCGACGACACCGAGTACCAACCTTTTGTTTTGAGACCGTGCGCCTTTTTTTTGCGAAAACTTTTTGCCACCAAAAGGCATTGCGATGCTTTATGCACAACACATTCCCAACCCACATTTTCCGTACAGACCGCTTTCCACCGATGCTGAGACGTGTCGCACATTAGCTTGTCCTGGGCCACGACATACCCAGCACAGAACGACGACGATTCTGACGCACAAGAAGTTGACTTCCGATTAGGGCAATGGCGTCGTCGTCGTCATCGTTGTCGTGGAAGAAGCACCGAACACCTCTCCTCTCTCTCTCTCTCTTTGGCGGATGTTGTTAATTAGGCAATGTTTAATGATGGATTTGTTCGTCCCATTCCATGCTCCCCGACATTGCTTTCGTGCTTTCGTCCTTTCTCCTTCGACCTTAACGAACGTGTGCGCACGTTATGTGTTGCCGTATTCGCGCCCACTCCGGGCGTAGTAGGCGAGTCACCAAAACCGTCCGGGTCCGGGCGTGTATGTCGCCCCTTAATGAGGCTCATCTGTCTTGGCTGGCGCGTTTAAAGTGTTCTTCTTGATTCGGTCGTGCAGGTAATTAAACTCAACTTACTCTCTACCGGCCGTCCTACCGGTGCGCAGTATTTTAAATATTTCAATTCAACTCATGTCGTGGCATTGCGGCCATAACCGTGTATGGCTGTATCGTGAAGGGTTTCGTCGTTTTTTTTAAACATTTTTAATGGTACTACCACGCTATCAGGCCCAAGACGTGGTAGTTTTGTATCCAAGAAGATGAATCTGTTCATTAAGCATGTTAATGATGTCAAGAAAGATGGCTGTTTGCGCTACTTATGAGATTAGTGTCTGCGAGGCGTGCGTTTGGTTCACGATAATGGTGGCACCCGCAAAGCACTCCAGCACCACCAGCAACCGAGAAATCCTGGGAGCCATTGTTTTCAATAATGGATCTATTTATAATCCACTATAAATTTAGTTTTAACGCGAGCTTTGCGTTCACTCACAAAACCCATTTCCTGCTTCCATTTCGGATTCAGCAGCACTCTACATTTGACCTTTTATAAGGTTTCCCGTTCAGCAAACCTTTCATTGGTAAAAAGAAGTCAACGCTCTCCAAAACAAAAAAAACGGCACCCATCACGGCGATTTCCAGCATAAAAGCGAACGGAAACCTTAACACGCAAATTTCAAATTTCCTTCCACCCACCCGGGGGCCTAGATACCGGATTCGAAATCGAAGCCACAAACCGCACCTCGTCGGTCATGTTCAGCGGGCCAAATCCTTCTCCCAAATCGCGCGGCATCCCCGTCCCTGGTCCGCCTGGATGAGGTGCGTGAGAAAATTGGTTAGCAGGCAAGGTGAGAAAATGCCATTCTCTAGGGGCGGGCTAATTATAACTTTATTACTGTTTTTCAGCCAACCAACGCTTCGGTTCACGCGGGCCTGCCGCCAGGCTTTATAGTTCCGCATTCTTCTTGCTCCTGGCTCGGAACATTGGTGGGTGAGTGGGAAGGGGAGGGAGGGTGGTTCATACTTTGTAAGTCGCCCTCGTCGGAATTCATGTCTGCGGGCAATCTGCAATAAATCAAGCCAGCAGAAGGCGTTTCTATTTCTTTTCCTGCGTCCGCGATAGAATCGGTTTCGTTTCGTGGGACAACCGTTGGTGCCGTTGGTGATTCCGAATGGAATCGAAGGCCGCCGCCGGCTTCGGTCGATACCGTTTTGAATCGCATGAAAACATTTCAACTTTGAGTGCTGCGTCGATGCCACCGAAGGTCAATAGGAATGGACACATTTAAATGACTTCTGAGGTACATTAAAGCCTGTACTAGTGACAATGGGGCCTCCAGTTTTTAATCACTGCAGCTAGTCACTTTGCAATTCTGTGGACAGTGTTTTGTTACTACGAAATTTTTTTTTGTTGTAATTTTTGTCCAAATTGAACCACATCTTCAAAAGTTATCTGCATACTCATTATAAAAACCCGCTTTGATTGGAGAAAAAACCGCAAAATTTCCAAACTAAACTTAAAATATCATACTTCAACGCTACTGGAAGATTCGTTGCTCATAAGTCATTATTCTCGTTGAATAGGACCTTAGAACTAAGGTTGATTGCCTTAACCCGTGCAAGGAAGCTGTACGAACCATACATGGAAGAAGGTTTCAGTTCATTTTCGCAGATATTTTTTCTCGTAAAATGATAATTCTGGCGTGGCATCTGAAATCATGGTGAAAAATCTAATGATTTCTCCCTTTGGGCTACATTCATTCGTAATTTGTAGAAAGATGAGTGTTAACAAAGAAGCATTTGGTCCTTCATTTGTCCACCAATGATCCTGTGTAAGTTTAATTTGAACTTGCTGGGTGTCCTTACAGCAAGTATGGCGTTAATTTTTGATTTCGTATATATCAATTTCATAGAAAGAAGTACCAATCCACCAAATTATCTGAATTATCGTTTCATCGATTTATATTGTGCAATGTTCAAAGGGAAACGTAAGAAATCTATCAGCACAGTATAATAACCTGTTGAAAGGTAGATGATATGCAAAAAGAGGAAAAATTATCTGACCTGCAATATTGTGCATTAAATGTTCGGCGATGTTAAACAAAAGCTTAAGAACTCATATAAAAACCTAAACGAATAGTTTGCACCAATATTTAAAAGACACAGGGCAGAAAGCATACAAAATGATACCTTGCGTTTCCGTTTTGCATCACTTTTTGCTGAGATATGTCCTCTTCTGTGCGGCTCTAACTGGTACAGGCTTTGAACTTCCTCGATGAAGATGATTCACTTCGAACAAACCCTAAAGGCTGCTAAAACGTAACCATTTTTAATCAAAAATCCATCCCATCGTGAGCTAGAAAATGTGTTTGATAAACATTCCTATTCAACGCAGGTATGTTGATTATCATTAAGTAACAGTATCATTGTTACAGCATCAGTCGTCATTGGTGCCAGTTTGGATCGTTACACCTCACTCCATGCAGGATCATACCAAAGAGCATAAATCAATTTGCTGCATCGCGATTACGAAAAGGTGGACCGACCGACCGACCGACCGTCCATTAAACGGATCGGCGCTTCGAGCGCTTCAATTAGGTTATGAAACGATACGACGACCTGCTACAATCGGATACCTGCTTATCACACGTGAATCGCTTAGGCTTAGGGTCGATCGATCAGTAATGGTAAAAGCAGACCCATTGAATCCCATAATGAGCTACTATTCTTCGTTGAATCCAGCTGAAGGTCACGCTTCCCCCGGCGTTCCCGGAAAGGACCTGGACAAAAGCGAATGGCGTAAGCATTAACAACAACATCCCACACGCAAACACTCCATTCTTCCGTCATCGGCAGAAATCATTGGCATAGAATTGGCGTCCCAGTTCCTCGTCGGACGACAGCTCGAAGCTAGCATATCGGTGTGCTTGTGGTGCTGGTACTGGATTGATTGGAGAAGCATTGGAGGATTGAATTTCGTGCTCCTTGCTTCATTCTGTGTGTGGCGGTGATAAGGAAGTGTTAACATGAGGTGCTTCGGACACGACTCGCTATCCTCGAAACGAAGGCTGATTGGTTGCTATTGTGCCAACGCGTCAGTGCCGCGAAGCATTGACAGCAGGTTGCAGCGTACGTAAATTGATCGTTGATACGGCTTGTCATCGTTGCACATCGCCGCGATTGAGTTAACCTATTTCGTATCACTCGACCCCTCAACCTTTGCAACATATCTCTCGTATCCTGATGCGTAGAATGTTACCGGAAAGGAATGGAATACGTGAATTTCACTTCATTTCACGACTTGCTGCACGACCGATGATGGTTTTGGTGTACGATGTTTCCACATCTCGATCGTACGTCATCCTAAGATTCGTGCAAACATCCACCGGGCACTGCTATAGAGCCTTACAGACCTTGGTCTTTCCGGTGATCCGGTAAAAACGGGATGCCTCCTGGTGTTTGCCGTTTGCTTGGTTTGCTCTGACGCAGCGAAACCTTCACGCATCTACACTCCGTGGCGTCTGGCGCTGGCGTCTGGCGCTGGCGTCTGGCGCTGGCGTCTGGCGCTGGCGTCTGTCAAGAGCAGGCACAAGCTTCAATCCCCAACTGGACTGGACTGAACTGGACTGGACTGGACGACCCGCTGGCACACTCGCTTGAGAACTTTATTAGCTAATCTCACATCTTCCATCATCCAGTCGCTCCCAGAGCTTCTGTTCCGTTCTGTTGTTCGGTATGTATGTGTAGCACCACCGTCGAAAGGAATCACCCCAAAAAAAGGGAAGCCAATTGTCGACACAACAAGACCGTTCGCTAGGTCTTCGGTCTGTCCTTCATCCAGCCCGCAACACCGACGAGACAGTGGCAGTAAATTATTCCACCGAACCGCAACCTACCGAGGGCCACCTTCCATTTCCCGACATTCAGGTGGTCTCAGGGACCACCCCTTCGACCACCCTTGGTGCTGATCTTTCGCTCTAGCTTGCACACTGCCGGTGTGCTGCCTCGGCTTCTAAAGAAACTTAATTAAATTTCTTTCACCCAATCGAGGGTTCGAGGGCCGGGGCGTGATAAGCTGGAGTGCAAAGACCGACCGACCGGTAAGGCAAATCCCGGCCAACGGAATGTTAAATTTAATATTTACCAAAGCGCTCAGTCAACTCAACGGTTGGCCTGCATCGGAATGCACTTGTTTGCTGGAAGGTTGTTGGTTGTTGTTGCTGCTGCTACCGGTTCGATTTTGTTGATAACTTCATTCAATAACTGGAGCACAGCTGGTGGGGTTGGTGATTGCTGGTGGTGCATCTACCTCGTGCATTGAGTGTATGCGAGCATTGCATTGCTCCACAAATGAGGGAACTTGCTCATATGCAGTAATTCATCGGTAGCATGTTTTTGAACAGTTATTTGCGTCAATGAATTCAATAAACCTTCTAGGGTTTTTCATAAAAATTCTTTCTTAAAAGAGAATCTTTTACAATGGCATGATGTGCGTCACGAACGACAAATATATTTTCCTGTCTTAATAATCCATCAATCATTACAAAGTGATATCATTAAATTGAAATCCTCGATTGAGTCAGCTTCTTTGTAAAATATTAACATCAAATCCTCGATTCTCTTTTCAGTATTTGGAGATTATGCATCTTTTCTATATATATATTTAGGCAGGTACTGTCGGTGGTCCATTTCAATGATGCAGTTTAGTTCTTTAATCTCATACGCATCATCTTATGTGCCTACGAAGTACCTAACAAACTAATAGTTGTTCATTTCTTAGAGATGGCCATAGAGCCATTTTGAAACGAATCAGTTGTCTAGTAACTTGGTGCATAACTCCATTATTTTAGGCGATAGAACCATCGATAGCCTCTCAAAAGATGCGAATAAAGAAAAATAAAAAACCAAACTATTGATATACGATCTGTGATTTTCGGACTTAGAAGTGTCCTTCTCCTCGGACACGGTCATTGGTTCTTATGCCAGAGAGAATGTAATCTTCATAAATTGTTGTCGCTCCAATCGCCCCTCCACATTCGCAAGTCATTACAGGGCTGATGGCGTAAGTCAGTTAAACAACGCCAAAACCCCGGTGTACATCATCAGTTGATCGAGCATCATTAGCAAATAAGTGAGACTCCGATAAAGATCATCTAGGTACTTCACTTGACGTTCAATTGCTTGCAAATAAAAAACTAAAAGTGAAAAAATGAGAAAAACTGGTTTATTTTTTCAACATTCAGTCAAAAAAATTGTTCTCAATTTAAGTGATTACAAGAAAAAAAAATCGATAATAATGGAGCAACTGTTTATATTGAAGCTACAATATGCTACAGAAATAATTTTCAATCGGAAACTGTAAAAGCGAATGTGCCCCTAGTAAGCACAAGTAAATCCTGAAGTTCGATCTTGCCTTTAAACAAGCGAATGTAAGCATGTTCCATGGCCACTGCCGTTCCAATGATCACCTCCCTTATGATTGTATGCAGCATCCCAAGGGCAACGCCCGTGCGGGCTGTATAACATTAAAACATTAAAATCGCTCCCACCCCCAAGTTCAATCCCATTTGCCAGCCAGAACAACGCCCACGGTATTTTTCGGAACAAACAGCTACAACTTCGAACCTCGCGGACATCGGTCCGGGCGCAAATACACACGCAAATCACAATTCAATTCCGCCCCGAGAGGGACAGTTTTAATTAAAACGTCAAGCAACATAATCAGCATCCGCGACGCTCGAAACCCGCGTCGTGGCAGTTGAAGAAAATGTTTGCCAATAGTCTGCCGCCACTGCCCGTTGGTCAATGAAGGGGGTTGAGGGAGGCATCGAGAAGCGAAGGAAAAAATGTGGAAAAACAAATTCACTCGACCACCCTCTCTGGCAGCAGCACAATACCACAAAATGCCCATTACACTGCTGACGAATGAACCGCATTCGGTTGGTGGCCGGGGGTACTATTCATTTAAAAAGATTTTTTTTTTCCATTATTTTTTTCGACCTCTCTCTCACACACACACTCGCTTCTGATACTTGAGTTGGTTGGCCAGCTACCTTTCGCCCATTCAGCAGGGCGTCCGCTTTTGACTTTTGTCGCTTTCGACAGCGGGCAGAGGCCACCCCGTCTCGCCTCGTCTAAAAACTGCCAAACCCTGCGCTGGCCGCTGCCATGGCCGCTTGACCAACGCTGCAAGTGACAGGTTTTGTGGGGAACGGCGCGAGGCAAACCAGCGAGAGAGGGAGAGAAAATTATGACAAAACCCCCAGCGCAGCGCAGCATGAAATTCCACCGGGACTCCGGCATGGCAGGGTCTCGCGTTCGTTGGCATCGTCGTAAGACGTATTTTCGTACCCTAGGTTGGAAAAAGTGGAAAATTAAACACAACCTTCCCTATACCCGCGGGACGAACACGGTACTATGTGGTGGTGGTGCTGGATGGTTTTTGACCGGCGCTTGTGCTTTCAGCATTATTTGCTCATATTTCTTTTTGGTCAGCGAGAATCTTCGGACCTTTATTCCATCGACCTTCCTCTTCTTCTTGTTTCAGTTTCGGTCGATTTTGTTTTCTTTTTTCTCGCGAGATATAAAAAAACCCTCCCTCCAGCAACAACCCAGGCGCACCCGGCGGAATTGAATCAGAAAGTTTCGAAATTAGCATAAAACAAACATTTGCATGGAGAAACGCATGGGCCCCGGAGCGAAGGGAACGGAAGGTGAAGAAACCGCGCAGAAGGCCAGCGGAAGAGCAGGAGGCGGCAAAAAGGGCGACAAAGAAAGGAACACAAATCAAGGAGGACGCTTGGAACCGAGAGTCATTGCAGCGTGGAATACAATTAAAAATTTTATCTTTCCAATAGCATTGCCCTCCGCCTCTGGCTGCTGCTGCATCTGCCCGCGATGGCAAATCTTACGATCGCAAAAGTCATACCGGTTCCGCCCAAGAGGAGGTGGGGCCGGGGTGCTGGGCAATGGTTTGAATAACTGTTCGCTTCCGATATGCTTCGGCATTGACCGTTGTGGTCCGTACGGCCACCGAATGCCAAACCATTACCATATTGATTGCATCGAGGCCGCGACTCGAGATGCATTGTGTGTGTGAGTGTGTGTGTTTGTGGGTATGTGTGTGTGGGTATGCACGATAGCATAGGTCCTAGGTTTATTGCCGATGCATTTCAGCTTCCTTTTGTCAAGAAAATGCCCTTTTTTGTCGTCGTCGTCGTCGTCGTCGTCGTCATTGGAGTTGTGTGTCGGAGCGGAGCGCAGTGTTATAAACTTTCCGGCTTCTTGCCCAATAAATCCATTCGTGCAGTCGCAGTACCATGGACCGAGTTCCTATTTTACGATTCGTTGAACTGCGGTTTATGGAAACTGCTGACTCAATCGTTAATATAAGTATTTCATTGTTCGATCTATACTCCACGGTTCGCCGTGCTCTGGTTAGTTTCTACGAATCGCCAAATTCTGGTACAATAGCGGTTTCTGGTATAGTGAAAAATATATGATCTTTGCCAATACATGTTGAAGATGTGCTGCTTATACCAATTATCAGTTGTATTGTATGTCAATATAGTCGTTATTCTATTTTTATTTTAACCTTTTATTAAATTTATTGTATTCAAAAGAAGTAGAATAAGCTTATAATCTCATTCTTAACAACTAATTATATCAAGAGCCGTCATATTTAAGATGAAGTCTAGAATATATTTCAAGGAAATTTTAGAATATTTTTTCAATCATGTCAAGATCACGTCATGCTAAAACAATCTTTTAAAAATTACCATTGCAGATGGTCACTTCTACTAATTGGAAATACTTATTATAAAATGTCAAAACTTTATTGGTTAGGCTAATTTCCTGTTCCTTAAGATGCGTATGCGAGTATATAAGTTGATCCTTTGTAAAATATAAGGATCGTCGTGAGAGAATCGTACAAACGCTACGATTGAAAATTCACGGCTCATCTCAATATTTTCTAAGGTTTTTAAGGTGTATTTAAATTTTTGATGGTATATGGATCATATAAGTGAAAACTAAGTCTTTTTATAACTCCTAGCACATGTAGAAAGGCTAGTACATTATTTTATACTAATGATCTACAAAGTACAAAGGTCAAAGTACAGTAAAACACCCAGAGCCATGATAAGGTTACTCCTAAATATACGGTTCGTCCGTTCTTAGATATGTAAAAGAAAAAGGCAATATGATATGCACTGTTTATGGAAATTATCTATAGTGATCTTAACCTAGGTTCAGTTATCTTAATTATCTATTATCTGTTTTAAAACTTACTAGGTCTGACGGAGTGTAAATTTCTTTCTAAATCTCCATTAGTAGCTGCCTCCAAAAATGTTTCGACAATTCGTTTCATGTTTTTCAATCTTCCTGAAGGCTCTTATCATGTTAAACAGTTTAACCCCAACGCATGTTCAAATAATCATTTCAACTTCCAAGTTTGTCACTGTATCGGCTCGGAAAATCCATCATCCAGATTGCTCTCACGTTGCAGAACCGCGAATTGCACCCGGCAATGCCAAGTCACGTACCATCGATTCGACGAGTTGTTCCTTCGAAGTGTTTTGGCAGTCGCTCTGCTGCGAAACGATCATCGATGATGCTCCATCGACTCCATCGTCGGGCTCCAAGTTACCAACTGCGGAACCAGCGATGAGCTTTCCCGGGATTGGTGACCCATTTTATCGACCTAGTGCACACCTTACCACACCGCATGCCAACCAACCATCTAATTGCTCAACAGAAACCGCATAATCAAGCAGTTCGTTACCTTCCGATGGCTTCCGGTAGCTTGTGGTGGTACAACATTCGCTGGTAGATGAATATTGAATGACTTGTCGTGACCGGCTGTTTAAAGGGGTGGCGAGATTGATTTTCCAATCCAGCATCCAACCGATTGACGCACAAACGGACAGGAATGTGATGACAATGACAGTGTGTTGCATCGATTCATCGGGGGAGAGTGTTCGTTCGGGATCAACGTCGAGGGATAAGCGTAATGTGGATCGATCAAGCCGTGCTCTACCATTTTGGGATCGCATATGATATGATGAAATATAACGGTACCTTACGATCAAATTAGGAAAGATAAACAATCGGCGTAATTTATTAATTTAATCAAAACTATCTCACTTAAAAGTATATGAAAAGTGTAAGCTATAGGCTAGCAAAAGGTTTCGTTTTCCGTATAATAAGCATATTCTTTTTATAATAAAATTACTAGTAAACGCAATTTATCTAAAGGAGAAATGTGCTTATTTTTTAAGGCCGTTCAGTTTATGTTACCAGATTGCCAGGTTTCCTAGTATTAAATAATGGCGTTCTTTGCAAATGAAGTGTTCGCAAAGATCGCCCACACAGAGATATTCTTAAATCTCTCCTACACGTTAAACACACTCATACGATAATACCAAAGTGCATAAGAAGTTTATGTTGATTAATAATTTTGTTGAAATGATTTTCCAGCCATCCAATAAAATGAATCTATAAAGTTGTACAACGCTTCCTTTTTTTAATTCTGAGAAAAATCTATGCTAGAGCCAAATGAAGCACTTGTACCTAGAAGCACAAAACGATTCTTTTGAGTAATCCCATAATGTCGAATGTTTGGTAACAAGCTCCTGGAAATGTGAGGCAGAATAAATGGTTCAAACAGGTAATGCAAAGCAATAAATGATTGGAGAGGCCCTAAACGGGACTATTCACATTATCTCATTCGCAATGGTTTCATCAGTCTGGTAATAACGCCAATCAGCTTTTCAATTTTGTTCCTGCCGAGCATGCTGTAATAATTAACTTACCTGGTGGAAACCAGGAGCGAAATGTATTGCGATATTCGCATGAATCTATCTATCGAATTCAAGTGCAATGAATGATTCAAAGAATTTTAGCTCGGGGGTTTTGTTCAATGGATCCGTACTTAGTATCATTCATTATGCTCCCGAATCGAGCTTATTGTGCTTCTGAATCGATTTAAGCATCAATTTTCGCGAAAGAACACAATGAATGGAATGCAATGCATTCTCAATGTGCTCTGCTGATTACATGGAAATTTGAACAAGCGCCAGCAGTGACGGACATTTATTTAATTGACGTTATTCTTAGCCATGAATGGCATAAGCTCCACTTATTCGGGGTGCGCCTTGTTTTTTTTTGAGACGCGCTTCAAATAATGCGTTACAATAGCTGGTGGTGGTGCGCCAGCACACTGAAGGCGCTCTTGACTGGGTTAGCTTCGTCGCAAATTAATGAGGCAACACAACCAGTGCGAAGCTGGCGCAATGAAGGCCAACGCCACCCATACACGACGCTTGCTACCCAATTTGTCAAGAGATTAGGCTACGAAAACCCATCCCTGACACAAATCGCCCTACATTCAACAAAGCCGGAGCGTATACCCTGATATGAAGCCCAGTGGTTGGGTTCTGGTCCTTCCGAAAAATGTTGAAACCAGCCGGAAGACGTGAAACTCCAAGGAAGAAAGATGAAGATTTATACAAAACAAAGCGTTTCTCACTTCATATATCTTTTATGCTGCCCGACGACGCTCGCATCGTAGCTTTGCTAACGTGTGTATGTGTGTGCAAGATGCTTTTTTTCTGTTCCATTGTTTGCCATTTTCTTTCGAACGAGCAACGCGAGCGAGCGAGCTTCACATTTCTTTTTTCCATTCCATTCCATTCCGTTAGTTTTGTTTTGGTGGTGAAGTGAGTGCTGCTTTTATGCTTTCCGTTCCTATTTCCAGGACATGAGGCTATGACTTTCCGGGGCATTCGAAAAAGCTAGCAGGCGCCTCATTGTGTTGTGGTCCGCGCAGAGCAAAGCAAAGCCAGCGAACCATCATCTACGGTACGGTGGAACGTCCGCGGAACCACGGGACACACGTAAAGCGCGCACTGCACGTGGTTCGTCTTATTCCTTGGCCACGCGAAAAGTAAAGCGGAAAGCGGCAACGCCAAACCACAAAACCATCCGCTGCATCCGCAAGTCTCCTTTTTATGGCCGTTTCGCTTTGCTCGTGCACCATTCCGAAGGAAAGAAGAAACGAAGCACCAGAAATGAAAGCATCACCTAAGCATGTCCAGAACGCTGGTGGAAATGAAGCTGGTCGTGCAGGCAAATAATAGAAAATGGTAGCAACAGCAGCCTCGGTCGTGCTGTGCTGTGTAACTTTCGATAATGGCCAAGGCTGGCACCAGAAGAAAAAAAAACCAGCCCAGAACTCCACGCTGCTTGAAACAGAAGACGTTCCTAATTGTTCGGAATTAATTCATGCCAAGTACCACCACCACCATCACCACTGGCGCTGGCATTGCTGGCCGGGATTTTGTTTATCCCGTGCCTGGGTCTATTTATCTCCCGGAGGCAGCGAGATGTTTTGCAAGAAGCTTTTACAAAAATGAAGCAAACACGCGATGCGCACGCTTTCCAGCGCGTGGAACACACGGCCGGGATGCGAAGCACATGACCACCAAAGACACGCACACATGGATCGTTTTTCGCCCTTTTTGGTTAGCTTTTGCTGTTCAACTTTACTCATTTCATCTCGTGCATCTCGCTGGTGGAAGATAGCTTATACGCGCTCCCCGGGGAAATTGCGATCCATGATTACCTATTTATCACCTTTCTTTTTTGTTTCTTGCTTCCAACGCATCGTTGTAGATGTTTTTTTTTGTGCTTTAAATCCATGTTCAACATTTCCGCAACTGGCGTCAATAGTGGTTGCTTTGGAATGCTATACTTTGGAAGCTTTGCTGTTCTAATAGTCGATCATTCAACCTTCAAAATTACCTTCAAAATTCAACTTTCTACTAAAATGGCGTACGAGAAGACCCTTCATTGGTTCAACTGTATAAAGAAGGACCAATAAATGGAATGGTAGTAAGAGACTTAAATAAGCTCAGTATAGCAGCGATACGAAGAAAGCCAGAAACAAAAGGACAAGGACAACGTGTTTAAGGATATTGTTATTCATCGGATGCAGCACTCTCGATAAGCGTCTATCCAGAAAGAAAAAGAAGTTTTTGTCACTGCCATTCGTAGTTGATTAATAAGTCTTTTACTCAAAATCCAATTAATAGTTTTCAGTATTAAATTATTATTTCAGCATTACACTCCATCCTTCTTTTATCAGCATCAGCTCATTAAAATCGTCAACAATATAATTGTCTTTGCTAAAAATCTCAGAACTTGAAGAAAAAAAAAACAAGCAAATTCATCAGAACGAATGGTGCCAGCCAGCTAATAATGCAGAAGTGAGATTAACAAGAATTCGTAAGCGGATTACTAACTGACAAAAAAAAAGCTTACCAGATTACAGTCATTGGATCGCTAATTATTTCACACGAAATAAGGAAATGTTCTATACAGATATCCGAGGTTATCGACCTTTTTTTCCTTTGTAGCTGTATGTTTAGCCGTAAAAAAGAATCCAGCATCCATATTGCCTTAATGTTAACTTACATTTCAGACATAAATTTCGCAAATAGCGGACCTCACTCCACAAATGTAACATCTCATTTGTAACGACAGTGGCCACTCCCTCATCTACAGATTGCGCTTACAATAAGCCCCATTCGGTAAAAATGTATCGCTTGCCCATTACACAACCATCGTCTCGATGCGGGCGAATGATTTCACTTGGGGTGACAAACAACCTCCAACCGAGCGTCAAAAGCCAAATGTCGAAAATGGCTATCAACCCCTTCCCTTAACCTTCAAAACTGTCTGCCTACGAATTCCATCGGCCATAGGGTGTACTAGTGCACTAACACTGTCAACCCATCAGAAAAGTACGGTGTATTCCTCCAGCCACTCACTGCACTGCTTATCCACATGGACGTACGGAGGAACAGAAGAAGTAATTTGATCACCACCAGCAGCACCGCTGCGCTGCCGGAATGTGCTGGATGGACCATGTGGACCACACTTTGGAAATCCTGACAGTGTGTGCCTTCCCGTGTTGTTGCTGCTGCTGCTACTGCTTGGAGACGCGGTACAGTAAACGTCATTGTGGCCGGCAAGGACATGCAGACACAGTGCAGGAACAGTATTACCACCAGCACTCGCCAGGTATGACCTTTTCTAATGAAGATCCGCATTTACGGAGCAACAAATTTTCTAAAAAATACTTAAATTATTCCAATAATCCCCATTCCCATGACCCAGAAAATCGATAATGCGTGCGTGTGTTATCATCACCAATCGCGCGCGACTCGTGGTGGCCAATTCTCTGCCCAACACTGTTGGCTCGGCCCGTGTCCACTCTCGTCGTGTGTCGGTACTCAGATATTACTTTTTCCCTTTTTGCGATACGCGGTGCGGTTCCTGTGAGCTGCGGCCGGATAATTTAAAAGCGAATTTTGGTGACAGTGCAGAAAATGGCCACCACCGGTGGCAATGGTGGCGACACACCCATCGACCAACGCCTCGTTTCCAGGACCGGCGGGGGTGCCTACATACACATAGAGAGACATACGAACACCCCCGAACGGACTCTGGTTATGTGTTATTTATTTTACTGTATTATATTCGTGCAATTTATGGGAAACATATGGAAATTCTTGGACCACAGGACCACGGTCTTGGTCACACGGGATGGAGTAAACCCCCCATACCAAGACGAATGGTTCGCTCACACACAAACACATAAACAGACACACATACACACGCCAGTATCAGCAGCAGCAGCAGAGGCAGGCATTTCGGGCACTCCTCGCCATCCATTCTTGCACCGGGACCATGAATGGATGACAATTCCAATCGAAACCCAAAAGATTCACTTTCTCGGGAGAATGCCATCACCACCACCGCCACCACCCTTGGCAGCCATTTTTTGCGGCCATTTTTATACCCCTCCCTACAGAGCTCTGTACGAGTGTCCTCAGACGTTGTACGCCGTACGCCGGACCATACCATCGGCTATATCATAGATCACGTGCCGCAGTGCCACCATCTAGCACCGTTGACCCAGTGCTCTCCGAGGATCTCTAGGATTGGTGTCCGGTCGGTCCGTTGGCCGGTTGGTCGGTTGGTCCCGGGCCCATTATGACCATGTCACATCGCATGTGAATTGAAGCGCCTCGTCGTGTCGTGTCGTGTCTGCGGCACCAAGACCAACTTGTTCCAAGATGCAAATCGTTCGGACTCGGACCAACCAACCAACGTAACCACACAACCACACAACCACATATACGGTGCATTGTTGGGGATTGGAAAGGATGAACCGGACTCTCCGCTGCCGTACGACAGCCTACCACGGACCAGCGTCAATCCGTTCTGGTTCTGGTCCAGCTTTTACTCGACGACGACGACGACGACGACGTCGTCAGCTGCAACCAACGAGTGGCGTACGGGGGGCGGGGGATGCTCTTAAAAGGGGGTACTGGCATGTAAGCTGAAGCTCCGTGCGCACACACACACACACATGGTGACACGTTCTGCAATGCCTCGTTTTTCTGGAACACTCCATATGCAAATGAATATTGGTAAGCAGCAGCAGCCTGAAGCCATTGCCCTTTCCTTTTTGCGGGGATGACACTCAGGGTTCGTGTTTTTCTTGTGTTGGTAATTTAAAAATGGTTCCCCGGAGTGGTATGGAAACCACTTTTAATTTCTCAAACTTCCAGCGACCCTCAATTCCGAACTACAAATTTTTCCCGTTTTTTCGAGCGTCTGGTTTAGGAAGGATGCTGCTGAAAAGGTGGCCAAGGCCTTCATACCGGGGTCAAGCAAAGTGACATCAAGGAAAGGCGTACGCACGGAAATCAATTTAAAAAAAAAACATGCCAACTGCGATGTGTCGGCATCCATCGCCGGGGAAACGAGGAGCTTAAGGCTCTCTGTCCATTCGAAACGTGCCATCTATACCATCTCGTGGCGCGCGTTTGGAACCGGCCATTTTGCCGGCTGAAACCCCGGATGCGTATGTGAGCATGGAATTGGTATTTGGTTGGAGGTTTTCACTTTTCCTTTTTCCTTTTTTTTCTTTTTACGTTGATACTGTCTGCCACAGCCACTGTGTGTCGCAACAGTGTAGAGACCATCCTGGCCCTCTCCTGGTACCGGGTGCAGATTGCGTCAGCACTTTGTGCCAGAGGAAGGATGGTTGGTTTTAAACCAGCCACCCTCTCAACAGCAAAAAAACACCGTTTGGATTTTTTGTTAACAGACGCTGCGTCCAGGGTGGCGAGTTACTTGCAGTATTCTGTTTTTTCACTTTATGGCGTCACCACGTGCGTGAATGTCCTCCCAGTGCTCAGTGCCGCGTGTGTAAATCGTTTATCACGCTCTCGGTCTTGGTCGTCGTGCCTCAACCCTAACTTCAGTAATGACTCAATCGTAACGGGTAACGCATTTACTAATGGGAACGGAAGAGATGCTCGCTGGAGAATATGTATATCATGCACGTCCGGCATTCCCTACCACACAGGGGGACGCATTGTTTCCGATCCATCGCCACGTGCCAACGGGATTTCTGTTTTGTTTTTTTGCATTTCACTCAACGAGTGAGGAATGCTGCATCAAGGCATTTGGTTTCAAATCAACTCGAGAATGCACGCACCTATCCCTCGTCTGCGTTTTAAAGGTTTAGGGCGGTTGATGCAACACCCCTTGTTGCTAGATTCTAATGGCCAGGAATGTGTCCTGGAATTGGATCGAAGGCATTTCAACAACAATCGATGCCCCGCCGATTGCGAAGGATGGAAAGCTGTAAATGAAAGAGATAAAGTGGCTATCGATGTCAATGTTATGCTTGTGCGTGTGTGTGTATGTGTGTGTTTGTGTGTGGTTTTGGGGGCGGCTGCATTAACTGAAAATGTGGGGCGAGACACATTGCTGGCATCGTTTGCGCGACCGAATCCGAACAAGAGAGAGAGAGAGAGTTTGGGCAAATTGTTCGCGATCCAACACTTACACGTTGAGTTATTGATGTTGAGGGTGCACTGAAAACGATGAACGAGAATGCCCGGTATGTATTTCACAATCAAAGGGAATGCCATAGCAGCGCGGCTTTTAGTTGTTTGGTTGTTTGTTTCGCGGCCTCCCAAATTGAAAGCTTCGTGCTCGGGAAAATCGAAGCATCGCTTTTGTGGAAAACGGAATTGTTCATTCGGCTTTACAGTATCTCCCCGGGAAGGACGATACCATCCTCGAGGGCGCTTCTCGAGCATCGATTTTTATCCGGCATTTTTGGTTCGTTTCATCAGCATTCACTTTATCGCTCGCGCGCTCTGCTTGCAGCACCGGTCACCGGTCACCATCAGCCACCAATGCTCGCCCCGGTGAGAGTTTCTTGTTTTCGGAGAAAAAGGGTTGATTGCTGCTGCTGGTGCTCCCCTGAACCTCCCTCACCCCTAGCCAAAAGGCGACATGCTACGCATCCAGCCGAGCGACAATAAAAACGTTTCCAGCTGCGGCGCACTCCCTGCGAGCGAACGAATCCTATCTCGGTGGCACCACATGCAGTCCAAAAACCGCAGATTCACACACACACACACACACACGCACGCACGCACACTCGGTTGGGAGGCTAGAAAATGAAAGGAAGGACCAGGAACCGATCCCTAAAAACGGTTCAACGGCCTGCGACCTCCTTGTGGACAGCTGGTCCCCGTGACCTAGCACAAATGACCTTACCATCACTTTCGTGTATGTGTGTGTCGTGTGATGCCGATGCCGGCTGTGTGTCATTGGGCTTTGGGTTTTTTGGAGTGGGCGCGCGCTAGATACCATGACCGCTTGAGGCCAACGGAAAGGCCAACCGAACCGAACGCGAGGAGATCGCGGTGGGTTGTTTGGCGATTGTTAAACTTTCATCGGAATCATGTGCTGAAAGTATTCATTACAATTTATGATTATTTTCCAATTCGCGCAAATAGAGGGACGGGGAGGGCACTGGCATGGGGCATGCGGGACGCTCCCATGCTGCTTACCATGGTTTGTTGGTTTGTTGGTTTGGTTCCGCCGGATGAGATGAATAATGAAACGAAAACACACGGCCCACCACCATCCGCACCACGAGGACGACGACGACGACGACGACGATCGTCGGTGGGAATTGGATGGTTTTTGGCCAACTGCAGCTGAAGGTTTCGTAGCCATCGTTTGGTTTGGTTTGGTGCAAATATTGGAACCTGCCCTACGCTGGCGCCTGCCGGTAGTTGAACGATAAGGGAGCGTTTTTTTTTATACTAAAACATTATCTGCCTCTCTTACACGCGAACAAACACTGCGCTGCGTTTGCGTTGTTGCAGGGAGCGGAAAACAGGAACGGGTACGGGACGTGACGGAGCACTGAATATGCTCGATAACTTTGCATTAACGAGCGAACAACAATGTACTGCTCCGGGTGTTTGCACTGTAAAAGGGTGGAGTTCAATTTCCAATCAAATGAAATTGCAATTAGAGGCGCACCAACGGACTCCCGGTGCTCGCTTAACTAGGATGGCTATAGGTGGCTAACAAATAGTTTTCACCAGTGTACAATGATTACAGGAAGTTGCTCAAGCATCGAAACAACATTCAATAAGTGTATGCGTGGTTGTATTATTTCGCAAACATTGAGTGCTCATGTTTTCGATGCACTTTTTCACGTACTTGATTGATTAATTTAACATTGCAAAACATAATTTAGAGCCGTTATGTAAAACTTCGAGGTTATCTTTTATGGAACACATGGAAGTGATCACCGCACTGCCAATCGAACAGTTGTGGATGCTCTTGAAGGGGATGTACTTATGAATTTCATTGGATTATAAGCAATTACATTTCTTTTATTTCAAGCTAACCAATCGATTTGAAATGCACAACACTTTACATGTCAAACATTGCCGAGACAGTCACTGAAACGTGTCAATTTTCTGGGACTTATTAGTACTTTGTCAAACTATTGATACCCTTCGGCAAGAATTACGGATTATTTAGGATATACTTTCTAAAAACTTAATTTGGTGAAATTGGGAATAATAGGCATTTCCCGGTGCGCTAAAAAGTGTGCCTCCTCCGAGATTCCTCCTAGATCATTTATTCATTTTTCTCTCTTTGCCTTATTATGCCCTTTTTATATAAAATGGTCGAGATGTTGCGCCCCAACTATCGTCGACACTTTATTTGTTCCGCTAGCATGGTTTTTTTATATCAACCACATTCAACCGTAAATTTAAAAAATCACATTCCATAAGATTCCCTTACGGTTATCACATAAAACACTTTAAACATTACTAACTGTAGGCTAATTATTATTTCTTTTTAGTTATCCACATATTTCACTTGTTGAAATGAGTATTCCCTTCTGTTAGTTGAACGAATTCATCTGTTAAGCTGCTTTCACATCGAGAGCGTTTTTAAAAACGTCAAAGTTGGCGTTTTTGACGCAAAAGCTTAATTTGATGTTTACACCTAGATTACGCGAAGGTTGATGTAAAATAGACGAAAAATAGCACCATATCACTACTGACATCCTAGCAAATCATGATAAATGGTTTAATCTTCATACAAAACAGTTAATACCCGGATTTCAACACATTCCTGCCAAAACAAATTGCAAAACCAAAGAGCAACGCTGGCTTGCTTGCTAAACAAGAATCAAACAATATCGTGGTGAAAGTTTGCCAAAAGTTCCAGTTTGAAACTCGCTCCAATATGCTTACAAAATCGGCCACACCGACCCACCATTTCGGAGTTATGGGCTCCGCATCCTCCTAGGAGATCGAACCTTCATCATGTCACATCCGTTTAATAGTTGCGTTCGACGCGGATTGGACCCTCGTCGTGTATGACTAATACGCACGCATACGATGACTCCGTTGACCCGTTTGACCGTGCTACTTCATTACGGGAAATTATCTCCAGTCGCCAGGAGCATCGTTGGTTCCAGGTTACGCAAGCATGTGCCAGGGCCCAACCATGCCCTTGGCCGGTCGATGATTCACGCCACGAACCACGAGGCGAACCAACTTTATAATTGACACGTTATTGCCACAACCACACAGCCTACTTTGCATCGGTGGGGCCATCCTTCACGCCGGATACCGGGTACGCGGTATAGAACACGCCCGGATTCTACATTAGCCAGGGGTCGTACCGACAGACCGGGCGTAATATATATTTATATATTGTCACATTATAGCATCTATCACTGGTTGCCAGAAAATTACGATCCTACGAGATACGAGAGAGAGAGAGAGAGAGAGAGAGAGAGAGAGAGAGAGAGAGAGAGAGAGCGGGAGAAAGAGAGAAAAGCGCTGGCCACAAAGCGACCGGCCATAGCAGCATTCAATCACCACGTCGACCTTCCTTCGACAGCCGCTCTCTGGCGCGGTGAATATGTTGGAAGCGATGATGATGAACGGTTTTCCGTGGGTTTTGGCCATCAGCATGGAGCGTGTGTTCGCGGAGAACCTCACCTAGACCAGAAGGTTGCAGGACACCTTCCGCCGGTGTTGTCATCAGCTGCATGGTGCGCTGGTCACCGATGGAGACGCCTAGTGGCCCATGATGCCCACCACCACCAATAACAGGAGGTAACTCATTTTCCCAACCATTCGCAGAGAGATGAGAGCAAGAGAGGGTTCAAGGTGGATGCACTTCAATGCACCGTTCCCCGAGAGAGTGGCTGCTGGTTGTTGGCCATTGGCCGTTGCTGCAACCGGGAGTCACAAGTATTGCCATTATTTTCCACTTTGCCACCAGCGCCACCACCAGAGGGAAGCCACAACAGGAAATGATCGTGTCAGGCCAGGCCAGGACCGGATGACAGCGGTAACGGGAGCAGGAAGTACTCGCAATCTCGGGGAACCTTCCAAACCCAGCGTTCAGGCGCTTGGAATTCTTTGGCCCGCTGCCGATCGATGGATTGGCATTACGCCTGCTGCCGAGCAGCTGCTAATGGGCAGCCACTTACTAACGAGCGGGATTATTTCGCACTTAATAAATATAAATGACTTACGCCTTTCCGCGATGATGATGGCTACCCCGAGTCGCTCTCTTTTTCTCTCTTTCGTTCTTTCTCTCTCTCTCTCTCTCTCTCTCTTTCACTATTTCTTTGAGTGCACAAGATGCAAAAAACCGCTCGCGAATGGATCTTGTCGTCACGATTAATGGCACAATTTTGCGAAGCATAATCTTTGCCTGGTGGCAGCGGCGGCGGAACACACTTTAACCCGAGGTTTTTAATGTATCCTTTGGGGAGCCGTTTTTGGAATGTATTAGGCCACCTGAACTGGTGCATAAAACCGGAATCGTACCTCCGATTCAACTCAATGCGATGCTCGACAGCTCATAATTCACGTATTTCGCAGCAATGCAGCAGATAATGTTGTTATTCGCCCAACGCTTGCATCATTCGTCGCTGGTAGACCGCAATTTATTAAAGCTAGCCAAGAGCCCAGATTATAACCACATTCAAGCACATTCTAGCAAATGGAATATATAGAGAAAAACTCTACCGGAACGCAGCGCGACTGCAGTAATTGTATCAACTAATCGATTCCATATTTACTGTTATTGTGTTTGGCATTACTGCGTTTTGTGTCATTTTCCATTTGGTCGAATAAATCGAACCACGAGGGTTTGGTGCGAAATAATGTGTTGGATCTCTTTTACTGGTTAGCGATTGAGCGTAAACTAATTACACACTAATGCTCCATCTAACATGGATAAGGGATCAATACCAATCATACGCTATAAGCACTTTCTATAGGAGCAGTCATGTTTTTGGCGTAACTTTACCTTTAGCCAATGAAACATAAAACTGTTGTACATTAAAATAGGTAAATAGTGTTTAGCTCAACAATAATCAGATTTTTTGCTAGTTTGTAACAAATGGCCATGTAAAGATATTCTATGTTTTAATTTTATAAAAATCGATCAAAACGAGTGCCAGTAACGTATCATAAGTTTGTGTATTCCTGTTGGCTGTGTGCTAGATTTGGTGCCGTATTAACTTTATATTAATTATGTTAGAGCCAGTGTGTCAAAGCTAGCGGATTGTTTCGTCTCAAATTCCAGATCTAGATTCAGGATAGATTGGTATACCCTCGATCAAATTATACATTAATTTGATGTTTTACCAATATATTCTGTACAACATTGCTTCTCCAACATATTTCCTGAGAGTTCGATTTTTTCGACCTCTGTGTCCTCAGGGTAAAATTGTTGAAGTAGATCGTACACTTCAGTTTTACCCAAAAAATTTCGATATGACGCACTCTAAAGATCGCTTCTAGCGCCTGCTGGTCCGGGGACAGTGGACGGTATTTCTACTTCCAGACTTTAAGACAAGTGCCAAAATTCTTTTGATGCAGGAGCAAAAGTATGCCCGTTTTTAATAAAACGGAATAACGTTCTTTGAACGTGCAAACGTCTGAATAAAGTAACTACACTATATCGCTGGCATAGTTATAATCCGAATGGTAGTTGTGTAATTTATTTAAATTTTTATGCAAGTATATAATTACCTTGCATGGGAAATCTACCGAACTCAATTATTTCTCTTAGTTTTGATCTACCGCCATCCAAAACGAGACTGTTTTTTAATGTTACAAGAATATACAACAACATGATCAAAGTGTATTGCATACGTTCCCACCCACACACAGATATCACAGTATCGATGCAAAACGAATCATTTTGCCGTAATATTAATTATGTGCTATAAATTATGTTCCCGATTACGATTTCGACAAACAATTGAGGTTGTTTGAAAAACCCAATATTTGAAAGGCAAAACGATCAGCTGCATTCTTGGACAATCCACATAAACTGTACCGTTTCTACCGTTAAATAACCGTTTCCTACGTTTCACTGTGTACCATGCATTCCTCTTGATTTCTTCTAGTAAAACACACTGTCAACATGATGACCGCCGAGAGGTTCATTTTCTGCACTGCAGTGCAGCAACCAAAGTAGATGGAACAAGATGCACAACAGTGAAGTGAACCAGCTTTTTTCTCGCACCAAATCGCGGCCATGGAACCGAACTGCACAAACTTTCACAATGGCCGCGTGTCCAGTGCTGGACAGGCATCCGAGCAAGGCAGCCAGACATTCAAGTACTATCGCAGCATCACTGATAAAGAATGCTACTTCCGGTGCTGCTGGACTGCTTAGCGCACTCGTGATGCAGGTGAGCAGCGATGGTTTCTGTTGCTACACCTCTCCTCGGAGGCTGAGGATAGAGTTACAACTTTATTGCCACTTCGGGGAAAGCAATCACCGGGTATTCCCAGGCGGCGGGGGGTGCGGTGGCGAGAGTGTAAAGTTTGTCGAGTGACATCCTCGATTTGTTCGCCTTTTTTACACCTGCCCGTACATCACCGCTGTATGTATGGCCTGAGGCAGTGTTAGTGGTGTGTTAGCGGCCGTGTTTGCTTGTTAGACCAGCTAGTTTTGTGTTGAAATGGAACTCTAAAGATATCTCTTCATTTTAACACCATTGTAGGATCCGTTCCGTTGCTTTGTGTGACGATAAATCACTCACTTTGTTCCTTTATAGGGCTCATATCGATAGGTTCTATTGTAAAGCACCCAAATAATGGTTCGTTTTCATCCTTGACACAAAATGAAATTCCTTTTATTTTAATTTATAGATGAACTCATCAACAGTGCAACTCATCAGCGAATTCGTAGAACAATGTTGTCCTCGCGGTTCGTATTGTCCAACATTCAACCCCAAAGCTCAATTTATACGTTCCCCGTGCGTGACAAAAACCCATCCACACACACACACACACAAACACACTATCGTGTACGGCTCACAGCAAAATGGATCGCTATTAAGTGATTGTAATCGTAGAATTTCTGATTCGAGGGAATGCTGTCATTGTTAACTTGCATCGATTATGGAGTTTTCATGGGAATAAAGGAGGGATGGAGGAGACCCACCCCACGATGCAAGGGGCTCATTCGCCCGGTTTGAGCGCCAGTGGAAATGAGGACGAGCTACTGCACGGAAAATTGCATGACGGCGCGCGAGGTCACCACCGAGAGCCCTCTGTTTGGGGTAAGGGAGTTTGCATCAACAAAAAACAGGGTATATAGGAGAAGGTGTTGAGAGGGGATTGGGAAGAGGGTGAAGTAGTTGGCATTGGCCCGCATTCCGCAAAATCGGAAAATATGTCAATTTGAAATGTATTATGAATATTTTCATATCACTTCATGCGTATCGAAATTGTTTGCTCGCGAGCGCGTGACGCGTTACGGTTTCGAGCAGAAAGGAAGGGAGGGAGGAAGGTTGGGAGGGCCACCGCTACAACTCCCGTACCCCCCCCCCCTCCACCCCTTCAAAAATCCAGGCATCCCAGTGCGCCGATTGGCCAACATAGAAATAAAAACCGCTCCAGAACCAAGTTGCAGCTCACCAGCAGCAACAGCAGCAGCAGCAGCAGCAGCAGCAGGCGCAGGAGGCGAAGGAATCGAAGGAGGCGACGCATGCGAACGTTTAAATGCATTCCGGCGCCCAGGCACTCGCCGGGCACGTGCAATGGTGCATCCCGCAGGTTGCCACAAAACCGCAAAAGCCGTGTGTCAACGGGCCGTGCGGTCGATGGCTGGCCGGCCGGCCAACCGGTCGGTCGGTAGCCGCCGGGCTACACCAAAGCTAACAAACGACAACACCGTCCGTGGTGAAGGTGAAAAGAATGCACTCTGCTCTGCTCCGCCCGGTCGGTCGGTTGAGCGTTAGAGCATTTTCCACATTTCCACCCCGAGGTCAGTCTGTTGTGGAACATCGGAGGGGGTTCGTCGTCAGCGTCCGTAGTGACGCTTCGTCCATGTGTGCGTGTGTACGTAATGCACATACGAAAACCACAGTGGAACAGTTTCCAGTTCCCAACGGCGAGATAATAATTCTATCTCCAACCAACCGCCTACCATCCACCAGCATGCAACCTCCCAGAAGGGACCTGCGTGACCCACAACACAGTGTGGGGCACTCCCTCCCTCCCAATAGACGGTCAGCAGTTGAATGTGCAGCGAGAGCATCGCTCGGACCAAACTCGCACCGCACGGTTTGTTGTTTTGTGTGAATTATGGGAATTTATTCAATTTTCGTCAGTAAAAATATCCGTTTTTTCGCCCTCCGAAGGGCGGGCACAGACGGGTCAGAGGCGGTCAGGTTGGGACACATTTTGGGGATATGAATTTAAATGTCACCGAGCGCGGCGTTCGCTCATGTATGGCCCCCGGGGTCTGTGGAAGGGAAGCTTACTAGGTACGGGGAGGGGTATGCGATATGAATATTGTTTTCACGCACTTTGGGTCGTCCGGGTGGCCGAGAAGTAGTGGTAGTAGCAGTAGTAGGGCACCCGGGAAATGGTCGTAATCGAGTGTGAGTGTGCGGGAACGCATGCGGTCCACCAGTTTCCGTTCCGTTCCGAGGTGGAAGGCGGTGCATGTGTGCCTCTACGGTACTCTTCCGGGACATGTGTTACATTATTCAATTTCCACAGCTTTCGGTCTTGATGAAAGGCGGTCGGTTCGCGAGTTGATTCAATTTAATTAATTAAAGTACACGCGGTGCGGTGTCCGTTTGTTGCGCTTTTTGCAGTGATAGAATTATAGAAAAATATTGGTTTCAATGATTCATTTTGCAAAGGTTTTCCTCTGGGCAGCTCTATTGCAATGTGAAGTTCAATATATTTAACAAATTACCCCTTTATTTGATAGTACCTATTTAATTTATGTTTTATGTGTATCCATATTTCAGCAAATGTGTAAAATAGTAGTCGGGGAAATGGAATGTAATCAACTCATCAAATGCGACGCTTTATGCCTTATTTACCTTTACCAAATCACAGTGACATTTATTTCCGAACTTATCGCATATAAGACTGTTAAACCTGTTGTTATGTTATGTTCAAAAGATCAATGGGGTGTTCGTATTGATTCCACTAGGACTGCAGGTGTTCCAAAACAGATCGAAATTAAAACTACACAAAACACTAATACTAAACTAGATAGAAAATTTCAACATTTGTATAACAACCGCAACAACGACAAATGCAGACCACATTTTACACTAAACGAAGCCAAAGAATTATGTTGCGCACAAGACAAAACAATATCTCCACTTTTGTTTTCCAAATACATTTTAATGTTTGGTTTTGTAATACAATCGATTAAACATTATTGTATCATTAACGAATCACGAAGGGGATGATGGAATACATGGCCCATTGAAGCATAATTCGTTCACACTTTCAAAGCAAATCTTTTTTAAGCAAAAAGCGTGGTTCGCATGCGACATGCGGGTCAGGCTGTTGACGTAAGCCAGCGATAGCTCCGTCACTGGGAACACACTGCAGGAAGTACTACTAACGCTAACCACGGAGCTAACGAGCAACGCAAGCCTAGAGAAAGGCTCAGGTGGTGTTAGGTGCGAATTGTCCTTGTTCTCGTGGATAAATGTTGAGTAGACTGTCGTGTTTAGCAGTAAGCAGTGACAACCAGGTGTAGTTTTATAAACAATTGGCCCTTCCCAGAGTACCCTATTGGAGAATATGCTAAAATATGGCCAAAAGATGTTACTTGGTTGGGTCGCGTGTATGAATTGTCTTTAGAAGTGATCCTACGTAAAGTTATTTTAATTTTAAAAAATAGCTTAGCTTCTTGTAGTGCTACGAGATAGGTATTTCATCCATCTTTAAGTTGGCCTTGAGCTTGAGTTTGGAAAGTCATCCTGTGATTAGTCATCACAATATCAACCATCATAAGGAGGAATATCTGGGCTCTATTCAAATAAGTAAATAGTGCTATCGCGTCCGATAACGAATAAACTTGTTCTCCACCGCCTACAACAAAATACTTCCATGGAACTCAGAAAGTCGGGAACTAATCATTTCCCTACCATGAAAGAACACATAGCGTTCGTCACATGTACTTTTTGTGATGATTGTGAAGTATAATTAGCCTTATTGTGAAGTATAAATATTTACATACAACTCGCAGGGTTCAATGGAATGAAGAAATATACAGCGATAGTGTCGGCAGCGTGGCGATCTTTTTATTGATCAGCAAGACATCCAACCCAATCATATAGTACATGAACATTCGGTTTCAGATGAGATGGTGAATCAGTGAAGGAACTGCGATACTATTCCAAAATAATTGAGTCACTGATGCTGAACTGATCCAAAATAATTGAGTCACTGAAGCTCATGCAAACTGGCCCACGAGGATAAAATTGTTGTCCCGTAGAAGCGTGGACGCGCTTTTTGCCTTGAAGAAACCTTAAAAGGGTAATCATTTGCTTAACTAGATGTCCAACATCCGACTAGCTATGGCGCTCCTTGCTTACTGGCACCCATCGCTTTACAGAAAATCTCTTTGTTGGTCACCCAAGCACAAGGTTCATCAACAAACTAAGGGGTTGATGCTGATCTGATACCATTTCGGGAAATCGGGAAACTAATATACAAAACGGTTTATAGAAATTTGTGCAAGCCAAATAGAACGCAACATTGGTTCCAACTTTATCCCATTTTAGCTTATCAACACCCAATGAGTGTTGCAATCATCAACCCAGTATTCAGTGAACAACATCCGGCCATCCAATCACGAAAGCACTTTGTTCCTCGACACAACCAGCCAGTCGCTATGAGTTCAGTAGTTTATCTGCATTACTTTGTTACATATTTCCATAAATAGGCTCAACGATATCGTATAGTTCAAAGCAAGGTCCAACGCAAAAAGCAAATATATAATAACGGTACTGAATGCGTTCTTGTTCATTCTTTTAGAAAGTGATCATAGAGAAAGCGACGTACAGAAATGTGTTTTGTGGTGAAATTTAGTGTGTGTTTTGTACTTTCGTGCCTGAACTTAGCAGAATGGTGGATGAAACCGACACAGAAAGTTCTCGCTTTTTAAACTATCATTTCGATTCTTTAGCACGTTGATTTTTGGATCAAAGTTTATTCGGTCAAGTCAAGATTACTCAGTTGTGATTAGCAACATCTTTGAGGGAACTAAATACGAAAGTTGGATGAACCTACGCATGGAAAGAACAGCCGCTAACGGAAGTTTGTTGCTTAATATCACAAAATATCATCAATTGTACGTATAGCCCGATACATTTCGGGTGTTAACCTTCAAAGTGAGTTGTCAATGGCACCACGCCTATTCTTGACAAAATAAATAATATGGATGACACTTTATAGTTACCAAGCAACATAGCAGACGGAAAATACTCTATCTTAACATAAGGAAACGGAATTATTAGGTATATCACCTTAAATATCGAAGCTCCGTTCTGTCAGGGTTCATACAATTTAACAAACCCGTCATCAGACCAGGCGACAGGCTGAAGCTCCGTTTATCGTGGTCGATGGCGATCTAAAGCTATCTCCAGCACATGAAACAACAGTATCCGTATACATGCGAGATCCCTACGACCAAGTGATACAACAATGGACCAATATCAGCCTTTACTGGGAGGCAAAACACCTTGTAGCACCCAGGGGCTGAGAGTGAGGGAATCTAGAATAAATTCCCGCCCCGTCCCGACTGAAGGTTTAAAAAAGCCTTTATAATATCTAGCATACCAGTGCTGGGAACGTATAATATCCAAGCAAAAACGAACGACAAAGAGTTAGTTTCGAAAACATTCGAAGTGAGGGATTATGACCTGTATTCGATAGATTTAAATATCTATCCCACCGTAAAAAAATCTTTGGGAAAACCTTTCAGTGGCCATTTTATCATCAATTGCTACATCAATAATGAAATGATAGCTACGACCCAAAAATGAGATGTGAGAGTAATGCGACAAGTATATCTAGCTTTTACTAAAACTTAAAAACTAGGTTCGGCAACCACCTTGTTAAGGTTGGAGTGGACCTTTACCCATCAATACACAAGTGATGGCAAACAAATGGTAATTCCTATTTAAATACTTATTGATGTTTGGTTGTTTTCTGTTTTTCTTAGGTTGGTACAACTGTCCTTAATTAGTAAATAAAATTTTAACGGAAACCGTCTACCCGTTTGTTTACAGCAGCTTGTTAAGTAAGTCGATGTCAGTGGTGAGTGATGATTTTTTTATTATGGGAATCAATGAACGGAACCAATGAATGAATACAAAGAACCAATACACATATCTTCAATACTTCGACAATAAGCTGACCGCGCCGTAAAAGCCATGCGTTAAGCAAAGACAGAAACAATTTTGAGAGAGACTTGTCCGCTTCTTTGGAACCGGTTGCCGTGAATCAAAAAGATGAGACAATGTCATTGTACGTTCGTTCCAAAGTTGTATTTTGTTCCGACTTCCGGGCGGCATGAGAGCTGACATAGAAAAGAACGGGCTCTTCGCGACATTTAAATGTTTCCACTGAATTCTTTCGCTATCGCGTCGAGTTGATGTTCGTTGCTGTGTGCGTACCGGAGCCGTATAGACGTTAGTCGCGTGGTGACCACCAGCGATTACGCATAACTTAACTGAGTTTCGCACCATTGTCAACCAGATAGCTAAAAGTGACTGGTGTGGGTTGCTGAGAATTATAAAAAAACCGAGTAAATGTATGTAGGAAACATCTTCAATCATATGTAGGAAAACATATGTAGGAAACATCATCAATGTTATAATTGATCAAGATGTTTCCTACATAATGTTATCTCGGGCCACACACGCGCAATTGGAACTGTAAAGCAGTTCATTAATTTATTCGTATTCTTGACAGTAGAATAGATTTGAGATTCACCGCACCGAGGTTCGAGGTAGAAAATCATCAAAAGTGATGAACGATGGTGATATCAACATCCACGTGCGTGCGTGGCTAACCCAGAGTGGTTCCACTAAATAACTAAACCGGTACTCCAAACGAGATGCCGGTTGATTGAGCAGCGCCATGCGGTGGCCACCGATTCCATCGAACGTTTTTTGGGTCCATGTGTTCACTTATTAAAATAAGTAATACTAAATATGTGTTTAGTTTGAAGCTAATGATAGAACGGATCACAAGCAAGTTTACGAGTGCTTATATTATAACTTGTATTTGTCAGCTTGGCTTAGTGAATCGTCCGCGTTCTTATCTAGTGGTGAGGCGGCTGCCCTTTCGTTCTTCCTGTTTCTCCGTTTCATTGTTTCGATGGAGATAAGTTCGAGACAATTTTAGTCTCTCTTTCACTATCTCTCTCTCTCTATTTTCTTTTCTATCTCTCGCTTCGCAATGGTACTCGCGCTCTTCAATTCTCGCTAATGCTATGTAATTGGCTGCTGATCTATGGTTACAAGCTAACCTAAGCTAACATATCGTGAGCTGTTGAGACGCAGCCTGTGGTTAAGCTGTTGCTGCATTCCCTTCCATTCTTCTTGTCTCTCTCCGAGAATTGGATCTGCACTCTGTCCAGTTGCTATAAGACTACCATCAGTTCCAGAGGGTCTTGTCCTTTTCTGTAATGTTTATCTTGTTTGTATGAAATTTATCACACGGGTTTACCAGCCGGCCTCCTCCGCTAAGACCTCCTACCACTACTACTGCCTCCCGTAGCGCTTCCTCGTTAGCTCGCCGCCGTCGCTCCTTCTCCTGGTGGTAGTTCCATCCCCGCTGCTGCCGCCGGGTGATGTCGAGAAGGTCCTCGGGAATAGTGAACATTCGAACAACACGTGATTGATAGTCTCCGGTAATTAGTGCCAGCAGTTGTCCGTTCCGGTGTACTTTAAATCCATCTTTGACCCATCGCCGATCGGCGTTTCAGGAGTGCCGACTTCCAGCTCAGCCTCTGATGAATGGTCACGCTGAAGAATTACTGGACAAAACCTGCAGTCGCGTTTCAAGCATGCTGTATCTGAGCTGCGCCCATTTTGGCTCGGCAAGTCCTGCTCGAGGGCGACTGCTGTCTTTGTACTTTACATGCCTCGTTTTTCGCTTCGCTATTCCTCTTACAACACTTTTGGTTGGATCGGTGGATGATCCAACAAAACTGTTGCTGCAAATTCCTTTGCAATTTGTTGGTCGCCAGCATTGCCCCGATCGATGACCATCCCTGAATCCTAATCGATCAGTGACAAGTGTGTACTTAGCTGGGATAAGTTAACAGCGGTGGAAGGGAAGATATTATACACAACTGCATTCAAGCAGTTCTGTATGCTGTCCGTTTGTAACTTTTTCTCAGCTTATTCGACCAAGTTATTGTTAACACTTTTATCATTCATTTGCCAGTGAATGATAAACACAATCGCAACACAATCTCGTGCAAAATGCTTCGGGGGATCCATATGTAACGATATTCTTTTCTTTTTTCTCTTTTAGGTCTACTTTTCTTGTATGCCGATTGATTCGAAGAAACTAGACTAGAAAACTTGTCGAAATTGCTTGTACGAGAGATTCGAAACATCAAATGGCGACTACAAGTTCATCCCAAGGCCATGATGGCAACAAGAAGAAACATCCAGATTCTGATAACACTAAGAACAATCTCTCAGGCCTGAAACATGCACTTCATGGGACGTCGTATCAATTAAAGCTGGGAATCGTTGTTTCGCTGGCGAATGCCAAGAAGGCTTTGGTTTCAGCCGACAAATTCAGCTTTACAGTTACGGCAGAGGATCCTACAGCCGGAAAATTCGATGACATCGTGTATGCCTTCAAGGATGGTGAAAAGACAGGAATACTGAAGATACAAGTCAAACACAAATTGGGATCACCTGCCCCCAACATAACGTTGAAGGATTTCATAACCACCAGCGATACGAAGAATGCATTTGCTATTCTGAAGTATTTTACCTCATTCTGCGATCAACAACTATCGACAACTGATCTGGAAGGGTTTGTCATTTGCACCAACGCAAATATTAACGACAAATCAAAGGACATCTGGAAAACAGTCGACCCAGCTGTCAAGAGCGATTCAGTGACATCTCTGGACTCCTATGTCTCATCATTATTCGATAGCATTGGAGGGAAATACTACCAACTAGACTACGATAAACTATGGACTGCGGACGGTATGTTTAGCAATTTTCATCAACTATTACGGAAATGTTCGAAGCTTGCTAGGCTATCCAGACTACTGGTCGAAGCTACGAAACCCAACAAGAAGATAACGTATAGCAATTCCCTCTTTAGAGAGTATCGTCAAGCTATTTTGCATGTAATAGATAGGAATGAAGCTTCAACGAATGATTCATACGGATTCACAAAAGAATTTCTGGATTCATCCTCCTCCAACTCGCGGCCAGGTTATGAAGTATTTAGACAAGAGTTTGAACATCAATACCGACAAGAATTCAAAATCGATGGATGTGTATGGGATGATTTGAAATTGAAACGAGTCCATATTGCGAACGAATTTCTGTTGGATGAAAAAAATCAATATTCTTCCTCAGATTCATTCCCAGATGACAATAAGGATGAACCCTTCAAATCGTTTTGCGACCGGTTTCCTTTGGTGTGTGGCACTTACAGTGAGCAAGGGTTAGATGACGCAATAGCAGAAATTTGGAGAAGTTTACAAGCTGATTATGATCACATGTCTATTGGTCAACGGAAGGGATGTCTTGAAGAGAAAGTAGCTACCGAAATACTATTTAAAACAAATTTTAATTGGCTGATGGATCCCTTTGCCAAGTCATTGAATTCAGAGGATATTAAAAAGGATTTCGAAAATATTGAAAACACTCTAGCATACATGAAATTGAAGGGTATCTCTGATAAACTACGCAGGAATGTTGTGATGTCGCCATTTCGAATTAGTCAAGACCTTCTCAGAGGTTCTAACTTATATAGATTGGTTAAATCTAAAAGCCTTCAAGAAATTGTGGCATATAACATTCCATTTGGGGCATCAGTACTCTCAGACATTTTGCACCTACAGGGTAAAGAACCTATTTTCCTCGAAGAATCGGATTTTCCGAACGATTCCATACAAGCGAAGAGTATTATTTCTTCCCTTCTTCTACACGCCAACTGTTTAATAATCATCTGCAATGGAATGGACACTGTGCCGGTAGATATATTTAAGAATTATAAAATGCAAGTGTTTCATATCACGAAACCGAGCAACAAACAATCAAATAACCAAGTAGAATCAGTCAATCTTACTGTGTTTCGTGTTTGCGACTTGATAGAACAAACATGGAATCAGTTTCTTGCTCAAACTATTTCCTTATGTACTACAACAATTTTGCCGTTCAAGATATTCCAGAACAATTTCCAAGATCTTCCGATCGAGGAGATTTTCGAATGTTTGGATTGGGGAAGGCAAATGGAAGAGAACAACGAAATTTCGAAGAAATTTCGTGAAATCGAAAGAACTTATGTTCATCGTCCTTGGGTTGATGAGAGAAGCAACTTCCAGGCAGAGAACATATGGTGGAATGAAGACTCTAACATTTTTAAAGGCATAATAGAACCCAAGAAGGAAGGAATGAGCTTGAAGGAAATAACGAATTATGTAAAGAAAGGCCCGAGTTTTTATAAAATTTTCGGAGAGCTGAATAATCAAGAGGAAGAGCATGAACCTATCGTTGGCGACCAATGTAAAAAAGTGTTGATATTATTAGGAGAAGCGGGCTTCGGAAAGTCAACCAACATCACATGGTTCGCTTGGCATTTGCGGAAACGAAATCCTTCATCCTGGGTTGTTCGATGTAACTTATCCGATCATTGTTCCGACTTCAGACCATTTATACAGAACCAAAATAATGGGAGAGCAAAGGATATCCATGAAACGGAAGCGATGAGAATGTTGTATAAACTGCTTCGTTCATCGCTTCAATTAGAACGGGAAGTAGCCGAGAAATTTTCAAACTATTTAATTCTATCGGACGGAGAAGTAAATTTGAGTGAAAATCTGATGAAAAATCACGGTCTATCCTTAAACTACTCAATCCAACTGTTCGTATTCAAAGAAAAGTTTAATGCAGGAGAATTGGTGTTGTTGTTTGATAGGTTTGATGAAATAGCACCTCATTATAAAGAGATAGTTTTAAAGTTTCTCTCTCTGTTTGAACAATTTAAAGGAGTGCGAAATTTGTACCTCACAAGTCGCCCATATGGTTTTAAAGAACAATTCAATAAGACATTCAAAGATCCCTCATTTTTTAAATTGAAACCTCTATCACTGTACGATAAAGGATCTATTCTGTTTAAGATGATGGAGGAAAAATGGAATAATGGAAATATTGGCAATAACGAGGTAGCTGATTTCTATAAGTCCTTATGTTACATGATAATTTTAAGTTTAGGGGACATGAGTGATGTTCCATTAAACCTGATGATGGCAGTGGACATTCTAGGGGATCGAGTTTATCATAATGAAAATATAAACCTACAGCTTTCTTCTCAAACGTTCAATATACAGTTGCTTGAGCCAATCATACACTTATCAAAGCCATCATTTACAGTGGAAGAGTTTGTGAAGGTAAAGATCCGACATCTACTCTATGATAAAAAAGGGAGAGATAAAAATGTTGCCGATAAACCAGACGAAATTGAAAGATTTGAGAAGGCGATAGATGAAGTGAAACGGCTCAATGGATTAGTGGCCTTATGGGTGTTATTCGACAAGAATGAGCGGCATACTATCTTATCGGCAAATGAGATACACGAAGGCGAGGAGTTTATGAAAAAAATACATGAAGGCAGTGAAAAAGCTGGAATAATTCATGGGATCCGAAATGGGGATCCAATATTTATCCATCGTACATTCGTTGAGTACTTGGCTGCCTGGTGGATTGTCAAGCGACAAAATGAAGGGAATCAACAAGACAGGAAAAATATATTTTGCCATAAGTCGTTCTGGGATAAGGAGCGTAAAGAGTTGCGAGCGAATATTGACACCATTTTTGCCAATCGCCATCCACTGCATCTGGCTATTATTGAGAGAGATTGGAAACTAGTAGAAACATTACTTTCTACTAACCCAAACCTGCTCTGTAAGAAAGATGATGGAAATAGAACGCCATTGCATTTAATTGCATTATACTATGATTTTGAAGAAGATTGCTCACACTTTTTACCAGATTGCGTCGAATCCGACATAATAAAGGTCAAAGAAAAAATATTTGGTCGGACGGCTTTGGATTTCGCGTTCCATAGGGACAAACCCCAATTTATATATTATCTCTTACATCAAAAGGCTTCAATCAATATAGATTTTCTTTACGAACAGGTCACATTGGCTTCAGGAGTGGTTCGTCAAGCCGCCAAATATTGTAGATATGTTATGGGATATTTAAGCCGAGAAGTAATCGCGTACGATTCACACAATGCCTGCAAAAATATGAAAAAGTTCTGTGGGAAAGTGGTGCATTACTTGGTAAGCGAGACACCCTACAGGATGTTCTGGAAAGGACTGTTTTCAATGGAGATATTCAGTATCAAAGAAAAATCCGTCTTGATAGAATCTATCATACATGATTCGGTTTGGATGCTGGAGAGTGTAGTTCAACGGGACGCGTTTAGAAAATCGAGTGAAATCGTTAGAAGAACCATAAAGAATTCATATTTCGATTTGACGTTAGAAAGTAACTCGATGTTTGCGGTTAAATACTTTATAAAAAAAGATTCATCCATTTTAAACGACGCACAGCTTTGGAAATGCACTGTTTATGCTGCGCTAAGAGATTACAAAATTGAGTTCAAATATTTTTTTGATCTCTACTGTTCTCGATTGAAAATTAAAAATTTTCAATCCTGTTCGATTCAAAGGGATGAATCTGGTTATCCCATATGCCTATTAAAGTCTGATGCAATAGATAATGCTTACGATATCGTAAATACAATAAATTGGGCGAAGCAGGGAATAGCAGCTGGAATCGTGCTGGATGAAAATATACTCTCGCTGTTGGTTATATGTGTGGCAACAGTAAGACCATCTATGCTGAGGTATTTGAAAGAGTCATGCAAGTTGAATCTTAGCGCTAGCAATGTCTTTTCTCTAGCAATGTTAACTGATCATTTGTTTTCGGAACTATATCGTAAGTCAGTAATGAAACCAAGCAATAGATATAAATGTCTGTTGGGCCTTTCGTCGAATATAAGCGATTTCGAAGCTAATAAAATGCTACGTCTTGCCATATCATCAATGCATTTCGAGTTCTCAAAATGCCTGATAGAGCGATACTACATCGACTTCTGGGCTGTCGATGAGTTAAAGGGTTGGAATGTTTTCCATTTGTGTGCTTCAAATCAACGCTCAATCTGGGATGAAGAAATGAACTCTGGTGATTTCAACTCTTCTTATCTTGATGTTGATAAAAGTGATTTATTCCGTTACATGCAAGCGAAAACCACCGAAATGGATTGTTTTGGTATTCTCGATAAGAAAGGAAGAAGCATTCTCCATCTCGCACTGGAAAATAAACAGAGAGAAATAGTAAAACTCATTGTGGCTCGAGAATTGGGACTCAATGATATCAAAGAAATCAGAAACATGAGCATTGATGCCATACCAAACATAATATTCTGCTACTATGCGATTAAGGAGATATCGAAATCTGTTGGAAAGAAATGGTGTCAAGATGAGCTTTGTATGTTAGCCACACAAATAGCTAAAATTTCATTAACCATCGTGAAACAAGAGTCGAACAGTTTGCATTTTGGTCGCATTTTACTGCAAGAGGATGCCAAGAACTTGTATGAAATGGCAAGGATACGTAGATTCCTATTCCTGATGTACTATTTGCTTCGCGAGTTCCCTAGCGCGATTCCACCACCAAGTTATGATGCAGATTGGTTAGTTTGCACAGCAAGGAGCTTGTATTCGCCAGACTTCCTTGCTGTCACCACATGGCTGCTCAATCCAAATCAGATTGATCAGCATATAAATTTGAATGAAGTTATTGAAAAATGTGACAATGAAGCATATGATCTAAGCTCAGTAAATTTAAAGGAATTGGTCAACCAAGTTGAAACGATTCTATCGGCCAACCGATCGGTGGAAGAGGTTTGTAAATTAAAGCTCTTAGCCCTCGCTGTATGCCTGAAACATGAATCAATGATAAGACATTTGTTTGAAGCCTTGAACCTGAACATCGATTGGAAGGTACTCATCGATATTATGGAAATTGCCCATTGGTCACACATTTCTCCAACTGGAACTAAAAAATCAGATGGATGTGCATTCGAAAAACCTGATTTTGATCCAATTTGCAAATATCTGTTTGAAAGAATTTCCAATCTTAGCGAAATAAATGTGGAGGGTGGAAATGTGTTACATCTTGTGGTTCAATCTGGACTCGGCTGTATGGCCAAGTTCTTGATCAAACACAACATGATCAATGTCATGGCCACCAATGAGCAAAATGGCTGGAACATCTTCCACTATATTGCTTCAAGCAGCAGTAGGTACTGTAGTTTCACTCGAAATGATACATTACTGGTTTGCATAACTAAACGGGTGCTTGAGATCACATCCGATGATTTTCTGTTCTCGTCCTTGACGGAAAGTCACAAGAATAAAATCAAGGAGTTTTGCTTCAACAGTAATGAAGGCAGAAAGAGTGTAATCCATAGCAGCGTTGAGGCTGGTAACATTTCAACAGCAGAATACATCATTAGGTGTCGTCTGGGAATTGACTACATAGACGAACATGAAATAAGAAATTCAGCCGAATACTCGCACTTCAGAGAATGTTATGATGAACTTAGTGATATAGCAACACAACTTCCATTCAATGCAGAATATGATTACCTTTTACATTGTTTAACTAAATCAATGCACAGATTCTCGCCAGAATATATTGAACATATAACGGAACAAGGGGATGATGATATCGTTGAAGATGCCTGTCGATCAGCAATAATGTATAGATCGGTCACAACACTCGAGCATCTGATGATTGCGCACGAGGATCAAATGAACCAAGCATTAGCTAGGTGCACTAACAACGAATTGATTGTCTGCATGGCGGAGTGCATCAGGCAAAACAGAACCAACATGTTCAAAGTGCTTGTTGGTCATTATCACACCTTACAAGACATTCAACCAAAAGTAGGAATAGAGTATGAAAAGGAAGAAAATGATATCATTCATAAAGCGACGATTGATGAGAAGAAAATAAAATGGGAAAACATGAAGCAATCCTTCCAGAATGTGGTCATGAATCAGGACTATCTCCCTTTGCTTATTCTGACAGTTGCATATGGAAGGGTCTCGACGACACGATTTTTGGTTGAAATGCTTCAGCTCGAGGTTAATAAATCATTGCTTATACCCATCATGAAATTTTTGAAGGATCTGTGGGATGATAATTGTGAGGCAGCAACGCCAGTATATGAATTCCTCACAAGCAGATGTGAAGGAAATCCTAATTTGCTGCATCTTTGCTTACAAGCTGAGTGTTATAATATGCTCGAATATCTCATATTTGCGAAACAGCTTGACCCGAACGAAATTGACACGGAGAATGGATGGAATGCTGGTCACTATTGTGTTTCGAATCCGAGTATCTCGTTGAATTACATAGCATTTACTTGGTTGGTCGAAGCGTATAATATGGACTGTTTTGGTGTTTACGATCGAAATGGCAGAAGTATTCTTCTTTTGGCATTGGAAAATGGTCATGATCGACTAGTTGAATTTGTCATTAATCACAGACTGGGACTTAAAGGAAATAACCAACCATGGTATGGAAGGGACTTGGAGAAAATAGAAACACAAATCAATGAACTGAAACATATTATAAAATCGCTTCCGGAAAACATATCACAACAAAAACAACAAATTATACAAGTTGTATTAGAGAAAATAAAGTATCGCAAAACTGTCCTTGAATCATTCAAAGAATTGTCCACAAATCAACCATGATCAAGAAATCATTATTTCTTTACCTTTTTTATCGTCGTTCTGATAAATAGGATTTATAAGGCTATCTGCCATAGAACTTGTAGAGTAAAATGGAGTAAAACGGCTTCATCGAATCTAGCAACACTGTACTGGTTTGAAAGCTCATGAAATCACCACATCATATGTGTTTTTGTTTGTGGATTGGATTACAAATGGTAGAGAAATGCGTTAATTTATAGTTTTTGCAATTTCTATATTATTTTATGAATTTTTAGTAACAGTATCTCGCTTCGTCGATATTTCCTATATCAAACCTTCATAAGCGACCAAGGACACACAATACGATAAAATAACATAAATAAGTGTGTTTCAAAGACAAACTAGTTATACCACAAATATGCATAAGGAATTCAAATCCGAAGAAAAGAGCGATGCGCATGTTTGCCCCAGTGGTGTATTATTTTTGCTTAATAAGCAATTTTATCAAAATGTATTAGCATTATCCAAAAATTTTGCTCCACTATTTAAAGCTACAGACCCATACTCTCATTTTGTGCAGCTTACAGGACGACCACTGCTTTTTTTGAGATAAATAGAGAATAAATAGAATTTTTGAGAGAATGAAACATAAATATGTAAAGGATGTTTCAAACGTTCTTAAACTACTGCAGCGACCCAAACCTGCCTTGTTTTTGGTCGCTGCCGTGATTTGTCTCGGTGCGGTGTGGCGCACCTAGAATGACGAAGAAGGGAATCGCCACAATTTATGCAACGCGCAAACTGCGTTAGCCGCTTAAGAATCAATGATGGTGATCGATATCGATCACCACGACGATAGGGGAGGTAATGATTTGCTGAAGATGCGTTCCTTCGCCCAGCAACTGTTCATACCAAAAGTGACCCGGCGACGTTCCGAAACCGGCCGGACGTTCGCGCAAAATAACAACTGTCGCAACAAATAGCCGACATAGTATGTTTTATCGATTTACCCCCCAGAACCAATAAGCGTGCACCAATGTTGCATCAGGCGAGGGTTGACGTCAACCGGCCGAGTCAGCTCACCCAACGCGGCAAGAGCAGGAGGTGGAGAGGAAACGGGAGGTAGGGCCACGGTCGGTGACTTTAGGAAAAGTTAGGTTAAGACAAAATTTATAAATACTAGTGTTAGAATAAATCAAAAAAGACTCTTGTTTGAACTTTTAACCAACCCGTGTCGTTACTCCGTGTCCGCACGATCCAACCGTGAACTGTGCCTCTGGCCAATCCACGCGGAACATCCGAAAAAATAGGCAGTGTTCCGGAGATCCCAGCATCTCATACTGGGTCGCCGGACTCCGACGCAGGTAAAGAAGTGTAAAACGCCATTCTGACTGGCGTTAGTGTAAGTTTAGGAACTTTAAATCGGGGGTCAAATAAACCAGGCCCTCGCACTACATAATCAAGCAAACATAATTTCTCTGTCTGCAGCGATGAAGAAAGAAATAGTATTTTGATCTCTTCCCTAACGACTATGTACTGTACATACGGGTAAGTATACAGACATAACCGTCACCATCTTCCTTTCATCTGAACAATCAATGCATCTTTACGACGAGACGCATCTGGTGATCAGGTGATTCAACAGGCAACATTACATTTCTTCATGGCCTAGAACGCACTCTCCCTTTGGGTGGGATCGTGGTCCATCCCATTTTTTCACTTGTCTACTGCTGATGTTCTGGATTTGATCTCGGCTCTATCGATGGTACTTGTAATAAACTTCAGACAGAGCAGTTTTGTCGCTGGAGATCATACATGAGTTGCATAAGATGATCATCAAACTTAGTACATACATCTACTGTCCTTATGCTCGTAATGGGTATTAGCCTGTCACGAACTACACGAACACTCGGTCCAACATTCGCCAGACTTTGCTGGTCGTGACATTGATCCGACTCTACTCTGCAAAACCTCATCGTCGAAATTACCGGTACACCATGGCTATGGGCATAGTAAGATGGCGGTTTCTGAGGAGCTTGACGATGGTTAAAGATGTTCTCGTTTTACGAGGAGAACGTCCTTGCTCAGCACGACGAAAAAGCGGAAGGAAAACGATCGCTTGAGAGCTGAGCGAAAGTCTACTCCTCATGCTACGTCTCACGAAATTACTTCAAAGGTTAGTGTTTTGCAACGAATCGTACAACAACAACGTAACTCAGCTAAGCAGAAAGACGGAGAACGTCTTCGCGTATTTGATGCACATGGATATTCTGCACGATTTTCGCATCAAAACACCAACCCTAAAGAAATCGGTTGGAAAAACTTTGATTCCATGCTCTATGTTTCCACTGCCAAACTGTACCTTCGTGCTCCTTTCTGAACAGTTGTATCCAGTGAATGGGTTTAGTGTTGTTGATGGAACAGTTGTATTCTGAACAGTTGTATCCAGTGAATGGGTTTAGTGTTGTTGATGGAAAAGCTTTACGTTGACCTTTTCATCGCTCTAATTCTCTCGTTCAAGCAAAAAGGCAAGCATACCAATCAAAATCATTGTACTATTATAAAACAAAACGTCCTGATATATGTATTCGGCGATCCATCTGAAACTGGCAATATAGGGTTTTACTCTATACTACTAACACCTGTAGCGGCTAGTGGCGGTCAATGCGTAGCCAGATTGGGGTACCTGATGGGAGGTAATCCACCAGATCCAACGGTGGGCCGCTTCGCGGATGCTCCCGTGTTTCCTTGGCAGTAGATTTGGCCGCTCAGAGGAAATGGATTTTGCTTCATCGACAAGTCCTGGGGCATGATCAGCTAATTGTGGAGCATTGTACGAACACTCTGTCGGCTGAAGTATTCTCTACAGGTGAAAAGCACCACTCGATGCACCGGCGACCACGTGTTGTCGCTAAACTCCAGGTCGCAGTGGCTCATTTTTCCGGAAGAGACCTTCCCGATAACGTATCGCCTCGTTTTTATTGCTTTCTTGTTGCATTTTGCACTGACTTATACCACAAAAACCTGGAAAACATAACAATTTAAAAAAAATCACGAAACGAGCGTCTAACGGCAATTCAAATCGCGTGCTCAAACTTTTGACTCCTGAAACCGTAGCAATGTAAACGGTAAATCTGCAGCAGTATAAAATGGGTTGTTTTCTATACATTTTGAAGCTTCCAAAATGATCGAAATAATCCCCCATTTCTTCCTATATTTAGACCTTTTATGACCTCGATTTTGACAGTCAGCTGCTCCGGTAATCAAAACAAAACCCGCAAAACAGAAATTCAAAATCCACTGAAAAAATCGTGTCTTGGCGCGTGTTGCAGCAGGAAAAAAACCTCGGAACGGCTCTTAAGAGCTTGCGGCCGGCATGCTGAAACTCTTGCTGACCCCGAACCGACCGCCACTCTGCTGGCACGGATTTTCCAGGTAAACGAAAAACGCCGGGTTGCATAACCTCAACAAACCCGCTCCGGACATCTTCTTTTTTGAAACAGCAATCACCGGAACTCGTTTTTGCGACGATCACTGGGACTTGTGAAAACGGGCTTGCAGCAGACGAGCAGGACCCGGAGTTCGCTATTTACCGGCCGGGCTATCCAACAGGCCGCCGCCACCGAAGGAAAACAGAGTCGATCGATCCTGATCCGACTGCTAATCGGTGGAAGTGCAGTCTCGTTAACGGTTGGCTGCCAGTACCGACGATGGTTCGCGGATTGTGAGGCTCCGGCCAATCGACTGGCAGGCCAACGGCACGGATTTGGCGATGAAGCCGTACGCTTTGATTGGTGGAAATTTTGGCGCTATCTTAAACAACACTTGGGCAAATTAATCGGAGCTATTCTGGTAAGTGTTTCGGGACTCTGCTGGGTTGAATCGTTATAATCTTCTCTGCCCCTTCCTCTTCAGGCAGCACTGGCCGTGGCTTACTTCAACATTCAGATACCGAACCTGCTCGGTGTGGTCGTCAATAAACTGGCTCGCTACGCCGGGAACGGCTTAAAAGAGTAGGTTTCCACGGAAGAGTCACTTCAAGAAAGCATATTAAAAGAAATTTCTGTTTTCCAGCATCGACACTGCCACATTCTTCCGTGACCTGCGTGACCCTTCGTTGCAGCTGTTCGGCATGTACCTGGCGCAGTCCGGGTTCACCTTCGTGTACATTCTGCTCCTGAGTCAGATTGGCGAACAGATGGCCGCCAGCATACGGCAGGATTTGTTCCGTCAGATCATCATACAGGATCTGGAGTTTTTCGATCACAACCGTACCGGTGAGCTGGTCAACCGGCTGACCGCCGACGTGCAGGACTTCAAATCGAGCTTCAAGCAGTGCATTTCGCAGGGTTTACGGAGCTTTGCCCAACTCGTCGGTGGTGGCATTTCACTGTTCTGGATTTCCCCACAGTTGGCCAGCATTGCGCTCGTCTCGGTTCCGGTAGCCGTGGTCATGTTCTCGCTGCTCGGTCGCTCCCTACGCCATCTGAGCAAAAAAGCTCAAGCCCAATCGGAACGAGCGACTTCGGTGAGTGAAGAGGCACTGGCAAACATTCGAACCGTTCGGGCCAGTGCTAGCGAGTACGTCGAGGTTGAGCTGTTCCGGGCGGAGACGGATAAATCGGCCATCCTGTCACAGCAGCTCGGCGCAGGAATCGCCGTTTTTCAGGCCCTTAGTAACCTCTGCCTTAATGGGATGGTGCTGACGACGCTGGTGCTCGGTGGTCACTTTATGTCGGCGAATTCGATTAGTGCCGGTGATTTGATGGCCTTTCTTGTGGCCGCCCAAGGCGTACAACGCTCGTTAGCCCAAGGATCCATCCTGCTTGGATCGGTCATACGTGGCATGACCGCAGGAGCTAGGGTGTTTGAGTATCTGAACCTCGAACCGAAGGTTGATCTCCGGCACGGTCTTATCATTCCTGCGAGTAACTTGCGTGGAGAGGTGCGCTTCGAGGGAGTAGAATTTGTGTATCCGACGCGACCGAACCAGCGAGTGCTGAAGGATTTCAATATCGTTCTACGACCGGGACAAACGGTTGCCCTCGTTGGTGCCAGTGGAAGTGGCAAATCGACCGTAGCCTCACTGCTGGAACGATTCTATGAACCGAGCACGGGGCGGATTACTATCGATGGTTACGAGCTCGGTCATTTGGCCCCGAGCTGGTTGCGAGGTGAGCTTATCGGATTCATCGAACAGCAACCGGTACTGTTCGGAACGACAATCTACGAGAACATCAAATACGGACGTCCGCAGGCGAGCCACGAAGAGGTGATGCATGCGGCCAAACTTTCGCAATCCCACGACTTTGTCAGTAAGCTTCCGGATGGCTACGATACGATGGTCGGTGAACGGGGCATACAACTGAGCGGTGGTCAACGGCAACGGATTGCGATCGCCCGGGCCTTGCTGAAGCAACCGACGATTCTTATTCTGGATGAGGCGACGAGTGCGCTGGATGCGGCCAGTGAAGCGGTTGTTCAAAGTGCCCTTGATGCGGCCGTGGTTGATCGTACTACGCTCGTGATCGCGCATCGACTCTCCACCATTCGCAATGCGGATGTGATCGTTGTGCTCGATCAGGGTCGGATCGTCGAAGTGGGCAACCATGATAGTTTAATCAAGCTCCAAGGATTCTACTATGAGCTGGTGAAACAGCAGGAACGCCAACAGCACCAGGAGCAGGACTCTGGTAGGATGTACGGTTAATGGGAGCTGGGGTATGGGGGATGGGGGATGATTGTGATGAATTCGAATGACGATGAAAGACTCACGGATGGTGTAGGTTAACGAAATTCTAAAAGACAAAACAATGCGGACGCAATAAAGCTTATTTATTGATACATTCTGGTGTTTATGAAGTGCGCTTGGGAACGTAGTCTAAAACCAATTGGGCAATGCCCAGCTGACCAAGCTTAGTACCTGGACCTAATCTGGCGATCGGCCGAGCCGATAGTTTTAATCCATTTTTAAGCCATTTTTAATTTTATTTAAAAATCCCCCATTTTTGGGTTAAAAAATGGGGATGTCGAAGGACCTGCCCCAGAGGCCATCGATTGCAGGAGGCGATTGCTCGCCTCAGGTTGGTGCTGGCTAACACCGGCAACACCAGAACGTTCAGCAAAAATGGGGGCGAGTCAATCATCGATGTCACCTTCTGCAGTCCGGAGCTGGCGGACGGAATGCAGTGGCAGGTAAGTGGGGAGCTGACGTTCTGCGACCATTTCGCTGTGCGCTACAGCCTGGCAAGGGTTAATCGGGTGGGTCCGCCTCCAAAACTCCTAAGAACGTGCCAGCCGAAGACTTGGCAAACCAAGCTCTTCGATGAGAAGTTGTTCGCGTTAGCGCTTCGCCGGGAGGACAGTGGGGAGTGCCTTAGTGCCGACTCACTCACTGCCGCCATGGAGAATAAGTGCGGCCGAACAATGCCTCAGAAGGGTAAGTCTCCACCACGTAGGAAGCCGAAACCGTGGTGGAGCGAACGGATTTTGGAGGCTTGGATCGCCAAAAGGCGTATGAGGCGTCGGCACCAGCGCGGCAGGACAGAGGAGGAGAGAGATGAGAGACTCCCTCCGTCCCAAGCTGTGCCGCATCCTGGGTAGCTACTTCGATTATCGCGTCCTGCTGTACGACACCGACTCAGGACCACAGGAAATCCAGCTCTCCGCTGGCGTTCCCCAAGGATCCGTTCTAGGGCCAACACTCTGGAATGTGATGTTTAATGGGGTCCTGCGGCTGAGGCTGCCAGTCGGGACTTTGGTCGTTGGCTTTGCCGATGATATGGTCCTGACGGTCAGTGGCCAGAGCCTGAATGAGGTGATTGTTAATGCGGAGCGATCTATCGAAACGGTGGAAACGTGGATGGCCGGGGTAGGACTGGAAGTTGCTCACCACAAAACCGAGATGATCCTTGTCAGCAACCTGCAGGAAGTCCAAGTGGCATCGATCACGATTGGTAGTCACGTGGTTCAGTCTCAGGAAGCGATCAGGTATCTTGGCGTGATGGTCGACTACAGGCTCAGTTTCGGAAGCCATGTAGAATACCCCACCATTAAGGCGAAGAAGGCCCTCCACGCTCTTTCGAGCATAATGTGCAGGACCTCGGGCCTGAGTAGTAGCAAGAGGAGACTGCTTGCAGGTGTGATATCATCCGTATTGCACTACGCGGATTCTGCTTGGGCTAGGGTTATTTCCGGGAATATCTCCACCGTATAGGGCGAGCCTCCTCGCCACTGTGCCCTGCTTGCGTGGAGGTCGTGGAGTCTCCAGAGCACGTCTTGTTCCACTGCCCCAGGTTCGACGAAGCCAGAGCTAGACTACGGAGGATCTCAAGGGAGGAGGTCCGACCGGAGAACATCGTGGCGCTGATGTGCGGAAACCAGGAGGCGTTTGATGCGGTAAGTGGGTGCGTGGGTCATGTCATGGCGCGACTGTGCTTGGAATGGCGGGAATTCCAAAGACACCAGGCTGTCAATGACCGCAACTTGGTACCACGAGGGTAGGAAGATGATTGTTCCTAGGACGACCATCAGGGACATTCGGCAACCCGCGCCTATCTTGAGGCCCTATGGGGAGAGGGGATAGGCCTAGGCCGAATCCGCTCTTTAAAGTACCTTGGTACATACGTCGTAATTTTGGAGGGAAATCTGGGATTGTGGATGATGAAGTAGGTGGTTTGGATCATCATTCCAAAGAAGTCGATTTAGACGGTTGTTTCTTGGTGCAAGTGCCTTGGCACTGCTTCTCCTTTGTGTGTAATCTCGAAAGAGGAAAGCCGCGAAAGGGAGGTAAAAGGAACTAAACGACTGGTTTAGTGGGTGGGTGTCCCACACTGTTCCTGGTGTCTTTGCTCAAGTTCGTACATAATTTATTCCACTATGCTTGTAAAATTAAAAAAAACGGCCGATTCAAATTGAACCTCTCACAAACCTCACCACGATGAGAAGATTTCTCACTGACATTGACATTGCGAGCTCACTCTCCACCATACTGAGGAGTCCACATGCTTAGCAACAGTGAGCGCAACAGCTCACTGACCGTCAATTTCTATAGTGAGTCGACCAGCTCAAAGCGCGAGTTGACGAACTCGCTACTGCGGACTGTTGCGTTCACTGTTGCGAGGCAAGCGACGGCGACGGATTTTCTTTTTTTAATCAAAACTTCCTCGCCCCCGACGAAATCGGCCACCAAAAATCGGGCCTCTCGCTATAAAATTAATCCTTTTTTACTTGCCGTAAAGTGGAATCGCGGGTGTTCGCTTCGCTCGGAACAGGGTGTGTGTTGCGGGAGGGTGTTGTGTGAAATTTGTTGTTATATTTGTTGGCAGAGTTTTGTCGGTCGCACCCCAAAAAACAACAGGTGAAAAACGGGTTTGTGTGTGAATTCGCGTGTGGAAAATCCTGCGAAAAGCAGCAAAATCAATGAGAAAAGCCACCGCGGCTGCCCCGCTGGCATCGAGGGTAGAAGAAGAGGGTGGTGGGCGGTGCGAAAAGCAAAAATAAGAGCCCGAGTCCGAGAGTGCACGGCCAGTTTTGCTGGGAATTTGATGGGCCTCCGTTTTGAAGTGCAAGTGAATGGCAAAAAGTGTTAGGGCGAAAGAAAAGCGAAACGCTAGACTCGGAAAATAGCGAAAAGCGGGTGTGGCGGCGTGGAAAACCCCAGCGACGGAAAGAAATCTCACCCCCTCAGTCGCGGTGTAGAGTTTTTGGTGTTGAAGAGTGAAGAAAAATGGGAAACTGTTTTAGCAGTACGGCGAAGGCCGATCCGAAAGCCGAGATCGGAGCCACTCCGATGGACAGCGAACCGGTACTGCCGGGCAATCCGGTGGCCACTCCACCCCAGGAGCAGTCCATTCGACAACCGATGCCCGCCCTGCCCGACCCCGGAAACGACTCCATCAGCACGGCCAAGATCTTCGTGGCGCTCTACGATTACGACGCCCGCACCGACGAAGATCTGAGCTTCCGGAAGGGAGAACACCTGGAAATCTTGAACGACACTCAGGTAGGCCAAAACACCTTCACTTGCAGGAGAAACAGAAGTGGGAAGAAGGGAAAGAACCCCGCCCTGCCCTTGAAGATGCCTGGAAGAGACAAACAGAACACAAGAAGGGCGCTCTGCTCTGACTTATGCTTCGGTTTTATGGTCGTACAGGGTGGGTGGGTGCAGGGAAATCAGGAATTTTGGGATCGTAATCTTGGGATAAACAGCGGCCTCCACGCACACCACGTAATGCCTCTCACGCACACCGGGGTCGTGGTATTTTTGTTATGCTTTTTTTTGTTTGGAATCATTTTGTGTGTGCCAGAAGATCCACATGAAGACCGCCGTAATTTGAGACCTCTGGCCAGCAGGAGAAAACAAGAGGGAGAGAGAGAGGAAGAGAGGCTGCAAAGGAAGGTGTCCGGGTCCACGGACTAGAGCATAGGTTTTTATGTGGTTTCGATCGCGTTGGCCTGTCCGGGAGGAAGAAGATAGACGGGTTTCATTCAGCGAGACCAGCACCAGAAGCCGTTCGATCATCTCTCCCGCATGATGAAATAATGTTCGTTAATCGGTCGGTGCGGTGCTCCCCGAAATCCCGGAACGCATCATCAAGCGGCAAAGATTATTCTCGAGACACCGCCATCTGGTCCCGCGCTTATGGACGTTCGTCGTTGCATTAGACATGCGCTTCATTTTTGGGTGGCGCAATCTACAAACGCGTTGTTCGGTGCGCTTTGTTTCAGTCTGCAGGTTTGAATTTGCCTACAAAAACCATGCATGTCTTAAGAAATTGATCACGAAACTGACCTGAATTCCGGCCCACAGGCCACATTGTGTCCCAGATGCAAGAATATCAATAACAAAAAATACTCGTATAGATTTTCGAATTAATGACCAGCATACCGCTTATGAAAGTCGTTTAGCCTAAAGGATCTGGAATAAAACGTCCGTTAAATTTGAATGGATGAAAAAGCAAACCGTACATTAACGCAAATCAGTTGGATCATTTCAAGCTTCTTTTTAAATCAAATTCTGTTTTAATGATTATTGAACTGTTTTATGAACTCTATTCGACTCTTACGTTGAAACTGGCAAAATAAAACAGCCGTTAAAGCGTTACAAATGCCCGATTCTACAGATAAAATTCAGTCGAACGTTCTCTACAACCCTGGGATCTCTCAGTGTGATTTTACTAATGGTACAAAAATACTCACGGACCACGTCACAATTCGGCAAATATGTTTGTGAGAATGTTTAAGATCGTATTATACCAGAAATAGCCAAATATTACCTTAGCACTAAGCTTGATTACCCTAATTTGTGCAAGGAATCAGTAAAAACAAGTGTTGACCAAATTCAATGCATTTAGATGGACACTGGAACACACGTAAAAATGCATTTTGACGAATGCCAGCAAACAAATTTGACTTTTGCCAATCATAGAGGAATAAATTTGCCCGTAATATAATGATTGATTTCATAGCTAAAACTATCGATCCTCCGAATTGTCCTGATTTTTGTTCTATTGAATTCTATTGGACAGTAATCAACAGGAAATTTTAAAAATATATCAAAAATGTATAAAAACAAGCTGAAATAGAGCCACTGCAAATGAGATGACGTACTAAAATGTTTGATAATGTCAAAGTAAAAGCATAAAAAGTCACGTAAAAGCAATGTAAATTTGCATCACTATTTCTCATGACCCTTTCGTTTATTTTTATGTCATTTAATTCCAGAGATATGAATTATTATGGGTGTCCAGATTCTAATTGGTTCAGGCATTATCAAGAGCAGAATCCATTCTTCGTTCAAAAAGAATCAAAATCTATGATTATATCCTTAACAACTCTGACCAAAAAGTTGCCCTAAAGCAACCAGAAATCGGTCATGTTTATGTGAAATTTATCAAAACAAGGAGGGTTTCAGAAATACACACATATTTGCACAATACTTACTTTCTTATCGCCGCAACTCCCCAGCGATCTTGATCTACTACAGTATAACATTTGCGCATTACTGGCCATGAAAAAGGAAAAAAAAACAATAAACATAACTCAAAAGAAAGCCCAAATTGATTAATATCCATTAGAAAAATCGGCTCCCTTACCAGAAAGTATCTAGCTACAAGATAGGTGAAATGTAATTTTTTATTTTAAAATTAAGTCAATGCATGGATGAAGATCTTTTATATGTCAATAAGACAACAAATCGATGTTCGTCAACAATCAAATGAGGACAAAAACACGACTTAATCCAAATGGCTTACATCACTGATTTCAATCACATTGTTGAAGGCTATTAGGCCTACATTAACTAGGAATCCCACAAAAGTTTTAGGAATCAATGTTCCAAAAGAGCTACTACGCAAATACGCACGTCAAACAATAATGTAGCATACTACTCAGAAGACAGAGCTGTGCTCTTTTCACAAAAAGTGTGTATAATAGAGAATAACACAATGGCATTATTAATACTTAAAAAAGAAAAAATAGTTGAAGGAAAACAAACGGAAGCCACCCGCGCCTTTATCACTGCATTACATGTCTTACCATTCCATAATGAATGGTTGTAATAGAAACGCTTATATATTAAATTTTAGATAAACTCAACAAGTGTAACAACAGTGCGGAACGACTTGCTATCGATCGATGATGCAGGAAAAAGAAAACGTTATTTTGAGACCCTTATCGGCTTGCTCATCTAACGAACCGGTACCATCGACCTCTCCTCCCCAGACGAGAGCGTTATGATGATCGATAATGTTTTTCGCAACGGCCCCGGCTGCGGATTGTTGCCAAAAACGTGTTGAATCCGGCACGCCAAACGGGCAAACCAAGAAGAGGATGGCACACATAACATACCCGGATCACGACTGGCCAGACGTTCCGCTACGGTTGAATAGCCCCGCGGTCCGCACATCTGGTGCTGATAGTACAACGATTCGTCTTATCGCAAAGCGCTAGAGACGGTCCCAGGAGTAACGTGCTCTTGCTGCAGGCGCTACCACCATTCGCGAGGTTTCGGTTTGTCACCAATTAATACACTCTCCGGAATGTTTTTTGATACAATCAACAATCACGAACGCTGGCCAGCAACGGCGGTGATCCAACAACTCCGAGCTTCGTGCTGTCCATTAGCATTATTGGTAAACGAAATGGGAAAATGGGACAGAATGATGGGTGTGATGCTCCGAGCAGAGAGCGACTCTGCGGGAAAGGTGACCATAATCGCTCCATCGCTTAACAATGTAAAAGTGGCCGCGACCATTTTAAGTGTTTTGTAACAAACCACAATCAATAGTTATTTCTGTTAAACGCTCCTAATACCTGTAATCGAGCGTTTTAGGTCTGCAAACGCAAACCATTTTCGGGCAACAGTAGATCGATCAAATGACTGCGCAGCATTGCAGCTGCTGGTGGTTCGAAAGATAAACCGATTGCACAATTCCGTGGCTTATCGTGGTATCTTTTGGCATCGATTGTACGACCCAACATTCGAACTTCCCATCACGGAACATTGTTTCGCAATTATTATCGCACCCCTTTGCGTGGCTTTACGTTGTGATAACGCACTATCGGCGGTTCGGCAGAATTTTTCCAAGAAATAGAAAGTAAAATCCTAGCACCGCAGCCAGCCTCTAACCTTTATCAGTGACAAAGTGCCCGCTGTGGAAGTGCTTTGCTGGTCATGCTGCTGCCTTTTTACTTTCTGGTGGTTACTCTCGTCAGTGTTTCATGGGATGGCCATAAAAGCAACTCCTTTGAAGATGGATCTTTCCACATACATAGACCATCAGTCGGGCGGACGAAATATCGATTCGGCGACTCCAGTAGCTTCTGTGATTTGGGGTCATAAAAACGTTCTGCAACTTTAAAGCTTTAGTCAGCTAAGATCCAAAATCGTTGTTGATATCGGGGGTGATTGGGGCTTTATTACTAATCTTATGAACTTTGTTTGGAAGACGTGTATAAAACGTTTGCTTGGACGTGTAATACGTTTGTCCGAATGGATCAGATGATGCACCGTTGTAGAAGTAAGGTAACGTGTCCAAAAAGATCGAACTATTATCAATCAAAGAGACGCTAGATGCTACAGGTATGAAATTTATTAGAGCGAAATGGTCGCCTAATAACAAATAATAATGCACATTCATCAAAACTGCAATCAGCCTTTTGCATTTTGAAAATTACAATCAATTAGCTCCATACGTATGCACATCATTTTGTATTTTTAAGCAATCCGAAGCTACAACATGTGTTGTGATTCCGGATTATAAATGAATCAAAGCTTTCCTCTTAGCCAGCCAAGCGTAGCGGATACCCTGAAAGATGTCGTTCACTGCTTTTAAAAGGCGGAAACTATGTGCACGACGCTTTGCAGCCTTCACTCCCTTGCGAAACTAGAGCGTCTCTAGAGAATGATGAGCATTCTGAAGTTTGTTTGGCCTAGATTTTGGAACTTCCGTTTAAAAAAAACGGTTTTTTGATTCCCGAAAGCAGCGAGAGCGTGCACTGTGCGCTGTGTTCCGTTCCGTTTCGTATTGTTTCATTTTCCGGTTTGTATTCGTTGTCGCTGCTATTGAGCTCGAACTGGCCAGGCGTCTGGGAAAGGGAGAGGATCTGACAAAACAGAACGAAACTCATGCTTCGTGTCCTTGAGTTTTGTTGTCCCGAAACCGCAATGTGCCAATCGCTTACCGACGAAGGCTCAATACTTCCCACAATCCCAGAGTACATAAAACAAGCGGGGAAGCGATAGATAAGCGTCGCTTGGTGGGTCACGTCACGTCACATCGCCTTTCCTTCCATGACCAGACCATATTATATATGCTACGGTCAGGCAGGTGCATGAATCACACATTTGGTTTCACATTTGAGTGATTCATCAACTTACGCTTCGACGCTATGATGCCTCGTTGTTGTTGCTGTTGTTGTCCGGCATTGTGCCCCCGTATGGTCAAAAGACCCATAGAGCTTGTGTACCCGGGCCGATATATACTCGCGTTATGTTGCTGTTTTCCAATAGCTCAAGTGAAACCCCGTCGATGGCCAACTGATTTGGGTTGGGCGGCGCTCTGTAGCTTCTCAGACCGTTACACAACGTCGTACGCATCATCGGCGAGCTCCTCGGCGAGCTTTTCCGTTCATTTTCTCTGCTCCTCACCACGTTACACATTTGGTCGAGGCACGCAGGCACGCTGTTCGCTTGCAGCCGAGTCCGGCTTTTATCAGCGCGCCTTAGTAGTTGCCTTACTCCCCGACCGGTGGTGGCTAATGTTTGGCCACGACGCACGATCGATGGAGGGGCCCGGAGCACAAGGGGTAGTGATGATAGATGTCGGTGTGTGGTGTGTTCACTTTCGTTCGCGAATGTATTTCGCGGGTTTCGCATGATTGTGCATCGCGATAAGGTTGCACATCGATGTTTTTTTTACTTCTTCTGTTTTCTGTTGCCAAGATGTGTTTACTTCATTTAGCAAATCCAACCAACGGATAAAGGCACGTACCAGAGGCAGCAAGCCCAAGGGAGATACACGCACGCGGGGTGAGACACTGGAAGCCATCAACATCATCATCATTAAAGTTGATGTGATTCCGTCTCGTCATCCGTTTTTTATCTCGTCTCCTATACTCCAGGAGCACATACTTTTGCTATGCTGTTTGCCGGTGCTGAGAGGAGTAATGTAAGTGCCAATTGCCATTTTAGCATTTCACTATTTCACCATTTGCATCGATTCTACAGCACCGCCAGCAAGGAGGGAACAAGAAGAGAGGTGAAATTTATCCGGACGCCGTAAACTAGAAACGGATCCCTCCCATCCCCACTAACTGACCGGTCTGGGTTGGAGCTTTGCCACTGGCTGGCTTGACCGGCAAGTGGCAAGTGCTGCGTTCACGTGTGTGTACGTGTTGCTATTCGTACGTGATCTGGCGTACCGAAGCATGGGCAGCATGAGGAATCGTGTGTCCCCGATCCTTTTAACCCCTCCGTGTTTCTTCCCACTTGCATGCCTGACCGAAACACGTCACAGCGGACATTTGAAGCACATTTTCTCTTACGGATCTAAAGTAGGTTTAGATCTTCTTTAAGTTTGTGATTCAAATTAAGAAACAATCGATTGTTTCTTTCGCGACTTTGTGGCTTCGCTGCAATCACAGACCATGCTATTGCTCTCTGAGCACTACGAGGCTCGCTTCCTCCTCTCTTGCTACGTCTTTCGCGGTCACATCACACACACATACACTGTTCGGATCGGATCCCCTTCTTAAGCCCAACGTGGTGCCCACCACGACCACAAGTGGTGCTCGCCGGAAGCGAAAGTCTTTCTCCTCCATCTTGTGTCTCGCACCCATCGCATCGCCTCGTTGCAACCGATTGAATGCTGCCGGACCATGTCGCCCTGACATGGTGGTGGCAGTTGACATGAATTGGACCTGTGTGTGTCTGTGCTCTCGTGATATGATTTGCCGTCTGCCGTCTGCTGGTACTATAGCGATGCACCAGCAGCGGCAGCAGCATTAAAACCTTCCTCATGAGCTGTCGGGTCTGCGTCGCAAACGCCGTTGATTAGATAATAATGTGTAAATGCCCGAATGACGACGAATGGCAGCCAGGAAGGCAACAACGTGGAAGCAACGAACCCCGGGCATTGAGCAACAATCACGCACGACTGGCACGGCAAGACACAGAGCCAGACCCAGGCCCCAACTGAAGGCACAGAAGGCGGCTGGCGGCCTGTCTGCCACTTTCTCTCGAATGCTAGTAGAGTTCGCGGTCAATTTTTGGGCTGCGAAATTGTTGGTCATTACCGGGGCAAGGGAGGGAATCACGCAATCAGTTAACACCTCAACCGAAGCGACTCGGTCTCACCGTCAAAAAGAAGGTGTCCAGGGGGGCTCCCTTGCCTCGCCGATTCTACTGAATGAATGGAAGATCCGGACAAATGCACGCGGTTCCCACCGATTCCACCACATCATGTGTCGACAGATGACGATGATAGTGTGGACGACGCTGTGTGGTTTATGTGACGGATGGACTCTGTTCTGGATTAGAGAAGGGAATGACCGGGGAAGGGTGTGGTGTGGGACAGTAGAATGCGATTGTTTCATTCTTGCGCCAGTAATGGACACCGCGTCGAACACGTGACCATGTCGATGATTGTTCGCGTTGGCGTTTTGTAGTGTCTGCGGACTGAGAATAGTCATTTGTTTGCACCGATCGTTCTGTCGGTCATTTCGACAAACAAAATATGATTCCTTCTTGGCTTGGATGGGAAGAAAATGGTTAACTCCAAGACGAATGTGAAAGGCAAGTTGGTAAGATGCATTCTATAGCGAACTGCGCTTGTCACCGCTGCCTATCTCTCTCCAGCACGAGTGTGCGTCACCAGTTGGTGCACGAGAACGTGAGTACGCGCCGGCCACGGTCCCCAGCTCCACGATGCAGTCACTTCCGTTCGTATAAACCGAGGACGCCGTAAGCGATCGCCGTTGTATTGCCGGTCTCTCTCTCTCTGTGTCAGCGCTCTCGGGAGGGTGACAATCTAATAACATAAACCCGATGGATCGGAGGAGAAGCATAGTGGTGGTGGTGGTGCTGTACCGGATGCACCTTACGGTGGCCTCTCCATATCGGGGTCTGGGAACTACGCCATAGTGCGATGATAATATGTCACACACTCCAGCCACACCGAGTGGCCGTTGTCTTGCATGCGTTTTGATCGCGGCGTTGTTTTTCAATTATCGCGCCCGCACCCCGTTCCTGCCAATGGCTGTCTGAGGTCCAGTCACCAGCAACAGCAACAGACCTGTCGCACTTCCCGTCGCAAGATCCCGCGTGATCGGGCAACAAGATGGATAACAGCAGCAGCAGCAGCAGCAGCAGTCCAGCCGGTCCTCTGAAGTCCGTCCGGCTGACCTTACGTCTCGATAGCGAAACAACAACGCGAAGAAGGGTGGAGCGAATGTGAAGCAGCTCTCCAGCGCCAGTCCCAGTCCCAGCCATGCGCGGCGCGAACAGCGAGCGAGTGAGCGTAGGGGAGCCGAGTAATGGGGAACCGGTTTGTGGTCCCTGGCCGGATGGAGCAGTGGAGCAGGAGACGTAGGTAAAGGAAGAAGGGGGTTCGCTATTTTATGCTATTTGGCTGCCTGCCTGCCTGCTGCTGGTGTCCGTTTGATGTTGTGCCTCTCGCAGACCGCAACACGCGCGTACGGCGACGACGACTGACGACGAGTATGTATCGTTTTGTTTTTGTTCGTTGCTCATTGTGGTGGTGGTCGCTTCTCACGGCATGGCACGGCATGGTGCTCGTTGGTTTGGACTGCTTCTCCTCCTGCACAGCATCCCACACGCGAACCCGTTTACTCTCTATCCCCACCTATAGTCCGCGTGCCCTCCAGTCGTCGTCGCAGAATCCTCCGGCGATTGGGGCGCGCGAGATGTCATCATGCTCTGTGGTCGCGGCGTTACCATTCTGCGCTGCCATTTTGTTTCTTCTTTCACTTGACTCTCTGGCTCTGGCTGGTTTCGCACGATTGGGTCGGGCCGGGCTCGTGTTGTGCATGCATCGATTCCTCCGTGACTCTGCTCCGTGAGGCTGAACCGGATCTTGGCGGTCGACATGTTTGCTGACGCTAATAATGATCGAATTGATTTGACGTTTCCCGTTGTCCTGCGTTGCGAGTGCGAAAAAAACAGTATTCTAGACAGATTCCTTCCTTCCTTCCTTCCTTTTGGAGAACGTGAATCTATCAGACAAGAGGAGTGCAGAGCGTTCGTAGCGATTTGTAAATATTATCTTCAAACAGCAGCAGTAACGGACGAAGCGCGTAGGCTGGTGGTTGGTATTGTTTTGTAATGGAAATAGTCAGATTAACGTTAATTGTAACTCAGCATTCACCCCTCGCTGGGTTGATTCAGAATTATTTCCAACGCTGTATGCCTGCCACCAGTACTTGTATTGGACGAGTGGAGACGTAGGAGTAATAAGCGTGCAGATGGTAGACAAGAAAGAAATCAAAATTTGTACGGACAGTGAAGGACAAAGCAATGTGCACAGTTTTCGGGTAGCTTTGAATTTATTTTAAAAAAAAGGACTTAGAAGAAAAGTAAGGTTGTATAGTATTAGTATTTATTAGCAAGACCAAATATTTGACAACAAGAAATCTTATCAAGATTAAAAGGTAACGTCCAAATTGCCAGAAATTTTCTAGGAACTTGGCACTTGGCTCGAAACAGCAAAAGTATTTAAAAGGGATAGGGTCGAATTAATCAAATATTTTTTGATTTGAATCTGATGTAGCCACAATACACCATTAAAACATGCCGAGTGACGAATCATGGTAAGCAGGGACCACCATTTCAATGGCAGTTTAGGAATCAATCATCCCAAGATGGATACTGTGCGCCATGTGGAAAAGAAACCCCGCATTCTGGATGATTTGCCAGAAAAAATCATGTTCTATGAATTCGCTTGATCAGTAAACGATCAATTAGCACAGTAAAATCAAACAAAATATTATTGTAGGGATAAAATCAGGTAGTTTGGTATCCCATACCCATTAAAAGTTGTCGCCCTTTGCTGGCAGAAAATGAGAGAAGTCATAAGAAATAATGTCCCAGCCGAAAATTCTAATTAACCTCTCTAGTCTAGATATTTGGCCACGACAAATAAAAATAAATAAGCATAGAGGAAGATTTGAGTAGCAATAGAACTCTTCAATAGTTGATTACACAATTTAAATATTTTTAAATGGTCACACAGTGGTTTTGCTTTGTGCATAACTGTATTCGAGCAGCATGTAGCAGCGTTGAGCTGGCAGGGGGCTACAATATCATTCCAATTCTTATGACTCAACTCACGTCATTGCAATGCGCTCATGCGGGATTGATAAAGTCCCAGCGCATATGCCCTGTGCTGCCTGACCACTGCTCAAGGTCGGTTGACGCTGAATGATCATAAGCCGTTGCGGGTTCTTTGCCTCAGTTGAATGGCTTCAAAGTTGCAGTTTAGCGAAGGTTCGCAGCAGGTTGAACGGGGGGGTCTTGTCGAAGTGAACGTCAGCCAGTTGTTGATGCTTTCGTTGTCCTTTTTCCATTCATTTTTCCCGCCTGATGCCTGATTTTTCCCGAGCCTCTTTCATTAAACCGGAAAATATTATAGATAATAAAATGTCGTCATTGCAAAAGTGATGCGGTCAGGTTCATTTTTAGATTGCTTGTCGAACGAATGGCTCAAGTTAACAGTAAACGAGGTACGGATAGTAGTTGTGGTCAAGTGGCTACTTCCGTTCGACGTCCGGGTCCGGGGCGGCGCTCGTGAGCATGACACGCTAGCTAACGATTTCCTGTTTCCAATAGTTTACGCCTTCAACTGGTTGGCAGGGCAGGGCGTTACTTATTAGATTTCAATTTAGTTTCTCACCATGCACGACGTTCCTGCGTCGTCGGTAGTCGGTTTGCCGATTATCGGATAGTGCGACGACGGACGATGCATCGAAAGCAGCTGTTGGTTGGTCGCGGTTTGGTCCGGTACATCATTCTGTTAGTGAATCTATCCTCCACTAATCAGTCAATCCTTCACTCAACGAACATTCGATTATGGGTCGCAGTCGCGGAGGGGATGGACCTTTCGTGTTTCGTTTCTCTCAGCGCAATTAGTGGTGCTCGCCTGGCACTAATTGCGTAGCCGTCGCGCCGTGCAAAATCGATATCGCGCCTAATGAAACGTAAACCGACGACGCCATCCATAAGGAAGGGGGGATTTGTTGGGTCAATGCTTCTAATTCTAATGATTCTATCTGGTTTTGCTTTCTTTCTCTTTTTTCACAGGGAGATTGGTGGCTAGCGCGGAGTAAAAAGACAAGACAGGAAGGCTACATTCCTTCAAACTACGTTGCCAAATTGAAATCCATCGAAGCGGAACCGTAAGTAATCCTTTGCACCGAACGTTCGAAACTGTTTGCGTTTGTCCGCCTATTTGTAGCCTCCCCCCTGCTCCTGCCATGTCGGGTTGTGGTTCGTCTTTATGAACATGGTTGTCTCGAAACTAGGTTAAGCGATTTGTAAAGTTAGGAGTGTAACACAGCATGGATGGCAGCCAATTGTGTCATATCTGACGAATCAAACACCATCTGGACCATCGAATGTCGGGTGAGAAATCATAGAAAGGCTACTGCCGCCGCCAACTACGACGTCGTTATGAAATGTCCTAATTTCGTGGCTCACGACATCTTCCCTTATCATCGGAGATAAAAACTGGCACCATCTCGTCGTGCAGTGCATAACGATGACGCTCCTCCGCCTTATGCTTCTGGTAGACAATCGTAATTGATTGCCTTACAGTCAGTAACGATCAATGCTCTCGAGCTCCATCCACCAATCCACCGGTTCACTGCGATGCTGGGTATGAATTATTCATCTGTTTAGCGCGCGGCCATTAATGTGTCACCTCCTTCATCGAATCGAAGCCAACGAATCGTGTCCATCTCGTTTCCTCGAGAGTATAGCGTGATCACATCTGCCTGCGGGGCTAATCAGAAATTTTAATTTGAATTTAAATCATTTATCAATCACGCTCTGATAAACTTACGTTGAGGCACCACGACGCATCGAAGCAAGCATATCACTTTGATTAGCTCCATTTTAAATGTGTTTTTTTTCTCATTTCTTCACTGTTTACCTCCAAAGCTCATCATCTAATATCGTAATGGTAGCGTGTGGCCTTCGCTAAGTCGTTTCAAACATTGTGCCCGAAATTTTCCCTCAACAACAGCGGTGCATGATGCTTTCCATCCCTGTGGAATGCAGCCATCCCTGTGTCGAGTCGACCCGGTAAATTCATCTGTGTTAATAATTATGTGCGCTGCCACACGTGCCACAGCACACGCCGCACCACTCCTTTCGTCGCTCCCAATACTACGCTAGAGGAATGGTCCAGTTGTGATGATGAAAACCCTGTGCTGTGGTGTGAGATCTGTGCAAGTGGGGCAACATCACTATTGACTGACAAACTGAGGGAACTTGGGCTTGGGCTACCGAAACGGAAAAACGGTCAGCATTATTCACATGCTTTGACGCAAAGATGTGCAACCGACTGAAGCCGGGAGCGGATCATCTTGCGGGGAGCGATTATCTCGGTGTGTTTTTCTGTTTGCGGCTATCCGTGTCCGCTGTGGTTGGTTTTATCCGACTCCAAGGTTTACCAAAAAGCGGTGCTCCGCTTTGTTTCTATCACACGCCACACACACGCTGTGTTTATCCATGATGAGGAATGAAAACTCATGCCCCGCACCGTAACACCGTCAGCACGGATGCATGAGTGATAATGAAGAAGAGATTTGGAAATGTATCTCAGATCCAAGCGAAGCGAAAAAAATGAAACATTTAAACAACGAAAAAAAAGACGAATGAGACAGAGAGAGAGAGAGAGAGAGAGAGAAAGGTCCACATGGGCACAAACTACGACACAATAACATGCCAGTTTCCACTTGCGTATTTTCCACTCTTGTAGTGCACCGGTGGTAGCATCAAAACAAAATAAATATGTAACGAGGGAAACTCTTATGCCTGGAAGGCTGAAGGGTGGTGCTTACCATGAGAGAAGAAGTCCAAACGAGACGTGGCGGTAAAAGTGAGAAAAGCATTTGAAGTAGTGAAAATGCGCTTGTGATGGTGGTACATGATGCGCCCATCGTTGCAGGAGCAACAGCTGCTGTATACCACATTGCGCATTCCGGTGTAGGAACTGGGTGGCCAACGCTGAAATGAAACTGAAACTTCTTCCGGAATGTAGATTAAGACCAAAGCACGATGCCACCTTCATCCGGCCACAGCTCTCCCCGTTGGTGGTGGAATGAAGATGCAAACTGGGCGCGATTGAACCTAGCAGAGTCTTCTCAACCCCTTTCTGGCACGTGGCACGACGACGAGGTTGTGGGAGGAATTGTGTTGAAGGCCCTCATCGGTCGGCGTCTGTTCGCCGGCTTTTTTCCAGGGACAAAACACCGACAAGACATTAGTTTGCATGAATAATTAAATTTTCGATTATATGCTAACGCCCTAGAGGATGCGAAAATGGTTTCACACGATCGTCGTCCCCAGTTCCCCGGTCAGTCAGTCAGTCGGGGTCGGTCTGTGTCCGTTTTGTTTGAAATTACTTTGCCGTGCCGGCACCGGGCAGACATCCCTCGGTGGACAAGTAACGATCGCGATAAAGAATTTGACGAGGTTGCATTTTCACATGGAATCATCTAGTGAAGGCGATCTGTTGGTAGTATTGCATGTTATTAGGTTGTGTCGTGTGACAATGAGCGAAAAAAGGGGGGAGAGTTAAGGCAACACAACGGAGATGCAACTGGTTAGCCATCCATTATAGTCCCTAGAATAGCATAAATAGCAAGGTGTCATCAATGCCAATTGAGGAGCATAACGCACAACTCGACATAAAGCAATTTTAATCAATCTACTACCACCTTCAGCGCAATTACTATTTGGTTGCCAATTGTGATCATTCATTATGGCACGTCCAGTCGCACAATTACTGGACCACACTTTGGGGCTGTAATTTGGCGTTCAAACAGGCCCCCCCCGGCTGGTCCAAGTGTTTGCTGGTTTTTTGCTGGTATTTGTTCATTTCGGAGCTGTTTTCTCTTGCTTCGGGAGACCAAAGCTTTGACTGCTGCTGGAGGTGGTGGTGCTCTTTCGGCTAACGACCTGTGGAAAAGTGAAAATTACAATTTAAAGTAAAATTTCATTTCATTCACCTTTCCTCTCGTGCACGCGATGCGAGAGACGAAAGATGACTGGCCATTAGCGGCGGTGGCGACGGGCACGGCGACGGCAACACGAGCTCGTGAAAGGCGGCAGTGCAGCGAAAGCTCGATTCGCCATTCGGCTTTCAGCAGGAGCCTTTGGTCTCGCGGTCGGTGATCTGTGATATCAGATGCGCGATGGTCCAGTGATGTTTGGACGAAGGGAAGGGAGCGGATCATCGTAGAGGAGCGCACTGCGGTACAACATAATTTAAGATTGGTAGGGGCACATCGTCACGGCGGTGCCGGCTCCTCGGTTCGTGATGCCAGGCGCATCGGATGCGTTCACTTTCGCCGCTCGTGAGTGAGTTTTCTCTTAAATCAAGGTGCTCCTGCTTTAGAAATGGAAGAAACGCTAGACGTTTGCGTTTGGTAGAGAGAGAGAAAGAGATCTTGGCGTCTAGTCGCCAGGAAGGTTTAGTTAACGGAAATTCATCAGGTCCGGTTAGTGGTCCTGTTGTGTATACGTTTATTAGAACTCGCCTCGCGGGGCTGTAAGTTACTTTGTTGCAAAGAGCGCAGGTGACGCCACAACCAGCATCATTAATATGCTCCAATGCGAAATGCAAACCAAGAGATGTGTCCGCTCTATTCTCGATCGAACTCACCATAGGGGAGCATAGTTATGAACCGCGTGTAGTGGGGATGGACGCAGCGGCGTGCTACCATTGCGGAAATGCGAAGCCAGTGAGAAAACCTATTTTTGAATACCTTCATCCATTCTCTCGCTCTCGGCTACGCACTGCGGTGTCTGCAACACGTGGTGAACGTCCCGTTGCACTACTAGCTAACAATCGAGCGCGCGCTGACTATGGTACAGGTCTATGCCCGAAAATAGACATCCCCTCACGGTGCTCACGCGAGCAGTGGAGAGCAGCAGGAGGAGGAAACTCCGGGACAGAAAGATGTATGTTTATGCTCGTGCGATTCATGTGCGCGGAAAGCGAAGCGGCGGTCGGGTGCGTTGGAAATCGGATTGATACAGTTCCACGAATGGTACAGGAAATGAGTTCGATTTGTACCGATTTGACGTGGACAGTGCTAAATGGAAGTGATTAATCCACACTCACCGAGGGTACCGTTTGTAGATCTTTTTCGAGATCTTTTTCTCTCCCTCCCCTCTTTTCTATTGTGATATTGGTGGATTTTCTTTGATCCTCTTCCGTATCTGGTTGAATATGCAACTCGCAATAAAGCCGGAAAACTATTACCGGTGTGAATTAGTTCGTGCGTTGTTAGTGAAAACAATTTTGCTAGCTTGTTGCCAACTTTTGCGTTTGATAGTAACTGCTATTGCAGTATAAGTAAACATAAAGTGCTCATAATTTTGCAACTGAAAATATTTACTGAAATGTTATGTAATGCAGAAAAACATTGCATATTTTTTATTATTAAGAAAAGTGCTACAGAAAGTAATCGTTTTTTATGTTGACAAGACAAGAAGTATAGACAAGAAACCCATTTTTTGAAACTTCTGCTGCAATAACAGAAAAGAACTCTGATGATCAATAGCAGATTTTATATATTCTGGTATATGGTGTAAGCAAACACATAATACCAATCGACGATCACAGTACTAAAAACACGCCAAAAAGATACTTCAAAAAGTATTTCATAAACGGTTTCTGACTGGGTTGCCTACAATAATAGTTCATGTTTTCGCATAATTCAATCAGAAATTACCAGAAAGATAACACAATATAGAAATTAAAGTTATATTTATTAAAGTACAAAAATGGCACCAAAAAACTGTTAATTATATGACACACAAACCAATTCACGGTTTTTAAACCTTCTTTGCAAAAATCCGTTCTCCGGCATTTGATTGATTCTTTCGAAACATAAGATATGGCACCGACAAGCAACCGAAATGACCCAATGTGTCACCTGTCCCCGTGAACCGGTTTAATAAAATGGGTCAAAGCAACAATACGATTCGCACTGATTGAATGCTCACCTCGACTGCATCCTGAACCGGCGAACCGTATCCAGGTTTCAAGGAAAGCAAAACCACAAAAATCTTTACCATGTTTAAAGAGCGCATAAAAAGCATAAAATAGAGGCACGGTTTCGGTTCGCAACTTCCGCCTCGAATTATCTGTGTCGCTTTGTCGCGAGCGTTGGTCCAACATTTATAACACACGCGCACATACAACTATCCTGCACCCACCTGGTCGCTAATAGCAATTTTAACGTTTGGTATATAGCTCGTTTTTGCACAACCTCTGCTTCCTTCCCTCCGAGCTGGCTCGGCGCCGGATGGGAGGGTGCAGGTGGTGGCATGGTCCGCTGAGCATAAGGCCCATGCTTGCAGATTCGGTGGAAGCGGTTTTCAAACCTCCGCTCCGTTGCTCCGTTGGTCCGCTTCGACTAAGTGAGTTCTAGTGTAGGGGCTTGTTAGTATGCTGACGATGGATGGCGCCAGCCGTAAAGTTGCCGAAATGAAGCCAATGGTATGGGTCACTGCGCCATATCGCGCGCGCGCATCGATGCCGCCATTAATATTGCCTACTGGCCTCCTCTTAGCACGTCCTTCGTGCTCAACCGGTTGGAAAGCGGAAAACTAAGATACATGTGCACGAAATGTTAGGTAATGCCGTGCAATCGGCCACTTACTACGCCCGCGATTGGTTGCTTTGAATGTGTTTGTTCGTTCGTTATTAAACTAATGTTATGAGATTCATCATTTCAGCTGTCTCTAATGTTAGCTTAGGATGTTTCACATTTTATCAAAACGTTTCCAACTGCCATAGAACCCATTCTGCAACCCAGCAGTAGGAAGTAATTGTGATAATAGTGCGTTAAGTCTCGAACTCGCTCGTCGGGCCGGAACAGCGCTTCGAACTGCTTCGAGACCGAACAGTGGCGCCGGATGTGGGCTTGGAGATTGTCAATACATTAGAGCTGCAGTTCGAATCACAACTTCAGGACACAGAAACGACGAACGAGCGGTATTACCCAGTGGAGGTAGTCCGATGCGGAGCCCTGCGAGCTTGATGCCACCGAGCAGTCCCGCACGTTCCGCCGATGAGTGAGATTGAACTGAAAGGGAAAAGAACAGAACCATGGAACATCAGAGGCAGAACCAGGATACCCAGGACAGGGTTCGGCCAGAGCGGTTGAAGGTGGAGGGTTAAATTGGAAAGAGTGGAATTGGAAACCGGCCTCCGGGATCCGGAGGCTCGAACGTTGTGGATAACTCGAATTTTTCGAGCACTTCACCCCATTCGAGCAGCAAAACTCCTGAATGTAGGCAAAGTTAATTCCGTCGTTTGTCGACTTTTTCATCGACTCTTTCGACTTTTTTTTATCGCACGGTAGTACTTAATAAGATGAGAAGAAGAAAATCATTGCTAATTGATCAGTAATAGGCATCTTCACAATGTTCTGAGCGATCCCAAAAGCATTGTCGAACCAGATTGCGAGACCAAACCCCACCTTGACCAAATACATGGTTTCTCTCGCTCTCTGTCTCCGTTCACACAACTTTACTCTCTTCATTTGAACCAGCTGGTAATCCTCGCAACATCACACGAGTTGCTGATTCATACCCGCGGATGGAGTTTCTCGAATGCGTAAGAAAGTACCGAAAGCGAGGCATCGAATTGGGAAATCCCAACAACTTAACCGATCCGGTTAACTATCGTTCAGAGTTGAGTTCGCAATAATTCCAGGGGCAGTTTCGTTCATGATTAACACTCTCCTGCATATCTAGAACATTTGGTTATGTGAATGAGATTAGCATAAGCAGCAATGGAGTGAACACAATTCAACAGGCCCCCTCAACCGGCTATAAAGATTGAATGTTCACATAACACTAAACCCTTTAGTTTTGCTTTTCCTTCATTGAATCATCAGCTGTCATAACTGGCTGATTGCCTGAGTGAATACCGTTAAGAGAGACCCTACGGGGGAGGCTACTGGCGTCACTTCACTGCCAAGGACATATGCCCTTTCTTGGCGTGTGGTGTAATGACGAAACGACTCCGAAGATTGCCACTACCGCCTTGCTCGGGGTGCCCGCAATCCTTTGACATCCTCGGACCTTGGTTAACCTTCAGCGGCAGCGTCTGTTTGGTGTGCGCACGTGAAACTGGCGCCCCGGCGTATATCGTCCCTGAAGTCGGTCAACTGGTCAGTTCAATCAGCGGTGTGACCCGCCGCTGCTCATCGACTGACAACCCAGTTGGGTGATGTGGAGAATGTGGTCAAAATGGGGTTTTCCCATTTGTGTGTTTGTATGATGCTGATGATGATTCGAAGAACTCTCAAGGTGCAGCATCTTGCCATTTTGTCATCTCACATCTCCAGGTCCTGACCATGTACACGTTACGAAACTTTATGTTTATTGGCTTATCGTCTTGTCACGAATGAAGCGGAAGGAATTGTACTAATCGCCATATGTTAATCACTCCGAGGAGTTGATGCGTTTGTTGAAGATTTTAAAATTCTATTCTGTGTTTGGTTGGTGCCATTCCCTTGAAACTCCCATTTCGTCCTTCTCATGATGGATGCCATAAGCCGTACCTTCCATTTTTAATGTCTTCGATAGTGTGCTTTATTAAATCTTTCGTCACTTCTCTGTGTACATTTGCACACGTAAAGCAAGCATCAGCATCTGGTTGATTTTCGACCCCCACGACAGTGTTTGTTTTGAATTTTGGCTTTTGGGCAACATATATGCTGCTCGCGTAGCGTGCATTTGTCAGTGCCCACTCCCGCCGTAGCCGCCGTACTTTCAGGGTCATGTTTTGTTTGGTGATCGACCAATCAATCGATCGCGCCGGTTGTTTGACCCTAAATCTCCGTTACACTCGCGCTATGTTACGTGCCGTGTGCCGTCTCGATGTCATTTAGGTTCGGATTCTGGTTGTTTATTATGTTTCTTCATAAACACATCGAGCCCGGGGCATGTATGCTAACGATCACGGGGACGGGTGCTGTACAGAGCATCAAGTGCGCGCTTGTTGCTAGGCGGAATTCTCTAGCCGGGCGGTTCTCTAGCTCGCAACAGATTCGATTAGTTCCGGGGACTGACATTCCTGACGACGAGACTGCACGACGTTTCGTTTGTTCCTTCTTACTACTGCTTCAACCTTCCGCACGGTGCTGCTCTTGACAATGCGACGTGCAGCAACGTGAATAACATTCGTCTCATCCCCGTAAGCGATCGGTTGCACGTTTCGGCATTCACGCGCCACCGTAAGGAACGTTGAGGTGGTTCTCGTCGGAACGTGGCAATCGATAATGTGTTGTTTGCTTTACCTCAGTATGCTCAGCGGTATTCGGCTACGTGGAGAGATGTGCCATGGAATCTCTTCTCGAGATGATTCAATTTCGGTTTATTCTTCTACAAGTTCTAGGTAGCAACGAGAATGGACTTGTTGTTGACCACAATGAATGTCTTGATTTGTCGCATTTCTCATGTTTTCTCAGACGCTGCGTAAGCATTCGTTTTTCTGCAAGGTTCCGTTTTCGTTTTATCACGTTCCGATCGTGGATTGCTGAGACGCCATTCCACATGCTATAGATCCTAGAATTGGCTGCTGCATTATCGATTGGCACTGTATAATATATAAATCGATTTGATGTTCGATTCATTGGCGCTTAGGAGTAGCGAAAATAATAAAAAGGATAACAAGAAAAGAAGACCATGATATGAGAGAGCCCCCAGACAGAGGCCTTTGACCTGTTTCTGCCAAAGTGCCGCGTGCTCTGTCTACGGGCGTGCCCATGTCTTTCCGTTCGTTTTCGAACTGTTCACTGTCCAAAAACCGACCAAACAACCGATCGATTCGGCAACATTAACGGTACTATCTTTCGTCGATGCTTTCGATCAACGATTCGCGAGGTCGCCAGATGTGGTATCGATGCTTATGCCAGAAAGAGGCCCTATACAAATTTACGTGTATTTTTTTTGTTTTTGTTGTTTTCTTTTCTGTTCCGGACTTCTCAAAATCCCCAACATAATGGAACATGCCACGTCCAAAAGCTGTCTGCAGACACTGGATTGAGGTTATGGTGGTAGTACGTTTGCAGTCTGTTATTATGATTTGCCGTTTGTTAGAAGACATATTGCGTGACAGTGCAGTTTCGGTGGAAACTTCTAAAACAAAAGTCTCGAGCATCGATTGATATTGGGTTCACTTAAAAAGTAGCAAACCACTTGGCGTGCACGGTTTATCATTTCTTTTTCCAACAAAGTTATGTTTCGGAATGCCGTTTGTATGTCGTTCGGAATGTTTTCTAAGCTCTTATCATCAACCCCAACACCGTTTGCACTATTCGCACATTTCCGTGGTAGCTAACTATTCATTTATGCCGCATGACATTGAGAACAACGTGTGTGAGCGGCATCTCTAGCTATCTTCATGAGTGAATTAAAATGCTTTCTGAAACACAACAGTATACATCTCCGAGGCGAGTATGCACGTAAATTATCATAAATAGAAGCGTTGCTGGCGCCCAAACGCTGGCGCAATATAAAAACAATATTTTCGTTTCCGTCCGTAATCGTTCACCTTCGACGTTGTTTTTAATTAATTCGAAGAGCATTTTGTCCTCGCGAGTGCTAGACTGCCCTCCCCTTTAGCTACAGCGACATTTTGTGACCACGCAACTCTTCTGTACACACTAGTTAACGATCGAATGTAAAATGCGAATTGTGAATGTCGTCCATGCTAAGGGCTTGCGTTTAATGTGTGTATGCATAGTCTATATGAAGCGCTTATGAAATCATTTTTAATTTATATCCATTCTATATGGCGCATGGCAGTATGTCAGCATTGGTAACGCTGTGCAAGTAATCAATTTATACGAAATAGTGACCATTCCATCGAAATTACGGATGGATGTATGTCGGCATCGAGAGAAGAATGTTATAATTTGAAATGCTTATGCACTGCTGGCTTATCCGCTTCCGTATTCTACTGATGGCAGTGTCTGAGGCCGTGTGAGTGCTTTCAATTTGCCGTATAAATCATCTGCTCGGTGTGCCAAGCGTCCACATCATCCCATGCACTTGCACCAGTTAGCTTCGTTGCATACTTTGCATACCGTCGAGTGCATCAACCACCGGACCACTAGGGGAACGGAAAATCAATAAGTGAATTGCATCGCGCGGGGCGTATGTATGCGTATGACCTCGAGCAAATAATGGAGACACGATGTGTGGTGGTCGCCGGCCTGGGGAGGCCAGACAACGAATTTATGTCGTGCACAGACGCTATCGATCGTAACCAGATAACAGGGCACAGGTACACTGGGTTTCCGATTCAGCCTCTCTGTTCTGACCACTCCAGTTGGTGCCGCGATTCGTCGTATTTATTGAGTTCGATTAAAGTGCAATATCTTCTCCTTGGCATCGCTACATCTATCTAAGCGATGGACTTTCCCGTCGTGCCGGCGCCAAGAAATCGGGAACGAAAAGGGAAGAGGAAGAAGCAAGACGCCCAGGACGCCGCGGCTACCAGCTGAGCAAGAACTCCGAAGTGTCATCCGGCGTGTGAAAAAAGAAACATTTTAATTGAAATCAATTCCTTGGAAACGCTCTGCTGCTGGGGCGAGAGAATGCAGCCAGCTTCCTCTCGCGTCAGGTATCGGGTTCGCGTCGGAAAGCATAAATTGTTCCGATTAATTGCTTTAGCACCACCAACAGCGACGACCACTTGCTCCAGGCTAGACGATGGTATGTGGAGCTACGTCTGTAAGCATTTAAAGCATTGTTCCAAAGGAAGGACAACTTTCCTCTCCTGAAGGATTACATTGAGTTCTATCATTTTGCAGTGAATCCAGTCCAGTTCATTGGAACGTGATTTGTCTTTCCAACAAATGTAGCTTCATCATTCAATAGCCATTACCAAGCGTACAGTGTGAAGGAAAAAGTTGAAAAGTTGGTCCCCCTCCATCCATAGAGCAAGCATATTATGGCTGTCAGTTGTGCAGAGGCTTCGGAAGTCGTGTTCCATTTACTCCGGTGGCACACGCTCGCTGGCACTTTATTTTGTGCTTCACGTGGCTGCGAAACCTCAATGCATCGGTGGAGCATCCCTTTTTGCACTTGATTGCCGTGGACCGTGCCACGACGAACACTATGGAAAGTGCTGGTATATTCATGCCGACCATAATTGCTACCGGGCATAAAAGAAACAAAATACTACGTTGGGCAGGAATCAGTAGGAAGGTACGGAGAGGAAGTGGGGAATAAGCACTCCAAAGTTCCACTGCCAATAATCTAACGATGTCATTACACCGAAGTCATCGTACCGGTGGTGGCGGAGGTACACACCGAAGGACTCTTCGGTCGGTCGTGAAAGTGAACGTTGGGGAATCTTGCTTCTCGTTCTGTTCTTCGAGCAATATCCTCGCAGTGGCACCTGCCCCCAGGAGAATCCAGGGGCACGGGGTTAGGCGTTGGCAACGACGCTACTTTTCCAGACAGAAGGCAAAGACCTTACCTGCCCGCGCTGTCTGGCGATGGTGGATTTACCTGCAGAAGGAGGGAGGGAAGGTTGTTTTCCCTTCGCCTTTTGCCATCATCTTTTATATCATTCCTCGAGAGATTCCGGCAAAGCACGTGCTTCTGTGCCAACGAGGAAAATGGAGGAGGGTCCTCATTATTCATTTTTCTTCCGACGCATGAATAGCGTCCTTCGCCATCGCTAGAAGGATATCATTCGAACGAGTCTCACTGTGGCGGCGAGAGTATTGAGGCAGTGAATGATGCTACCGTTTTTTTTGCCTTCTACCGGTTCTTTTGATTAGAGCGTCGCCCTCCCGTGGGTGATTTATTTTCATTTCTGTCACGTATGTGTTTCTGCTGTTGCTGATTTAAAGGTTCACAGCACCCTACATCTTTAAAAGCTAGCCGCCAAAAAACTTTAATGGCAAAGCAGCAAAGACTTTGGATAATATTGTAGGATTATCCGTACTTGATGAGTTATTTGTACCGAGTTTTCAGTGTATGAATTTGATCCGTCGAGTGAAAAGTTTATGAATTTTCTAAGAAAAATTCTATGAAATCGTTCGTGGAATCGAAGATATGCGCACGCGATTGACGGCGGCTACGAGAAATCAATGTTATCCTCACAGAGGCCTTACTGTCTGTCGGTTTTATACATGACTAATCAATTCTGTTACAGCACTACCAAGACTGCTAGGCTAGTCTAATAATCGATCAAGCGACGATTGCATAAGCCCGGTAACCGACGAATGACCTCTTGGTTATGCAACTTTCTTAAACTTCTCCCCCAGCAACAAATCATCACCTGTCAGCAAATCTCAAACAAGTGCGCCTCCATCAGCTTCATTCTAATCCCTCTTGTTGCTGCTACGTTTTTGAAAAGTTTGTATAAACAACAATGCATCCAATTGTCAACAATGCGGCCATTCTCGTACAGAATGTTCCGTGTCTCGGTCTCAGGGTTAGACGAAACACTTGCTACACGTTACCAGAAGCGTCGAGAGGCTAGAGCTGCTAGAAGCTAAACTCTCCGGTTGTTGGCTACGACGGTGCATCGCACTGAACCACACCGTCATCGGTGGTTTGCTCGGTAGCATGGACAGTAGGTAGCAGCTACCTAACGCGACGATCAATCGCTTAGGTGATCGATCAATTAAACATTAATGGTCCATCGCGGGAGCGCGGAGACGGCTGTTGCCCTTTTCTGTCAACTCGTAATGCATCATGTAAGCCACCCAGGGCGCGTAGTGTAGATCGATCAATCTTGTCATCCGTTTTCCAAAGAGCAGCGATCACTGCCGCAAGCCGGTAGCAATGCATTATTTCATAAATTTCTTTCATTTCTCTTGGAACGCGACATTTTCTTATGTTTCAATCATGTGTTAGTGAACCATTTCTCTAAGTAATAGAATACTCTACATTTGTAATAGAGTCTAGTAGTTTCAAATGCAAAGCAAAAAAAAGAAGATTTGTTTGTGATAGCCTGGCTTTTCCTGTTTTTTATGATGCTACCTATTTATTAAAGACATTTATGCAGCTGTTATCCGCAACTGAGTCTACCGGTTGGCTATGTGTTCCAAGGTATCTCAGTTATCATCCAAACCAAACAAACAAGTGATGGTGAATCCCCTATATGCGTCATTATATGCTTCCGAAACGTGTCGGTTAGCTTTATCGAATGGCAATTGTATCGAACTCTAAAATAAGCTGAAGCTGTCACGTTATCGACAACATCGCCATAGAATGGCGTCTCATGAAACGATTGTATTGTCGCCCTGTCGCAAGTAAGAGCGTTTAAATAGTAAAAACACGTCACATACCTGGCAGCCTCGAGACAGACAATAATCGAAGTGTTTATTGGTTTTTATCTTTACATTATTGGAAATACCCTTGTAACCGTTCCTATCCTATTGATCCTGTTGCGCTGCGGAATCCACCTTTGTTTAAGGTTAACTAAACCAATGAATGAATGCAGTGGAGCGATTAAAGTAAAAGTACATTATATTAAGTGCATATTTGCTTTCTTCCAAATGTCATCGTTACTATGCACCATTCATCACCGTGAAAAGCGCGGTTGCTAACTATTTTTCCATTTGCCAATTGCAAAAATTATGCTAGATCGATCGCTAGAGAAAACAAAGCTCTTACGAGACACCCTCTAGTCTCGTGTTATCGACGCGAGTCCCTCACAAGCGCAAAACAGTGAAGTAATTCTAGCCTAAATGAATGTCAAACCCATTATCGTAATGATATCATTACAGAGTCATTCTACCAATGGCCATGGTGACAATCCGGTTCATGCTCAATGTTAATGTCACTTCTCCGTTGCACGCACAGCCCGCGGATGAACGATAGGATGTTTAAATATCGAAGGCTTCTCAATTTAATGTGTGCCACTGATAGAAAACAGATGTACAGAATATTTACAATGCCGTCTTCATAATAATCCCACAAACCCGCCAAATGGTCGCAGAAATGGTCTAGGTCTCTAGATATATGACCCAGATGGTTTCCCAAATTTCCCCACCAGCTGTGGCAATTTTAGCTCCTTTCTTACCTCGCTCTCTACCAATGCCAAACCGAACCACTCACACTGGATGGCGTCTGCGAATTCGGATCTGCCAGGTTCCCGGAAAGCGCGTTGTAAACCGGTGGCATTGTGGTACACAAGGGTACCGGGTGATGAAGAAACAGGTGATGACTTCTTGACACACTTTTGCCACAATTCGGGACGCGCTGATGGCGTCCGATCGCCATTTCGCCAATACCGAAGAGAATTAGTCCTTTCGATGAAGTCAGCAGCAAACGATTTGGGACACGGTCAACGGCTTATCATAAATCGTGGCTTCGTAATAGAATTAGAATTGGGCAGCCGGGAGGGCGCGATGTTTATGATTAAGCGATAGCGGGGACGCGCCAATTTACATTTTATGTCATATCGATGACTGCCGTCCCTTGTGTTGGAGCTGGAGGGAATTTTCGTTTTCATTGCTCATTGGCCGAGTTGCGTCGTTGGTGTTGAGCTGCGAATTTAAAGAATGCTCGTACGTGTCACAATGTAGGCCACATTCTTCACCTTGCACAAGCTTAAGCTGCATTGCTTCCCTTTAAGTTGTTTTGCAGCTGCATACTTCATAGTTGTTGCTACTAACCTACCTACAGCGCCTGTCCGATGATTCAGCGATCGGTTACAAATGACCACCACCACCGGGGGATAGGTTTCGTGGTTTTTCTCGTTTTCAATTCACTATTGTGCTGTGTATTTGAAATGCGTCATGTTATTTGGTGTGTGTGCGAGGAGGGGCCGGGGAACAAATCATGATTTATTTTAGAGTTTCATTCATCCGGCGTACCGGTCGCCGTCGTGCTGATCCGGGTGCACTAGCATATGCTCGAACGCTCAAAAACAGCAACAACACCGTCCGTGAGAAGCAGAGAAAAAACAACAATCGTGTGCTGGCCTGGCTAGCTCATCATACGACTGATCGATCCTAATCCGGGCAGCGCATGGCATCTCACTCGTAGCTCGTGCTCGTTGCTGTTCACACGCCATTACTCATTCCGAGCACCGAAATGACATTGAAAAGGTAACGGAAGATCGCTTGGGTTTATGGTGAGTTGCGTTTCGCTTCCCATCCCCCATACCTTCAGTCTGTTTCGGTTCGGGTGTGTCGATGGGTTTGGGGTGGTGCCTGTTACGCGAAGCTCTTCTGCAAACAATCTGGCGAATACGCGAAGACGCGGTGCGGTACTGGGAGTCTCTAATCAAACAGCAGCCTAGTGCCGCGCCGCGTGCTGTTGGATATCAATATGGCCACGGTTTGATTGAATTTGAACAGCATTTTGGAAAGACGGGCCACCATACCGACGGCTGGCACGCGTACACTGCGCTCATGTACACGATAAAGTTTGTTTCACACAACTCGTACATGATCGAGAAGATTCGCACCCGCCAATGAGTTGCTTCAATACTGTTCGGCATCCTGCTTCTTTTTGAACAAGGAAAAAAAGTTGTTTTAAACAATTCAACGAGGGCTTACATATCTCCATACTTAAGCTGTTAATTGGTTTGGGAGCGACACAATCCAAGAGGTTGTTTGATAGAACGTTCATGCAAATTGATTTGAAAAGTAAGTTTGTGCTCAATATCAGGATTTGAGGAAATGTTACTAATTGCGCGAATGATGCTTTCAACAAATTCCATTGCAAACCATGAAAAAGAGTTTTCAGTTGTTTGGTATTCCTGTTTTGATATTTTTTTTCTTGAGTGATACGCCATTCGCTACGCAGATGGCCGATCAATAGAGATCTGGTCCCGGGCATGATCGGTAGGATGCTGTAACATGACGTCGCATGCTGGTATCAATGACATCATGCTACTAGCAACGTTAGATCCTGATCGTGCACGATCCCCGTTATTGTTGTCGGACACGCCCGCCTCCTCACGCGGTAGACAATCTGGAACTAATCGCTCCGTATGAGTGCACCAGAGAATCATTAACCATTGGTCACTGGCTGAGTGTGCTGTGTTAATGTAAACTTAATTTCATCGATTCTAAATGATTATTGTGCATCATGCATCAATTTAATCGTCTTTCTTTTTCTGTTTTCGTTTCAGGTGAGTAATTTTCTCTTGTTACACTCGTGTGTAAGCGGGGCGAATGTCAATACCAAAAGGTACCTCGGTGGTAAGCAGCTGGAATCACGATCACTGTTCCTGCATTGATGACTTGCTCCGGCATTGATGTTAAACATTGCGTTACAATTTTAAGCGAAATTTACATTATTTCAATGAACCATACAAACTCACGCCATACCCCATTGTCTCACGTGTTCTAGAGTAACAAGTACGATGGAAGAAAATGCCATTCCCCGTGCTCGAGAAGCACACGGTCAAGATGACGAGAAAGAATGTTTGCTCACGTCCTTCGCCGCCGCTGCGTTGGGTGCGCTATAGATCGCGCGGGCGATCGCGACGGCGACGACGACGACGACGACGACGGTGATCAGCAAAAGCTCAAAAAGCTTTTGCGGAGAATCACGAGAACGCGCGTTGTTCGCGATGCCAGAGATCAGAGAGTCAAACGCGCAGAGAGTTATCTGTTGCTCTCTTGCTGAATGCATTTTCTCGTTGTTGCATGAGTAAAGCAAGAGATGATCGTGATCGTGAAAATTGAAGATCCATTCCCACACGCTCTCCAACGCTCTCGATCCTCGATCGCGCCAATGCTCTCCACAAATGATCCACGGCGCGCGCGTGCGCTTACTCTCGCTCGCTCTGCGAGAGCGGTGGTAGCTCGAGCGATCGCTCATCGCTATACTAAGGAGTACTCGCGGTAAAACCCGCCGCGTGCTCAAGCTTTAGTGAGTTTCGGAGGCGCGTTCAGTGAAGACGTATGTGTCGTATTTGTATCGCGACAGTTTTACGGTTTTTCCAAGTTTCTAGGCACACCTTCCCACTAATACCGTGTACTACCGCGCAGCCCTCTTATCGAGAACATACGATACGAATGTAGATACTACTTTATATCTTCTACTATCAGTTCAGTGCATTTAATATTCGCGATCCCCATTCTCGATCTGAAAGTATCATCGCGCTCTTCGAGTCCATCCATTAGCCAGCCCTCCGAGAGTCGATCCCCAAATATACTCGGTCGCGGTTCGCGTGATGCTAGACCGTTCGACCGTTGCAATTGCAGCCCCATCATACACACATTCACATCCTCCCCTGCATTTGCAGCACTGCATTGCAGCCATCGAAGTGCCTCTGCTGGTGCTGCTGCTGTTGCCCCTTTCGCCTTGAGTGTTTTGTGAGTTGCGCGCGCGTGTACGTGTTGCCCGTAAACGTAGCCAATAGAGTTTCACAGACCCGCTGCTAAGCCCTTCCGCTGGTGCAGCGTGTATGTGTGTGTGTGCCTTATTTCGTGTGCGTGTGTGTCTCTGTGTTTGTTCGTTTGTGGTGGTGGGTTTTGGAGGGAGGCTCGCTAACCCAATGTTTTTCCCTTTTACGCGCTTTCCACGGTGACGGCACGGCGCGTGTTTCGCTTGCGCTCTGGCCACTATACTACCCAGCTTCGCGGACACATACAGTACGATGGTGTGGGGTTTGAAGGTGCTGCCGCTGGTGACAGCGAAGCGTAAAGTGATTTTGGGTGCGCGACTTTGCGACAGTTTATAAGCGTGTGTGTTTATGTGTCTGTGTGTGTCATTGGGTTGCAATCGTGGGGATTCCTTTGTGGCAACTCTGCCACTGCAACCGAAAAGAGCGAGAGAGAGAGGCACGTACAATGTGTTCAAAACTGTTCAATCCAAAACACGACGTCAAGCTTCTGCAGGGGTTTTACAAAACGAGATCACACTTTTGTGACGAAAGATGCATTCACTGCCGGTTTTTTGTGTACATGTATTTATAGCGAGATGAAGATCGTGATCAAAAATTGGCCCATAACTAGCAGACAAACAATAGATTTCAAGCGACGAACCTTCGTTTCTTTTTTTCTGTGCTCTGGCAAAGATCAAATTGTCTCCAGAAAAAAACTTTAGCATAAGCGTTGTATTCTTTCCGCTTAGGATGGTTCTAGTGGTAATCTCCCCACAATTAACAACATTCTTACCTAAGTCGTGAAATCCTCTCATGCGGAATCTCCTCCCGGTTCACAGAAACATAACTCGTTTCAGCATCATCGATCCATCTCTGTGAGGGTTGGATCGGATTGGAGAGAAGTGTGTTAGAATGTCTTGTGATTCCAAAAGATGGCTTCGGTAAAAAGAAAAAAAAAACAACACAGGGGGAAAGAATGAATATTCATATTTGATTCGCTTCTTCCCTCCCCCTCCTCCCACTCTATCATGCGCACTATCGGGTTTTGGGTCGGGGGAATCACTTGTGTGACGCGCGAGAGACAAACAAAACCCAGCTACACACCTCCAGCAAACACGCACTTATGTCGGGGAGATCTTGGCTTGCAGAAGATCAATTCATCTCCCGAGCCCACCACACCACAGCCAGGCAGCCAGCCAACCAGCCAGCTTAGCGGTGTCGTCGTCGTCGTCTGCGGTAAATTCTTACCGCTTTCCAATCGATCCGGTTTTACCCGCGACGCGACTTACGGGATGGTAGATCGGTGAGGGAGACCAACCCCTCTCCCCGGTGGGGCAAGGGCGAAGGGTTTAGGGAGAAGCAAGCGATCGGTCGCTGGCAAGCTATTTGACGGACAAGACCTCCACCACTGGCAGGTGACAGAAGACCAATCCCGGGAATCATCGCTAGCTGGGCTCGAGGCCGGCTCTTCTTGATTAACGGTGCACCGGTGGACTGCAAAGACCCCTCCCCTTTTCCCTGCCGCCTGACGCCTCCTCGTCACGAGAGATCGCTGCAGACGCTTTGCCAGTTCCGTGCGGTTGATGTTGTTGTTGGGGCACGAGGGAAAATGAAAACCACAGACTCTGACTCGAGCGCATCGGGTGAATGTTTGTGTGTGTGTAACAGATAGAGAGACAGAGAGAAAAAGAAAGAGAGAATGTTAGCTGGCAAAAAAAAGGGACAGGAATCACCTGGTACGTGCTCACAATCGCCATCGCCAGCGTGTGGAGCAGCTCAGCTTTTGACGTCCATGTCTGAGTGTCCCCTACAACAGCGTCAACATCATGTACACACACACACGCACAGCTAGTGGTGCGTCACGGGAAAGTATGCTAAGGCTTTAAAAGGTGCGCCAACCAACCACCACCACTCTTCCGGCCCGGCGATCAGGCGCTCTACGGGATCTACGACCGTTCCCGATGCCATCGTCGTCGTCGTCGTGGTGTTGTGCTGGCGCTGTGTTTGGTGTACGACCTTCGAGACCTTCGAGAGATGCTGCTGCGTCTTCCAGACGTGTGCCGGAGGGGACCTTCACGGTCGATCGATTCACTTTGGAAAGCAATTCCCGGACATCAATCATCGATCGAACCGTGTCGCAAAAGGGGATTGATCGGATGGCCTCTTCGTCGTGGTTTCGTGTAAGGTTTCTATACATAAGGGGCCAGGGGCGTCCTGTCAGCCAGTGAAGAACCGATTGACCTACCGGCGCGCCGCCGTCTTGCTGGTGTTGGACACAGTTATCGCTAATGGCCTTTGCCTGATAGGCGACCGCCGCCCTAGTGTGTAATGTTGCTAGACTTTAAAAGCAGACCTCTCTGCCAACCAGCCAACCAGTCAGGCAGAGTAGTTTTCTGCAGCGCCTCACGTACACAGGCTAACGGGAATGAGAGTGCCGAGACCACCGGCAAACCAGCGCGACCGCGAGTGGGCCACGGGGCTGTGTGCGGTGTTATGTAAGGTGCGCGATTTTGCTATTTTGGAGCAAAATTGGTAGCGAATCGTTAGTGCGCGCCCTCTCGCATCGTGAAATAGTTTCGTTGATGAGGTTTCTTTCTGTTTTGTTTTATGAAGTGAATGTTGCCCACAAAATGCAGAAGACTCTCGGCTCCGGTCTCTCACCTCACCATAATTGCACCTTCGTTTAGCTTCGATTGAAGCTGCTACGATCTAATCTCGAAGTGGATTGAATCATTTTCTCTATTACAATGCCATGAGCTGAGACTGCATGCAGCATGTGCTGGTGGTGCTGGTGGTGGTGGTGGTTGTTGCTGCAGTTGTGCAGCACTCTACTCTTCATTGGCGCTTGCTCGACGTTGGCCATAAAAGCAAAAGTAAAGCATGCAGTTCACAGTGTGTGCGCGCGAGCGCGCCACGCATGACTCCCATCCCTGTAGTCCTCGCCCTCGGCTTTTCGGCCTGAACGATGACGAATTGAGGCAATTTTCCATCGAACACACGGACCACAATCCAATGCCCCTCCCCGCAACCCAACAAAATCCTTTGGCACGTTTTCGTTCACGTCCACTGCGAGAGGAACGGTCCAAGCGGTGGCCGGTCATCGGTGGTGGTGGTGGTGCGCCGGCGTGACATGGATGTTAATACCACCGCCGCGGTGCGCACATTGACCGCAATGAGCACAACGACGATTCGGCGGCGATGTGCGCCCGCGTGCCTCCTTTTGCAATCTTACCTAGTGCCATTCAACTTTTCGGCCGCTGAACGCCATCAGTAGCACGATCCACACACTCTAGTACGCTACTATCGTGTCTCTAGGGCGATTTTGTAATACTAATTACATTGTATTTTGTGTTGGGATTTTATTGACGAGGATTTACTACTTAAAAGGAAGTTTCTAGTGTTGTGCGCGCTCAGATCGAGTCTTCTTAGTTGCGATCGAGGTTTCTTTCGCTTACGTTTTGCTTCGATATTTCTATCCATCAAGCGAAGGCAGCATCATCAATAAAGGAATAAAAACGTTTTTTTACTTTCCCAAAACAAAAAAAACGTGTCAAGTCCAAGCGTGTCCAGTGCGATTTGTGTGTCCGTCGCGACAATAGCGCTATTTGCTGGGATATATTATTATTCCTGCCTTCACCCCTCCGAATCGAAGGATTCATGGCCAGGATGTGGCTGGCTGGCTGTGGTCGAAGATTTATTTTTATTGCCCTTCGAGACAGGCCTCTCGCTACGGATGTGCGACTTTCTGCAGCACTACGACTCTCGTGCTTTCCAACATTACCATGACGAGGGCAATATAATCGGATTTTTTTTCTGTACCATGATGGCAGCAATGGCAAACCGGGCGGGGTCGGGGTTTTAGAAATGAAGCAGCAGAAAATGTTTTCTATCTCTAAACAGCGGGGTCGTCTCACGCGCACACAGGAAGAGTGTAATTCTTTTGTTCGCCGATTTTTGCCATTCGATGGCGGAAGAAAGTAACCTCTGTTCTGTTTGTTCCCTTCAATCGCTTTGATCTTATCATCTGATCTGCCAGTAAGTGCACCAATTGGAGCGGAAAGCTCTCTTAACGGCACGCAGCTCGAACACGCCGACATTGTCTCTGAGAAGAACCGAATAGAACCGTTAGCACGCGTGTTGCGAGCGGTGATAAGTGCTGTGCGTGCGCGGATCTGGCGATCAGATTGGATCAGAATTCGCGATACATACCTCGTGGCCGCTACGCATCCGATCAACAACGTGATCAACGCAAACGCAACGTGCTCTCCTCCGATGCCGCCGGCACTGGAAAGCTGATGCCCGCGTCCCAACGTGATCCGCGGTGGTGCGAAATGGTGACGAGAGCCTGGTCATTAGTACGCGCGAGATGCTCTTCGACTTTGGGTTGCGGATCGTCTGGATATCTGTCCGCCATTTGTGCGAGGATCAGATGGACAATCAAAACGATATTTTTATGCGCCCATTAGTGGGGCGGAGGAAACTCGAACCATTAGCCACGGACACATGATGATGGGTGGATTGATAATTGCGCCACGCGAGCCATCGAGTGAAGGAGGAGCAGCGCTGTCCGTGCCATATCATTTGTGACGACCACTCCGTACTCTCTTCCCTGATGGATGCTGCCGCAATGGCGATGAGTGAACATTCCTACGCATCAGCAGCAGCAGCAGCAGCACCGCAGAGGAGTCACGATCCGTACATCCCGCTTCAAATGCTTCGCTAAACGGTGCTGAAAAGTAGTAGGAATGCTGCTTGCGAGGGAGTCCTCGAAGTGTGCCTTTACGTCTCTGACTCATGTTTATGGCCGCAATAGTTAAATTACCGTTGATGTGGTACTATTCAAACATAAATCACTGAGCAAGAGAGAGAGAGAGAATCAAACAGGTAAAGAAATTTTCTGCGAGCGAGAGCTAACTCTCTGTATAGTTGTCCTCTCGACCACGTCGGCAGCGATTTGCGATTTGCTACACTCAGTTCAGTAACACCGGAACGGCCACACCCATTGTGTGACTAACAGATGACGTATTGTGACCACATATTGGTGGCCCATAAAAGAACGCCCAACGCGCGCTTGACTAGTTGCTGTTGAATCTCGTGGATTGCTGCGATCGACCCATAAGTGGACTAAAGCAGCCTGTATAAGCTCTTGATTCCAACTGATCGTCATCGGTACTTAGCTGTTCGATTGCTGTTTCCCCCCAAAATGGCCTCGTAGCATGATACTCATGACAGGAAAACACATCAACGAGCAGAGTTTGGCGCAAGGATGGTCACTTTAGTGAAAACACTCCCTTTACCTCGGCTCTATCTCTCTCTGTTACTCTCATGGACCATCTAGACGCTTCTGTGGACGCTATATAATGCCGGCAGGTTCGTCGTTTAGTGGCGAGTGAACGCGAACAAGTTTGACGAAAGAGTTGAAAACGAATTGTGAGGGGTTCTAGGTGTACCCCAACACCAATACGCAAGCAGCGCATGATCAACGCTACTACCCATACTCTCGTGTGTGTGGGCAAATTTTTGAACTTGGTTCACGCTCTTAGGGCAATCAGCTTCAGCAATTTGATCAGCTGCGAGGGGTGCGCGCGTGCGACTTGGAGACACGAGCAAAAGAGAAAGGATTGCAACTCGAACGCTCGGCTGCTGGCTGGCCAGCTGATCGGACTAGAGCGCACTTCTGGGCTTTGGGTAAAGAATAGACGTTAGAGAGAAACAATTAAAGGGGGGGCCGTAAGGTGGCGAATTCCTCCCTGCTCGTGCTGGTGGTCTGAGGGCGTTCGAACATTGCCGGAGTTTGTAGCAACCGCCAACGGCAATACACATAGGACTAATGCCTAGTAGGTGGCCGCTGCTGATTGAAACTCGCACTCGAATCGAAGGAAAGTATTTTCAAATGCAACAGTTGCTTGAGGCTGAGGTGTTACTAACATGCGACAACACAACCATTGGTACCGTTTCGTAGCATGAACAGAGGTGCGTAAACTCCTGTACGCCGCTGGTCTTTGTTTGTCGCCATATTGAAGTCGCATTACTACCAAAGCTCCTCTCTGCCGCTGATTGTGATTGTAAAGTGCGTTGTGACAACCATGAAGGGGCACCGTTTACGGCAGTTTACGGCCGCTCGATCGCTCAATTGATTTTCTATCACGCCCAACTTCAAGCCTAGGTCCGATGCCGACCCGTGTGACACGTACCACGATGCGCGCCGTACATTAGTAAATTACACTTATCACTCCAGTGTTGTGCTTGGACTTATGATGACTGATCATCAAGCGACACTCGCTGATCGGTAAACTCCACCAATGAGTTTAGATGTTCCACGAGAGTGTTTTGACATTTCGAATTCTCATTAAAACCTTTTGATATTTCATAGTCAACGATGTAGTTGAGTCTCTCTTTTTCTGCATGATGCAGAGCGCTTACCATAAATCGAACCAGCCCTACGGCCGTTGTTTCTCCAATCGGATTCACATTCTTACGCTAATGGTCTGTACTCACACTAGTAGCTAATGGGCACTGCAGCGCCCTATTGCATCTGCACTACCGTTTTCTGCAGCGTTGATCGCACTTTCCATTAGTATAGATCATTCGCCTGACAGAAATGACCCTTTTTGCCTGTCGTCGATGTGGTCTAGCTTTTGTATGTGTGGTGGCGGTTCCAGCGCAAATACAGGCACGGGGTGCACTAACCTAGATCACGTTTCTCCTCTGTTATCTTGGCCGGATGGCCGGATTTATTCCGCTTCTTCTGCGAACTCCCTGAAGAATAGGACGCTACCTCGGGAGGTGGTTCTCTGCGGTAGCAAGACACGCGCACGCGAAAGCTGTGGAGCAAACAATGTGTACAGCAGCAGCAGCATCTCGTTTGGCATATATGCAAGGTTCGAATTGGTTGGACAAAGAAAACACATCAACGAAAGTAGGAAAGTGTGAAGACGGTTGATCGGTATATTGTTCCCTTCGCTACAATGTTGCTGTGAGCGAATGTGGCGCGAATTCTTCATCTTCCTCTGTTGGGCGGGTTGGTGTGAAGGATGCGGCCAAAAACTGAGTTCGTTAGAGAAATCATTTCACAGTTCTCCAAAGAACTGACCTTTGGACTGGTGGTCAACCAGTCAGTGCCCCCTGTCGAATACTCAATTAAATATTGAATCTCCAGCAGTTGATTGTAATAAATATGTTTCATTCGCTGTTCGCTGCCAACAAGCATGCTTGCTGCTGGAGTTGAGAGGAGGCAGGAGGTGAAATCAATTAGCATAATGCCAATAAATGGCAAGAATTTTCCTCGCCTCACTCCGGTCTCTCTTTCAATCGCTTGCGCTCTTGGCGTCCTCTCGCGGAGGATTGTAGGTGTGGCAAACCTTTTTTTTTCTGTTTTGCCATTCCTCTGCACGCTGCGTTGAAAACCCATGGATAGTCGGGCGAATATACGTAACAGTTAAGCTTCCGAAGTTACTAAAGTATATATGCACCACATAAGGAAATCAGATCAATATCAGGCGCAATATTTCGAAGAAAAAAGTTATGTTTGTTCTCATATTTTTAAAGAAAAATACCATATTATTTGTGTTTGATTTGACGTCAATATAACTATAAAATAGCTTTGGCTGGAACATGTTCCGGATCTTTTCAATACTATTTGTTACACATCATTACACATTTGACTGTCGTTTCGTTTATTGCTCCATTTGTCCATGAATGCAAGTTACTTTGTTAATTTTTTACACGAATAATAGTTCACTTATGAACAAATAGGTTGTAAAAGTAGTCTGATATGTACATTCGAGTGACATTGCAGAGATATTGACTCCAACTTGATCGTTGCACCGTTTTGCATCACTAAAGAACTCGCTCCAGCCAGGAGGTTTCATGAGTAAAATATGTGTTGGTGTAGGTAGGTAGCCCCATCAATCTTGTGCCGGAGGCTCGCTTTTCGCGTATCCTTGAGAACACGATTGTTGCCATCGCCGTTGTCTGTGGTGGGCTCGATTGTCTTCGTCTGCTCTTACACGGACCGGTACACAGACACAAGCGCCAAACACATTCGAGGAAGTGATTGGTTGCCGTACCGTGGAAGAGTGAGAGGAAAGAAGCATTGGAATTGGAAGCAGCTCCACCAGCTGATTCGCGCGGATCGCAAACTGCTGAACCAAACTTGTTCTTGTGGCCCCGTGTAAAGTTAGCAACAGCTTCTCATAATTCGCATCTCGAGCAGCAGCAGCAGCAGCAGCAACAAAAAAAAACCTCATTCTTCGGCTGTCACTGTGTTCGGTGTTGGTGGTGTGCACGGGTTGATGATATACCGTTTTTGCCTGTGTGTGCGCTGGCCGGGGGGAGCGGACTAAGAGCGACGGAATTTCGTTTCTGCGTACAGACGGAACGCAAGTTTCAAGGTTAGAGAGGCAAATCAAGTCAAGAGGAGAGGAGCTTTCGGTCCCCAGAAGTGTTGTTGGCTGCGCTCGAGCATAAACGAACTCCCCGTTCGTTTTTTTTCTTACCATCGCGTATTTCTTGTATCAAAACGGCGCTTTGCTGCTCGTATCAGATTGCGAAATTGAATGGTTTGCGACGCGTAATAGACGCGCACGTCGCTTATGACGCGTGCTGCTCGCACCGAACGACGGAATCTATTAACCATTTAAACCAACACACCACCACTAGCCGCTGCATTTCATTACCGCTAGGGAGGTGGTGGTTGTGGCGGAGATACAGGAAAACTTGTCAGCAAGCGGAGCAAAAAAGCAACCAGAACAACTTCTCAGAGACACAGACTACCCGACGATCACCTCACTAACCACACTGGGGTCGCCAGGATCACTCGCTCTGGCGCGCCTTTTAGAAAAGCGAGTTTTTTTTTGTATGACTCAACGCTGTTGAAGCTTGCTGCAGCATGTGCTCTTGCTGCCGGTAGTTGGCAACAAATTAATCTTAACAGCGGTGATCGTTTCCAGCACAGTCTCTCTATTGCTGGTGCTGCTGCTGCTACTTATGCAAATCGGCGTAATCTTGGTTTTCCCACCCCACGCCAGGCCACAACCCGTTTCGTCCATCGGCATGCCCGCGATCCGCGATATGTTATAACGTTTGTACGGTTTGATTATGGTAATGATGAGCGGGTCAGTGTTGAAGCTGGTTGCCATTCGTCAAATGTGACAATTGGCATCGCGACATTTCCCGGCCGTCGCACTGGCGTTCGAGTACACAACGTTCGTTGGTTTGTGTTGATATGTATTATACTCTCGATCGATAGCAGAACCGAATGATGATCACATATGATCATGGCTTCGAATGCTTTTTCTGATCAAACATCTCGTTGGTGCTCTTTCATGTGGATCGTTTAACGTTTTCCATTCCAATTCCTGTGTGCAGAGGGCAAGGGTAGAAGTAGATCTGCCAAAATGACAAAGCACAAAGCGCGCGGTACAAAGTAGTGTTTCCACCGCTGAAACCATTCCACAAGAGTAGCACATCGTATCAACGCGGTTACCGCTCGGTTGTTGCTGCTGCACCTCAGTTTGGTGTGCGCCGCGGGGGTTGGACTGACTTTTGGGCGGTGTGTGCATTATTGTGGCGGTGAACCATCGTCGTTGTCGTCGTCGTCGTCACCGCCGACGAAGCAATATATGAAACTGTTTCAAGGTTGCGTATCGATTGTGCGCCAAAAGCATGACGGTGACGGTGGCGTCTGATCGATCGATCGATCGACGAACCACCGGATGATGTGGTGGGCGAGCAGTGATCGCGCTTCACACAGTTCACGATCGCGAGGTGATATCGTGATCTCGGATTCGGTTTGTTTTTCCAAAAAGTATAACAAAATGTTTTCCCGGTTCACCGTTTGCGTAAAAGTCACGGTCGGTGCGTCGACGCGCAGCGCATCAACATTTTTTGATGAAAAAATATTGGCAATCCAGCGGCATCACAATCTGCAAGTGCTGCTTGCTGCACTGCTTTGTCCCATGCCGCCGGACCATCTCTCTGAGAGCATCTCATTTAGACGTTTCGCGATTTGGAACTCATTTCATCACATCTCTACTTAACATTTGGCGTTTTTGTGCGAAGACCGTTCCGTTTGTTGTTTGTTTCGCACAAACAAATGGACAGTTTTGTAGCAGCAGCAGCAGCAGCAGCAGCATCTGTGCAAGGTTTTTTTTTCTTCTTTCTCTCTTTCCATGGGTGTGTGAGCAATTGACCAACGCGAAAAGTAGAGGTGCATCGGCGGTGGTAACATTGGCAGCAATTTTCTGTGTCTCAACTCATGCGCCGAGATGGTTCGACCAAATCAAACACCAGTCTGTCCGTCCGTCCGTCGTTGATCGATGCGTCTTCGCATCTTTTCGGGCGCTGCTTGTAAGGAAAACGACGGCAAGAAGAGGAAAACACACATACACATACAAACCTAGTTTTTCCAGCGGCGGCCAGCGGCGACCTCTAAAGCGACGGCGGCGCACTGGCCGGTCGCAGACCCCCGCAAGTAATCGCGGTTCATCGACGAACACTGTGCCGTGGATGCTCTTCGCAATATTTAATGCTTACCTTTCACGCTCAGCTGAAGTGAAGGGGGAAATCCTCGTCGGCGTAGCGCACTCTGTATGTGTGTTTGTGTCTGTATGATGGCCATGATGTGGCTGTAACACCGCGAGCGCGCACGCTGATGGTGGTGGACAGGAAGAAGTCAAACGCTGCAATGCCGAATCGTGTGCAGGGCTGCTAATAACTATGTGTAGTGCTGCTGCGTGGTGGTGTCTGGCGGTGGTGTCCGCTCCTTCGACTGCCTGCCGGCCTGCCTTGGCAACGGTACGCGGATGGCGAGTGGCATTCGCCGTAGAACTCATCGTTTGGAATATTAACTACTCCAACAAATGGGCGACCGTTGCTCGCGATCGGATCGGATCATCCCCTCTCGGAGGTGGTGGTGGTAGCACCCGCTGTATGTGCACTGCGCGCGCACGTATCGGCTGACTGATCGCCGATCGATTTGTTTGGGCAGGCTATACACGCCATCAATTATATATCGGACTCAATGGTGTGTGGTGTAGTGTGTTGATGCAAGAAGATGGTGGACTTGTGTTGAGCAAATCGATAGCGCGTCAACCCGCGCACCGATCTCCTACTTCTCCTGTCCTCAGAAGGCACGAAACCGTAGCGCATTGATTATCGAACAAATCAAACTACTCTGGAGTAAGCGTGAATTGATAACACTACGCTACTTGTAGTGTCATCTTGTCACTACACACCTTTACACAAAAATCCCCCTAAACATATTTTCTCCACAATTTCGTATTCACCAAAAGCAGAAGAGAGGACGGCAGGTTCGTCGCTTGGCTATCGTCATGCAACCCGTTGAAGTCTTTTGTTCCAGTTCCGCAACGCAACGTGGGTTGGGAGCAGCGGGAGTTTGCAATCAATCAGTGGTATCGACTGCGATTGGTGGATTACTTGTTTCTTACATTTTCGTTTTTGTTGAATGGATCTGTGAGTAGCCATTTCGTCGCTCGGAACAATCGAAGAAACAAACGCCCCATAGTAAATGCCTTTTTCGGCGGTAATAACGTCAGAGACTGTTTGCTGAATTTTAACTAACGCGCGGTGTGTGTCTGTGTCGTATGTGATGTACGATGTGATGTACTCGTATTTCTTTTTAAGGCCTCAGGCGCTCACGCGTGGCGCACCGAGATGGTGTCACGTAATTAGTAATGTTAGATAATTTTTTTTGGCAATATCGACTGTCAACGATGATGATGAATGAATGGACGACGACCACCACCCCCCAAAAGGACGACGGACACACAATCCACAATAGCATACCAATGTGATGGCGGTGTTTTATTTTTAGACAAACGAATTGAATGAACCTCTCAGGCATGCATGGGTGCGGGATGCGGGGAAGCTCATCAACCTACTTAATCGAAATTGACCATTGCAGTGTGTGCTTTTCAATGTAAATCAGCATCATGCTAGTTGTTTGCATAAGGTTTTTGTGTTGTTTTTTATTGGGAGAGGCAAACAAGGAACAAGGGAGAAATATTTCAATTCTTTTCCAAATTTTTATCCAACAGTTTCTTCGCATCTCTACTTTAATTTTGGTTTCTATTCCGATACAACTTTTTCCCGTTTTGACATACAGTAATTTGTGTATTAGACAAAAAATACCCTGCAAATACGTTAGAAGTCCACTTAACATTTCCAAAGACTATCTAATACTCAATTCCCTTTGATTAGTTTTGCGATGCAGTCTTTCTTTTATGAGTTTCGAAATGTTTTAAAACTGCTCGCTAAAATAATATACTGTTTGTCATATCTGTGCTAAGCACAGTTAAGATTGAGTTGGGTCATTGTTGTTCTGCAATATCTTATTTTGTGTTCCTATTTTTGCACTCTACTTAAACTGTCTTGTACTTTTCTGCACAATAATATCACCTCTTCTTTATGGAAAAACCTAAGTTTTACATTTTATATGTGATGGCATTTGTTCAACATTTAATTCAACAACCAAACAATCCATTCCCAAAGCCATTTTCTATTGGATGATAAACCACACACGGATAGTCGCGTTCGATGAACTCTTTTTAAGTTTGAAGTGAAATGCCAGGGGAACAAAATGGTTGCTTCTCGCTAGAGCTTCTACATAATCCGGATAAACCCATTATCGTCAACCCAGACACACACACACAGACACGCAGTGCGCGCATCCGTTCGCCCGCTTCTCGAACTCGAACTTCGTTCCCAATGAATAGCTTCTAAATTCTTTCGCTTTCCGTGCACAGAACCCGCATTAACCCGCTGACTTAAGTCCAGTGCAGTGTATTTTTACTACTACCGAAAGTGTTGTGACACTTCCAGCGAACGTGTGAACGCGCGTATGGAACGATCAAATCCCAGCGACAAGTTGTACTGCTGGGGTCAGTCAGTGATAAAAAGTAATCGATTAAGTGAAACCGTCGAATGTTGTCCGTGAAGATCATCATCGCACCACGACCACCACCCCGTAACGTCTTGCCATTAGCAGTTCCTGCGAAGAATTGCAACTCCGTTCTGTTCCTACTGTGATCGCGGCGTGGCAAGTAAGCGTGGAAGCGGTGTAATCGATCGAACGACATAAACGAACGCCGGCAACATCAGATGTGACTGTGTAACAACGCACCGTTAACAACGATGAAAGTGAACTCTGTGGTGGGATATTAGCTCTAGCTCATTCCCTTTTGCAAACGGCAGACGCGTACAAACTAAGTCAGCCAGCCAGCCAGCCATCGAGAGCCAGCTCAAGTGGTCAAGTGTCTGCCCCTCGAAGTGCCGCGAAGCGTGGTTGTTTGCTGCCAAGATGTCGGCAGTGCCGGTGGTATGGTGCTCGGATCCGAACTCGTCGGAGAAGAAGCAACCGTTCGCGCTGCAGGGCATCCAGCTGCAGGGTAACATCACGGAGAAGCATGTGCTCGCGATGAAGGAGCTGATCAGTGCCGCGTCGGAAGGTCGTCTGCTGTTACCGACCGACGGTGCCATTGTCCTGCTGGACTGTGGCCTAAGCATCGGTAGCATGGTGATCGAGGGTAAGGCGGGCAAGGAGGTGGCTGCTGCCGCTGCCGCTGCCGGAGCTGGTGCCGGTGCCGGTGGTAATCATAAATCAATGCTACCACCCTGCAGTCCGCAACAGCCGTCGCCACCGTCGTCGTCGCCTCCATCATCATCATCATCATCATCCCCCGCCATGATCTCCAATAATTGTGATCCATCAGTGACCGACGGCGCTGGTGACGCCGCCTCGGCCGACAGTAATCATAGTGGTGGTGGTGATGGTGGTCTCAGCAACAGCAGCGATGAGTCTGCTGATAGAATAGCCAATAGCCAGCAGCTCGCGATGGTCAGCAGCGGTGGTGGTGATGGGCGACGATTACAGCGGCTCGAAGCCACCGAACGGTTGCGAGTGCTGCTCGAGCAGCAGCTGGGTTGTGGTGGGGCTGCCGCGCGGAGGGACAATGATCCGGATGAAACCACCGAACGAACGGTACATCAGCACCACGAACAGCAAGAGGACGATGGTGGTGGTGGTGGTGGAGAAGGAGAATCGGCTGAGGATGAACAGCAAGAACTGATCGCTGAGATCGAGAAGCAGCAGCAGCAGCAGCATAACTTAAGCAACATACGAAGAGAGGTGGAAGACTGCGAGCGACCAGCAGATGGTGACGGTGATGATGCTGGTGATGATGAGGTGTATCCGCACACCACGGAAGATGCTAGTGTCGGTCCGGAGCACTCGCTGGTCACCGGTGGCGGACCGGAGCTACTGTACGAGTTCCTTTGCTGTGCCAAGTGTATGAACGATCCGACGTCGAGCTGCTCGAATCTACCAAACACCCGGAGCCGCAGCATGACGGCGCTCAACAACAGCTCGAAGCTGTTATCGCGCGTCCTGAACGGTCGAGCAAAGGCCCGGCTCTACTGTGACCCAGTGTATAGCATCTCGAATCTTTACTTCAAGCGTTTCATTAACTATCGCGTTGCCAAAAGCCGTCCCGACGTTTGCCGGCGTCCCGTTACACGCAAGGGTTCGGGGCGTAGTGACCGATCGGCTGGTGGTGGTGGACTACTGCCACCGGACATGCTAATGCCGAGCGTGAGCAAGAACAAGAAACATCTGGTCGATGGTAGCACACCACTGTACGCGACGGTAAACAAGAAGCTGAAGCTTAAATCACGGCTCGATGCACTTCGCCGGAGTGGTAATTTGATCGATAGTTGGGCCGGATTGCCGGTTGCCAGCAATCGGAGACTGCGACGTGCGGCCGAACCCTCCATGGCCGGCGGCGGCGGCGGTGGCAGTGCAGCGATGAAGCCGCCCGGTGGTCCGACTTCGGCCAAGACGGTTCGGGGCCGCAAACAGAACGTGGTGCTCTCGAACCTCGCAATGCCCGGACTGGCGCAACAGATCGGTTCGCTGCAATCGGAAGCGGCCAATCATCCTTCGTCTACTACGGCACCGCCACCACCGTCACTACCACCTGATATCCTAGTGACTGGTCCGGGGCAAGCGACCACCACCACCACGACCAAACCATACTCGAGCTCGAGCCGCAAAACCAGTTTCGATTCGACGTGCACCGTCAGCTCGATGGATTCGGGCTTCATCGATCAGCAGCAGCGTCAGCAACTGAAGCAACTACAGCAACTTCAACAGCAACAGCAGCAACTACAGCAACAGCAGCAGTTATTGGCCACCGCCGCCGATGACGATGAAGAAGAGGAAGAACGACGTGCCAAGGAGGAACAGGACGAGGAGGAAGAACGGGAGGATGATGCGGGTGATCGGTTGAACGATCTGTCGAACCTACAGATCAAGGAGTGTCTGGTAACGCAATCGCGCAATCGACGCAAATCGTACGAAGAGTTCAAATCACTCTTTCGATCCTCGCCAGATGTTGGTGGAGGAGCGCCAGCAGATACCACCACCACCACCACTAGCGGTCACGCTGGACGTGGTCCGGCCGTGGTTGCCGTGGCAGCTCCTTCTCCCCCTCCCGCTGCCCGAAACACCGCCGGACTCCCGCTGCCCAGTCTGGACGAGAAGGAGAACGTCAAAGCGCGACGCAAGTCGTACGAGGAGTTCAAGGCTTTAGTCAAAATTTGTGATACTAGCTTTAGCAGTTTGAAGTCGACGGCCGAAGAAGAGGGTGGACCGGAGGATGTGCAGAGCAAGGCAGCCACGCTGCCTGCCTCGCCACCGAGCAGCGCCACCGGGAATCTGTTTAAGATGAAGCGAAAGAACTCGCGGCGACTAAGTCTGAAGAAGTTATCGAAACCGCTTGCCAACGGATTGCTCCGTTCGGAGTCACTCAGCAGTGGCCGGACAAGCGGGGGCGGTGTTGGGTCCGAACCCGAGGTCAAAGGTAGCACGATCTACGATATTCTGCGATCGGGACGAAAACATTCGATGCCAGCTACTATGGTCACTAGCAGCGGCGCAACGACGGTGACGGCGGCCGCTCTCACACGCGAGGAGATCTACCGGAAGAACTACAAGATCTACGACAAGCTGATCTCGTATAGTAGCAAGGCGTATAAGCGGTACGACAAGTACATGACGTACGGTACGATCTACGAGATTCTGCACCGCAAATCCGATGCCGCCGATGATGTGTTTCTCCGCAAACGCGCTCTCTCGGAGAAGTTTGCCAAACGAAAGTTAGGCGCAGGTGGTGGTGAGGCAGATGGTGTTGGAACGGCCTCAGCTCACTACTGCTCGATGAAGCTCGGAACGATCTACGATATCGTACAGGGTCGCCATCAGAGTCACCAGAGTCAGCGATCGTCTTCGGCGGGCGAAGCGGTTCCGGCCACACTATCCACCATCTACGACATCATCCACACGAAGAAGGTGTCCGATGGTAGCAACAACAGCGGGTCATCCCCAAAGATGGCAGCCGCCGTTCGTAATCGATTCCTAGTGAAGAAGATCACGGAAGAAGAGCTACAACTAAGCCATGCGCGTGAGCAAGCAACGACTGTCGCTGATAAGGTGAGGATGTTGGATACCACCTCGGATCGAAAGGCATCGGATGATGCCGGTAAACTGGTGGTGGCCGATATGGTGGGACCACCGTCACCGGACTATACGACTCCGAAAGTGACGGGAAACGGGAAGAAACCGACGATATCACGCACTCGTCGCTTCTCGAACATCCTTTCGTACACATCCTCCTCGCCAAAGACGACCAACACGACGAAGACGACGACGTCGTCGGCGGTGTTCAACGATCAACCGGCATCCCTTACCAGTCCGCGCCTTAAACAGATCGCCGCCAGTGATGAGGATCTGTACAAGAGTGCCGCGGCCAAGCAAAAGCTCAATGGGCATCACCTTGCACCACCATCAGCAACAATGATCCAGCAGCTTCCGCTACTCTCCGTCGATGAGCTGTACGCTCGTATTGGGAAGATGCGAAAATCGGCCACCGTTTCGTCGGCGCTTTGTAGCAAAATTGATGAGGTCGTCGGTGAAGCGGACCTGACGGCGGCCGTCGATAATGGTGGTTTCCGTCAGTTGCTTGCTGGTGCTGGTGGTGGTCTGACGTCACGAAACCCGCAGCTGTTGCTGCGTGTACCGGAGGATCAGCATCTATCGGTACGGCGGTTGGCGACCGATGATCGTGATGCACTTGCCGTCCCACATCCGGGGCCCATCTTCAAGTCGAACTCGCTCGATATGCTTGCCCCGAAGAAGCTATCGCGAACGGCACGCTGGTCACGGCAGATGCAAGAAGCGGCCACCAGCCCGATCCGTAAACTGTCCCCGCTGATTATGCCGAAGAAGGCGGCCCAGCAGAAGAAGAGCACACGCCGGCTGTCCGAGTTTACGCGCGGTGAATTCCTTAACGAGAAACTGTAAGTATTGTAGCACAGCGATCGTCAGGAATTTGTTGAGAGAGAGTATAAGCCTTATTGAAAGTGTCTTGCCTTGTTACTAAAAGAAATTTCAGTCTGTTGTTGGTATTGCAAGCGTCTTGCGACAAGATTCTTTTTCATAATAATAGTCTTGCTTATAAATTTTACCCCTTGTCGGGACTAGAATATATTATCGAAAAATGTATCGCAGCCCTTGACAAATGACTTCTAGAGACAGAGCTGTACCTTTTTTCGGTTATTCAATCGGGTTTGAACCTGATCCTGTTTTCTTAACTACGTTCGATAATAAAAACGCGGAAAATCGGAATAATCCATCAACACTTTGGATGTTTAAATTGAGCTGCTCTGCTGGATTCTTATATTTTGGACAAGTGGGTTAGCAGTGTGGAATCCAAAGCTTCCAGACTGTGAGTCTTATTTGTAATAATGTTTCTGCGATTCTTCGTAAAACTGAGTAGAAACAATCTGCAAATGGACTATATTCTATAACGTTATATAACGTTTTATAATGCAAATTTCGCTCAGTTTCCAGCCGTGTGCTTCGATTATTAGTTTACATGCAAAGTTGACAGACACGAAATAATGAATTCTGTTTTGGGAAACGACACTTGAAACAGGGTACTATCGATGGAGGCGCCGGGTGTTTTTTTTTCATTAGCGACTCCCTTGAAAAATCATCTTAAACGATCGGCCAGAAGCTGTAACACCGCTACGGTGTCGATTCCACAAAAGGACTTTAACCTTTCGCATCTGAAATCCCAACTCAATTGCCCAGCGAGGGAGGAAGGGACAGTGACACGTACAGGCGCGGTCGCTTCCCTGCGGGTGCGCTGGCTTGAGCAGGCCTTAAATTGAAGCGGACCACAAATTGGTCCTTGGTCGTGTACCGAGACGAAATGAAAAGTTATTGCCTTCGCAAAAAAAAAGAAATAAAATATTGGACGCTCTTCGTCCTCCAATCGGTGGTAAAACCTTGAAAGCCAACGGCGTTGCACCGACGCCACGGTTGAAGATGCACCGAACCGTTCTTCTACATCCCTTCTTTCTTTCTTTCTTTCTTTCTTCTTCCAAAATTGATATTTTTAGACCTTAAGGCCATTCGCGTTCGCTCCGCGTTCCCAATCCCCATTCCGTTGCAGCATCCCCCTTCCCTCCATTGGAACCAATCGGGATGGGCTGCAGGGAGCCCGAAATTAAAAATCTCCACATAAAAAAGGGAGAGAATGAAATGAAGGAGCACGCCACAGGGAAGCGGCAGCGAGGACCAAGACGATGAATAATATTTGGCCATCTCCCGCCACGAACTGCGCCAAGTGCTCTTCTTGCTCTTGAGCGTCTTGCTGTTCTTCCTCCTCGATGCACATAAACCATGATCTTGGCCCTGTATGTCTCTTTCCGTCTGTCTGTCATGGCCACTCGTGGTGGCCACTCGGGCGGCCTTGCAGCGCCCAATATATTTCACAGGCACACACGCTCAGGACAGACACATAGAAAAGCTGCTACAACGTCGCTTGTTTTATGAATTCCCGAGCAGTTTGCGCCGATCCCGAAACCTGGCGCTGCTCAACGATCACTTCTTCGTGATTGTTGCTTGTTCTGTTGGGAGATAAGGTGCTGCAGTTAATGGTTTAAGTGGGGGGACCATTTCGTTGCAGTGCAGTTTGGGAACAGGTTTTCCGTCGTGTTCCGTCCAGTCCCTGCTCCAGAGGGCCCTTCCATACACGGTACTGCTGATCATAAGCACGGGACTGATCAAAATGCTGCCAGCATGTGGTGACCGGCTGTTTCCAGAAAGATCAACAACGAAACTGCATTGGAGTTTGATTACTTAACTTCACACGTTTATGGCTTCAAGCAGCGTGTTTTGTAAAAGGTTTTAAAAAGGTGATGTTAATCCTCGAAGCGTCGCAATGCGCCAGAGAGAGACTACAGGCGACGCATCATTTATCTTAAACTTCCCCTTTTCCGTGGCTAGACATGTTTGCTTAACTGTTTTCAATTAGCACCACATTACGAAATGATTCGAACAATCACTCAACGACATTGAGCATAAGAGAGAAAACCGTTTCTCCGCTGCGTTTTCTCCTCGCCAGAAGGGCCGCTGCATTTCTCGGCAGCAGCAGCAGCAGCACCCTCTTTTTGATTGATTCTGGCACGACTGCTGACGTCGCGCAATGTTCGAAACTGATGAAGTTTAATGGCATTTTCCTTTCCTAAATTGCCCTCTGGATCGAATGTGTGCTAGCGGTGGTAGCGCGAAAGAGCGATTTGTTATCTTGCTGCGGCAAGCGAACTCACGATGATCTTGCGATGCTTTCAACTCATCAAATCACATCATTCAAACCCACATTTAACCACCACGATCGCGTCATGTCTGTGTGTCTTGAAAGCTTGCTCATTCGTTGTAAGTGAAACACGACTGACACGCCACTAGCACAGGCGTCTTCTACTTGTGTAGCAATGCATCATCATGGCAGTTGGCGGATATTAATCGTCCAAGGTGGTTGCTGCACACCGGCATCCCCCTCTTGGTGGGCATATGTAGGTTAAAGAAATTACTTTCATTCTTGGCGAACGGTCCTGCTGTTCCTCTTGGAAGCGTGTTAAACGATTGATAAGAGAAAGAGGAGAGGACGATCATCGGATGGCGGCCCAGTTCTTCGTGATCTTCATTTTTCCTAAACCCCCTCCCCGCGATACTTTCCCCGTTTCGCGGTTGGTGGTAAAAATATGACATTTGTTCAGTCCATGAACACACCCTCTCTTTCCAGCAGGTGTTGTTTTTTTTTGTTTGATTTTTTTTTGCTTCATTTTTCGACCATTTCGGTCACAATAAATCTCCGGCGGGAAACCGAAACCCGGAAACAAAAACGAAGCTCACCGGCGAGTGTGGTGCCGGCTTAATCACCACGCAGCGTGTTACGGTGCATAATATTTTATGCTAATAATCGAACACCAAAACCAAATCCCAATTCCCGGCCTACTGCATCGTTGCATCGAATCGAAACGACCGACGAGGGCGGAACATTCCTCTCCAGGAACAGGCTGCGCTGCTCGTCCGGTCGTCCGGTGAGGTTTGAATGGGAATTTTATTCTAATGAAGATCGCGGCGACGATCGCGACCCTAATCCCGGCCCGGCTATGGTACATTAATGGCGTGATCGCTTATGTGGCGCCCTTTGTGCTCTGCTTTCCTGAAAATTCCACCCAATCGAAACAGGGCGACGCCTGCTTTTCCTTCTGCTTCGGTTGTAATCGCATCCTCGCTTGTTATGGCTTCGTTTCTATGAGTCTCGTTCTGGCAACGTTAATGTTCGACAACTGCTGCTACTGCTGTTGTTAGTGATCATGGCACGACAGAGACGTGCCTAACGGCAATCATGTAGTTTCTGTTGTTGTTGTTGTTGTTGTTGTTGTTGTTGTTGTTGTTGTTATTGTCATCGTTGCCATTATGCACCACGAAGTGCCATTGCCCTATCGTGATGCATGCTGCGCAGCATATGTGGTCGGCACGAGATGACCGCGACCAACCGACCGACCGATCGCGACACCACCACACCCCTTCACTCTTTGGCCCTCCCCCTGGTGTGGTGTGTTATTATGCAATGGCAAAACAGATTCGGTCCGGTTTTGTTGTAAGGTTTCTCATCTCTCACACACCACCGTTTAAACCAGACCGTCGCCGCTTTCCGGATGCGGAGCTAACAGTATCACAACATCCAGCGGGATCCCGCGGGCAAGAGGGCAATCAGGCAAGTGAAGTTATGCCATCGATGGCATCTCGCGTGATGCGCAGCAGCAGCACCCGATGCACGATGCAACACAACAAAGAGCCACGGGACAAGACAAGCGTGGAGAGACAAGAGAAAGGGAAGGGAAGGGAAGGGAAGGGCGCCGGCCAATAAACATACTTTGAGGGCCGGTGCAAACCAGTTGTCAGCCAGCATCGCGTCCGCGAGCCCGCAGGAGGAAAGGGTTCGTCGCTTGCTGTTTGGCTTCTGGGCAAGTCTTTTGTGTACCTTATTTTCCTGACGCTCCACCGGCGTGTAGAATGGCGTGTGCGTTCTGTGGTGTGGCTGCTGTGCATCGTCGTCGTCGTCGCTGGTTGCTTGGTTTTCCTTTCCTCGCGCTCCGTTCGGTCAAGGATCATTGTGCCGATCGGATGCGTTCGTGTTGCGTTCATGTTTCTGTTTTGTTTCTCTCCTTTTTTTTCTCCCTACAGATGGAGAGCGTAAAAGGAGTAGAACGATGTTCGTGTTATCATTGTGGACGCCTTCAAGGCATCAAATCACATTAAACGAATCATAATTTATAAGTACGTGCGTCGAGATGGGACGGGGAGGGAGGGGTACACAGGAGAGGCCGGAGGACGTTCTCCATCTTGGGGCATCGGGCTTCTTCTTCGCTGGTTTCGCTCCATTCGAATAGCAAGCATAAGAATTAGTTGCGGCGAGCGTATCGAATTATAACGATCAAAGATGAAGAAGAAGACGATCGTAAATATAATCTCAACCACCCCTTCCCCATCGAAAGAACGATCGCGGTGCACCGCAAAAAGGATCACGTGTGTTTGTGTGTGTGCATGCGGGCGTGGTATAACTACCGGGAGGCAAATGAACTTCAAGGCATAGCAGAGCGCGGTACTGGGCCCGAAAGGGAGGCGGCTCTCCGGGAAGCAAGATTAATAGCGCCATATTAGTAGCGAAGCGTGTAGCCTGATGTTGGTCTAAGAATAGTTTTATTATGACGACGATCATCGCGTCGATACAATGTGTGGCGGTGAAGCAGTGGAAGTGCAGCGTTATGTAATGTAACCAGCTAGTGACATGTTTTCAAAATGGTTCAAAAGCATGCAGAAATGATGGACGATTGCACGAAACGGTCAACAGATGTAATTGGACTTAATGCAAACAGATTCATAATAAAATTGAGTTCAGATTACTGGATAGAATATGAGATATTCTACCATGGAAGATTCTTTTCTCCTGCATAACAATCAGCTATTCATACCTTTTTCAATACGTTCTCAGATTTGACATCTTCGTTTTGGCAACCGATGTTACACATTAAAGTTAAACTCAAGAGTTTTCCAGACCTCAACTAACGATGTGCTACTTGCTCATCTTCCGTACTGCTTGCCTTTGTGACCTACTTCAAATAATATGAATAAGCTAATAAAAGGAAGCAAACCTCTCTTCGGAATAATCATATTCCGTGATTCATTTCACGTTTTTTTTCCGGGAACCTTCCGGGTGTTGCAGATCGCATGAATGGTTGTCTGCTCCGTTACGAAAGGTGTTAATAGAACTAGGAAGTGTAGAAGCATCAACCACACGTGTGAGGTGCGCTATGCTTTGCCGAACCAATTGACGCATCCCAATTAATAGTCGAACTCTAATTAACTTCATCGAACATTCGCCCTTCATTACGATTGAGAGTGATATTTTGTAACAGAATGATTCAGCGTTGTGACAAAAATCAAACTAATATTTTCTTATTTCTTTTTGTTTTTCTTTCCAGGTAAGTTTGCTTCATCTGCTCTGCTCACTACACGTTTCAAGACACTTTCTGACGCTGTCTGGTAAGCGTCAATCGATACATGATTGCGCATCAGAAACCGATTGATGCGATCAGGAGAAACAGTTAGAGTGAAATGACTATAAATATCGTTCCACATTCATCGTAGTTGCGCCACATTGCAACCAGGTGTCAAGATGGACAATGTAGGACGACACCAATCAATGTCTGCGTCTGCACAACTTTCCATAACAGACATCGCTATCATCGGCATTACGATCGCGACGCGAGGGGCAGGGGGACTGGCTTTTAACGAACATACCGCGTGTACCGCGATAATGCACCAAACGAACACCATGTTTGTAGTGAGGTCTTCGTGCAAGCACACGGTTTTATGCTAAAAATAGACTACTGTCTTCGATGCCACCGTGATGCGGTGATCATCCACTGTCTTGAGCGATCGATCAAGCGATCAATCGAACGGTGAACCATACCGTTCGCCCCGTTGGGTTGTCCGTCCAGCCTGACGCGTTCGAATGCTATTAATAGAATCCTTTCATCAAATCATATTTCTTGTGCTTCCTTTGCTCGAATTGCGGATACAAGGCCTCACCATCACCATCCTCCCTTATATTCAGGGCCAGCCATCCAACACCCCATCGCTCTCTCGCACCAATCGGTAATTAGAAACCTACCTCAGGTCGAGTCGGGACGGCGGCATGCCAGTGCGCAAACCAGGATGTAGGGATGAGGAAGCATTTCTAGCACTAGCAAAACGCCGGGGAAAAAGAGAGAAAGAAGTAATCATTGCAATGCTTCGTGACACCGCAAAAGTATGGTGTTTTGTGTGTCGCCAGATCGCCAGAAGGAGAAGATGGAGTTTCAAGGCAAGAGGTGTGTGTGTGCTGCGGTGGCGACGAACCACCGACCATTGGAATGGCTAATCTTTCATTTAATGGACATAATTCTTCGATGTAGCCCGCGAGCAAGCGAGCGAGCGCGCGCACAAACGCGCCAATGGACACCATGGTCCGAGGTCCGAGCCAATGAGCAAAAACCATCCCGAGCTTCTCAAAGGGGGACGGGCACGGCTCCGGCGCGCGGCTCGTCAGCAGATGGTGGGACAAACAAGAAGCTGGCACCATCCGAGCGGCGATCCAGTGGTGAAGTGATGCAGATAAAAAACAGTTTAATTATCATCAACTATAAACATGCAGTTATGTGTCGTCCGCTGCGCACACTTCCTGTGCCTCGCTCTCCTCTGCGTCGTTGCCGTTGATGCTTCATGCCGAGAGATCCGGTGAACAGAGACGGCGACGACGGCGACGACTTCGTCTCCTGCCATGACGCAGCTAGGAAGACGCATCGACTGGGTGTGTGTGTGTGCGACGTTGTATTTTAATTAGAAAAATGCAACTCTAAAAATAGCGACCTTCTTGTAGATCCTGCTCCAATGTGGGCCTGTCACTGGACATTCCAGCGCTGGGTACGTTAGGTGTGGTGAAGATCGATCGATCGGTTGGTCGGTTGGTCGGTTGGTCGGTTGGTTGGTCTGGTCGGTGTTGACGATGACGCCAGGGGGAATGGCGGCGACTGGTGGTCGCGTCGGCATCCGGCCTCAACAAACTATGTGCGAGTAGATCGCGAGCAAAGCGTTATTAGTTATCTATTGCATATTTATCGATGCCGATGCGTGTCTTGATTGCTTCTCCACCGCTAATGCCCGTGCCCGTGCCCGTGCCCGGAGCTTGTGGTTTAGGGCCGCGTGGTGCAGCACCATGGCTGACGATCCGAGATCCGGATCCAGTGCGCACCATCCAGCGAAAGGAGAAGACAACGCGAGAGATGATTGACGCGAGATGGGAGGGAGATCGCGTTCGAGTGCTGGTATGCAGAAAGGGGGCGGAAATGGCCGGTAAAATATGCCAAACTGGGCTCCACCCTGCTAGCCCTAGCCTTTACAGCCCATCGGAAGATCTCGTGATCGGTAACTGATCGCGCTGCGACGATCAAGCGAACGATGGTTTGGTTGGTTGTTGGCGATCGCGAGTAAATTATGTTATGGGCGTTGAGCTTTTAGCGCGAAGTTCAACGTAGTTCATCAACCTCTGCATGTCATCCAGAACGTATAGGGAAGCGACCATTCAATGGTTTTGTTGAAACGTTTTAGAAAAAGAAAATTCTTTAACATTTAAATTTAGAGAAGCATCCCGATTCGTGGCTTCGATTGCAATAAATGTAAAAAATCCCTTACCTCGTCGATGAGAGGTCGATGGACTTTCGGTGGCCAGATCGGGGATGGTCTGGTGTTTGGGAAGGAAACACATCAACTCTCAACCATCAACGTTCGGCCTGTAACAACTCCCCAACTGCGTATCAATCTCGCTCTCTCGGCTCTAGTGAAGCCGATTACACCTGTAGCAGCAACAGTCGCGGCAGCTCGTCGCGCAGTTAGCGGAAAACAAAACTGGTTGGCCAGAGACTGGCTGCTGTCGGATGTCAATAACTTTCATTTTTATGCTTCCTTCCTCCACGCGGGGTACACCTTTCTGGAGAGACGAACGGGGAAAGCAAAGGCCGACGGAACGGGATGGGACGCCGGACTGATGGTCGGAAATACATAAATCATCGCACGAGAAGAAACGCGCTCACGGGCGGGAATGATGAGGGAATTTCAAATTAAAATTATTTTACGAAACCATCAGCCCCCTCCCCGGTGTAAGCGATACCGGGCACATCGGGCAGACCGGCTAATGGCTAGCGAAACCGGCGGCCCTTCAACTGTGGAGGCCGAACGGTGGTTCCATCTAGTTAGAAGCGCTGCAAGTGTTGGCCCCGTTTTGCGGGAGAAGGTCAACGAATCGTTCGAACGCTTTCGGAGGCGATATCGTTTCGCGCACGACGTTACACACGTGAAGGTCGTTCCAATTTCTGCCAAACCAAAGCGCGACCGAACAACCGAACCTCTGGTGTGTGTGCGTGAGAATTTTGCACAAATTTTTCCTGCACGTCAACCACACCCGCGCGAAGGTCAAACCACACCACACCACACCACAGGGGCCGCTCCGTGCCTCGGGAGGTGATTAGACACCCAGCCACCAGCCAGCCAGTCAGCCAGCCAGCACCATGGGCACCGCGCGCACTCCGTTTCGTTTCGGTTTCACTTTCAAAGCATAAACCTTCTCTCCGGACCGGAGAGCGGCCTTTAGGCGGCGGTGCGGTTCGGCTTCTCCACCTGTGGTGGTTACTATTGTTGTTACTTGATCGTGAGTCGTGAGCCTCAACCAAACACATCACATTATCCGCCCGTCTCTCGGTACTCGTTGGATATAACTGCCTCTGACGGCGCTCGCGCACACACACAAACACTGCCGATGGCCTTTACACAGTTACACCGGAGGTAAGAATACCTAACCGGGAGGAGTTGATCATCAGTAACCTTAAAGCGCAACGATGCAGCAGCAGCAGCAGCAGCAGTAGCTTCTCCATCGCACTGTACCGCTAATTGTGAGTGAACGAGTTGATGATTCATAGGAAATATTGTCGCGTCCATCCCCTCAATGTTGATTGCGGAGAAATCATCTGTTAACCAGCAGCACCAGCAGCAGCGGCAGCGGGGCCACGAGGCGTAGCGAAGGTTTAGTTGAAGGTGAAACAGAAAACTATTTTATCAATGGCCACTCGAGATCATCATGGTTCTCGATCATCTCGGCGTTACAATGTCGATGAACGACGATCGTTTGTGCGAGGTCGTCTACGCTATGGTTTTCGATCGTCCCCGCACGATCATTAAAAGTCACTTATACTTGGGATTTCCTGGGAATTGTGTGATCGCACGGGAATTACCCACTGGCCGTCGTCGTCGTCGTCGTCGTCGTAGAACGTTGTCCAAGAACGGTTCCGAAAACCGGTTTTTTTTTATCTCAGAACATGAAATTTTTGGGGAGAAACAATAGTTGACTGCCCCCGTGAAATGTCATTCGATTTCTTCTTCGATTTAAATTGGGAAAAGCCCTCGCATCGTAGTTTAGTCACGACGCACTCAATGGTCATATGCAATACGACAAACACCACGATGCGTGACTACAGTCGCCGCTGCATATCCCACTATCTGGGCGCGCGGACCAGCGAGGAAGACGCCAGCGAAGCACGAGAGACGATGACGACAATGGTGGTGACAAGTTGATAAATTTATCCGCCCGATGGAATGTTATGCAACACTCTCCGCTCTCCACTTCACTAGAGGTAGAGACTACCTTGCAGCAGCAGCAACGAGTGCACTGCTGCGCATGCCGAAGCGCATGCATCATGTGCGTTTGGAGGCTACCACGGTGCTGTTGCTGCTGTTGATGATGATTTTGCACGAAGCCCGTTTCGCCACATGGAAAATCGCTTGTCGGAGTCGGGCAATACTCGATAGCACTCCCTCCCTCATCGTGGTTTCGATTGGCTACTTATACAGCAAGAGTACAGCGATCGTAACGATCGATGCGATGGTGGTACCTTTGCAAAGTGTTTCGCACAAGTGTTCGCGCTCGAGTCTCGAGTGCTGTCGGTATCGTCTGCATATATTGGCCGTCGGTAAACGCCGAGCGCCAGGTCTATCAACACACAGATTCAATTCAAGATTTCGCACAAAATCGCAACAGATTAATGGGTCAATGGATGGCTTATTAGTTCTTTCGTTGCCGTTCGTCCGGCGCCAAGTAATCCGAGGCGTCCCAATTTGCTTGTGCGCGAATTGTGTTACTGCTGCTGCTGCTGATTGTGTAACGCGCAATGCATCGCAACGCCTTGTGATCGAGCCAAATCGACGCGTGCGCATGTTAGGATGTTTACACATTAACAGGAAATTTTTGATGCACTAGCGAAAGTATCATATCTATTAAAAAAAAATAAATAATATATACGGTCTGTCGCAAAGTCAACAAGACTTTTTCATCCTAAATCCTTTCCTGATTTCCCGTCAAAGTTTCATGAAATTTGGTCAATTGGAAGCAAAGTTATTGCGTCTAGAGTAAAGCATGTTTTTGTGGTCGATACAAAAATGAGCATCGAACAATATAAATTTTTGTTTTTAACTCGGTATAACGTTTACGGAAACATTTAAATCGATGCAACACGTTTATGGTGATTGTTGCCTATCCCGTGACAACCAATTGGGTGAATATCGAAGAATCGAAGACGCTCATTAGTAATGTTGTTTTTTTACATTTTATCGCATTTTATCGATAAAGCATTTCCCGTATTCACCTGTTCTGGTATCGTGTGACTTTTATCTATTCGGAAAATTTCATTTACCGATGAAACGAATACTTTAGACAATGGACCAAATCTAATGAAATTTTGGCAGGAAATCAAGAACAGAAATTATATTTTAAACACATATACCCACATCAATGTATATGGATATGACAATTACGTTATGACGGTGTCGTTAGCACAACGAAAATATTCTCATTTTGTGGAAACACCTTCAAGGAAAGGAAAATGGTGCAACAACACTAAAGCGGGCTACAAGTAGGAGGCTATTGCCTCTGGTAATGGCATTATAATAGTAGGTTTCTATCGTTCTCGTTTCTAGTTGCACTCTTGGGACGCGAATTATAACGCCTCACAGCGAAGCGCAGCTGGAGAGCGATAAATTGAAATATAAAAACGCATCCGTCACCGTCATCGTGCGCCGGTACACGATCTGTACCTCTCGTATGATCGTAGCTTTCTCCTGCTTGCCTATTTGGGTCGAGGCTTATTAGCTGCAAGAACCCCGTTGTGCCATCTCTCGGTCATCGTGTTTGCATAAATTTGATAATGAACATGCGCAACAATAATGATGATGATAATAATAGGTAGAAGCTACCGGGAAGCAAAACCGCCTTTTCTAGGCCAGATGCAGACGGCAAAATGATTTGTAAAAAATGACGAGATAATAGATTCTTCGTAGGGAACACACACACACATGGAATTAGTTCAACGTCATCTCTTTCGCTCCCTGAGGTGTGATGGCAACAAAAAGTGGCTAAGTGAATAACAAATCCGCTTCCCTCGGTGGCGCCAGCTTTTTCGTCCTCTCTTCCATCGATCCCGACCTCCAGGCGATATCAGATCAGCATCAGAGTGAACTCCGCTCTAGCTCTCTACCCCGAGAGCGTTTCGTTCGTTCGATCGAACCCCCTCAAGACGGCGATCTTGTGGTGATGGTGTGCTGCATGCATTGGAGGTCGTCGCGAACAATTCCCTCCCTCGTTGGGCAGACCGTCAAACCGTCGCACCACCGCGCGACGCGCGGAGGTATCATTTACAAGAAATTACGAATGAGGCGTCGTCCTTCGGAGTGCAAGACAGGGGGAGGGGGAGGGCGCCAATCAGCTGCCCGGCGTTGGTGGTACTACCTCGCGATCCGGATCCGCAGAAGAGCGCCAGCTGTTTTTTTTTTTTATTGCGAACAAACGCGCGACCATCTCGTGTGTCTCTCTCGGGGGGTGGCGCCATGCTTTCACGCAGCAGTGTGCCGTTGCCTGTGGCGTCAGTCGTAGGGTGTGAACATGGACGGCTGGCCTGCTGGCCGGCCGGACAGGGGACGAGTGGTGATGAGAAATTCTTCGGGAGAAATTATTACCATCATTCCAGGGGAGACCAGGCACAACGGCAACTTGTCTTGTCTTGATCGGGGCAGCGATCGTTTCGTTTTGTTTCCCGTTTTGTCTTTGCAAGATGCACACTATTGGAGTGATACTGAGAAGGTTGTTTGTGTTGTTTCGCATTTGAATACGGACGAGATCTTGGACGATACGAGAAGCTTCTTCCTCGACGCATTTGATCGATTTGTTTCGCGTCGCAAACAAACAAATCGATATAAATCGTCGCCGGTTGGTCGAAAGATTTCAGTCCCCTAGCACAAGCGACGAACCTTTCGCGGCTACGAGACAAAGTCGATCGCTTTTTCCCTCCTGTCATTACTTGTGTGTAACGATCTCTGATCGTTGGTTGGAGTTTGGAGCATTGCGCATTAACCTGATTTCGTAGCGACGGCATCTCCTAATGGTACGATGCCATATCAAGACCAGCGGCAGCGGCGGCGGCGGCGGCGGCGGCGGTAATGCTGATAACTCCAGCAGAAGAAGAACGCATGAACCTCTTCTCCCCGAATGGCCTATTTCTTTCCTTACAAACTCTGACGGTACACGCAGACTGTTCGAACGAAAATGGGTATTTTGTTCGCGTGCGATGTTGTCGTTCGCGTGCAGTGAACTCGCGCTACGATCCTCGCTGCGCTGATTGGATCGAGAGAGCGAGAGACGACGACGACGACGCCGGCGATGGGGTGGTAAGAGGCAGACGACTGTGCACGCATGTTGTCTTTGGCGCCTTGCCGTCGGTGACCCAGTCGACGAGTTTGCGTTTCTTCAGGCGGCTTCGCTCAGACTCACGTTCACGTTCACGTATTGCTTACGATTGTGTAATTCTAGCGTTGTGTCCGGTAGCGGGGTCGGTCGAGTGAAGTGGTGAACACCACCACGTTAGGGGGTTGGCCACGCGACCGACCTACTGTCTCTTCCTCGGCCACTGGATGGACCGATCTAACGGAGCTGATAGTAGCACCGGCGGGCATCTTCCAACTAAACTGTTCTCCTTTTACAAGTCGCCCGCAAATTGTTTGTAATTCTCGGGCAATTAGACTCCTAGAGGTCTCGTAGGAGGTCGATCGAGAAGAAAGATGTCGTTATTTAACTCAGCTTTTGCCTCGCGGTTAAGATAAGAGACGTTTGTGGAAGCAGCAAGCAAACGGTGTAGAGCAATGTAAGCTGTCGGTATGTTTCTGAGAGCCCGGTATGCGCCAAAAACTTCGCAAAAACCCCCCGATCCTTATCGATGCTGAGACAACGCGACTTTCTTTATTGCCTGAGGGCAATATGGCGATGCAGTTGCCACCCGGGAACCACTCGCTGCATTGCATTCGGTGTGTTTGTGCTGCTCTCCGAAAATGCGAGCCAATTTCGTTGATATTTTGATTTTGTTTCAATTCAATCCAGCGCTTAATCGTTGTCAAACTCGAGCGCGCGTGCGCATTAACAACATAAAAGTTGAGTGGCCGGAAACTCATCATTGGTTCGATCCCGCACGTGCCGCTGCTAACGTGCTGCTCCCGTGGTCAGTCCTGTCGCTACCACCAGGGACTGTCTCGGACAGACGGGAGGGATGGGTGTACGAAGGAAAGTGAACGTAACCTAGTTTTCTCGCTGGCCACGGAGACAACGCCGTTGGCGAGAAGAACGCCAACCGTCGACCGAACCAACGGTTGGTCAACTCATTTCTCTTGTTTTCCCTCCATCTATCGACGCATTGCCATCATCCCCTTGCTGTCGTTGCGATCGTCGGTGGTGGTTTAGGGAGTGGAGTGAAGTAGAAGATTTTGAGCGGAAGATAGCACTCAGCGTTGGATCTCTCTTCTCTGCGTGTGTGTACGTGTGTGTGTGCGGATGGGGTAGCATAACGACATCGGCAAACAAGCGCGTTTCCTCCTTTTACTCGTTAGCCATCACGGTATATCTCTTCGGTTCTGGTTCCTATCGGCCATGTTGTTTGATCACAATATTGGTCGTGAGCATGTTTGTTGAAGAAGGTGCGAATGCATCGTTTGCTTTTCTCATGAGCACCACCACCAGGATCGCTTGTTGGAGACACGATGTTTAAGACACTCGTCGTCAACATGTAGGACAGTTGGATTCCTCCGTTAATGAGTATGGTGCGACGGAGATTTTTGAAAACACTCTTTAATGCTCTACTTTCTGGCTGCAAATGGGACATTAAATTTATCTCACTGCGGCCATCGGTTAACTACCTTGTTAGCACTCGCTGCCTCACTTGGTATAAAGATTATGTGAGAGAGATCTCTGGAAAGCACATAGCTGGTCCTGCGATCCTGATCATTAGAAACGTTAGGAACAGCAGGAAACAGGTCCTAGCTATCGCCAACATCCATCGAGCAAGATGGATGGCGCATTGTCAATTGTATCTGTAGCATCATAAAGTTGCAGATCAAATGGCCGCTGGTACTGAATGGATCGATAAAACACATCGGCACAGCGCGCACTGCATTAAATGCACTTGTTATTCGGGCAAGAGGAAGGAGTTATGGCGAAAGAGTTGCGTTTAAAGAAAGAGTATTGAATGCAATCATAGCGCCGATGAGGTGCTCAAACAGATCTTTTATGTGACTTTCACGATCACTATATAAAGGGTCTTAGTAGGGCCAATCGCTGCACAACTGTGCACTTCTAGACCTTATCTGGGATTTTCCGTTTCATATTCCGAAACATGACAGATGGCAGTCTGTCTTCAATCAGTTAAAGAAAAGTTTGCCACATTTTAGTTCTATTAATATGCTTTGTTCTGTCGAGTATTGTGCATCATTTCGGTTGATCATTTTCATTTGCTTTTAAAATGTAAAACTCACAAAAAAACAGCACGTTTTGGTGGCTAATCACATGCAGCTTCCGCTCCAGTAGAAAGCCAATCATCGAACAAATGCTCCGTGTGCACGCCAACGTGCCTGCAACGGCTGTTTGGTTTAACATAATGCATCAAGCATTATTTGCTGATTAAAACCGACTGCCAAAGGGGAGTACACACTGTAAGTATACATGTGAGCGAGCTCCCGTGATCGTGATCATGAGACCCCCCATTCAATGGCTTTCCCAACCATGGGAGGATGAGATTAATCTAATGCACGATTTTACGACGCATCTTTAACCACAAACGCGTGTTTGCCTGGGAAGAAGTTCTATAGGCACACGGTTCGGTGGAGACTTCTCAACCCTGAGAAGAATTGCTCAGAAGCTAATGTTGATACACACACAGCCGCAGAGCCCTCGCCTACAGTTAAATTGTCGAATGAAACGTGGTTGAAAATGTGACTTTGGAGGAGGCATCCCCCTCCCCTTAATTATAACCATCCGATTGAGCTGGATCATCCTCGTTCATGCCCGGATCGGGACGAACACGTCACTAGTAGCGCTTTGGCGCTAATAATGCGATACTGCTACTGCTGCTGCTCGATAGAACGAGGGTAGTACGATGGGAAGGCGGAGGTTGATTATTGGCTTTCCCGATTTGGTGAGCCTTCCAGCTCGGTTGCCTGCCTGAACTTAATAATAACAGAGGAGAGCGCCCATTTGATTGATTTGCGCTATCGAGAAACCGTGGAACCGCCATGGAAGGAAGTTTGATTGTTTTTCCCCTAGACCTGGTCTGGTTTACGTTAACAGAAACAGAATTTGAAACTGTTACACTGTTTTTGTTTCACGCTCGTGTGTATGTAACGTGTGTTCCCAGTGTAATCAAACGGTTTGGACACCGATAAAAGCGATTCTCGTGTTGATAATTAAAATTTTGAGCGCGCCAAACAACCTCGAGAACATTATTCTGTTGTTCATTCAGAATGTAACAATAGTAACAGAGCAAAATGTGTCATTTTTGTCTATAATTTCTGAAACCTATTCTTATTCAATTAATTAAGCTTCTCTCGATTTACATGTGAACAACGATACACACACCGATGGGCCATTATTTAATGGAGCAAGCATAAATCGTGGATTTATCATCAATTACATACATTGTATTGTAGTTGCTAGTGAGCTTGGCCTAGTCCATTTCGCACGTACGACAATCGCACGACGCTACGATGTAATGCAAGTGACAACGGGGCAAAAAACATCATAAACCCTTCATTTCCTTTATTTTGTTCTGATCGTCATAATTCCCTCCCGGTCCCGTCGTGTCCGCCGTGTACAATGGTGTAGAAGGCGAAACCTTTTCCCACAACTGACGGGATGTGGTGCAGTGGAAGGTCAACGTAATGATACGCGGCCACCGTGACACAGCACAGAGTGACACACGGCTAAGGCTCGCTCGGAACGAACGAATCATGTATGTTCTGCTCATGCATTACACACCTTCCGATGCGCGTACGCGCGAAGAAGCTCTTTATCATCATCATCATCAGCAGCAGCAGCACCGCCATGAGCTCCATTAGTCACAACGTCCACGTGGACAACACAAAACGAGGTCGTCCCCATGTAGCAGGGTTGTCACAATAATTCATAATTCTTGTACGCGAAACCAACCCCTCGTATCATGCAAAAGGTCGTCGTGCATAATTAAAGCTTCACGTTTCGCTTCACCTCGTCTGGTTGCTCCCTATCCCCCTCATTGATAGAGAGCACACCACCTGTTGGCAAGTGGCGCGAAGATGTCCACACACAGTCCACCAATAAATGGATCACATTTGTGCCAAATCAAATTATATCGCGCCTCGCTTGCACCAGAAAGTAGATCGTGGCCGTTGCGGCAGCAAGCAAACAGAATGTTGGAGAACAAACGAGTGGCCAACAATAGCCGCCCAGCCAGCCTGTCACCCAAGCCAGCACACGAGTGTATCGTGTGGCAATTATTTGTTGCATGGTCGTCCGGCAATTCTTTCGGTTTTGCTGTGGCCCACCAAAGTTTTGCGAATCAACAACCGACTGTGGACGATATGATGTGCGATTCATGGCATCAGGTATTCCAACATAATTTGCTACACCATTTCAATGGGCGGCTGCAATGATGGATACGATGGCGCTAGTTTGGTTGAGGTTTTCTAAATCTGACAGCCACGATGATGTGTTGTCTGATTCATGGCTTTGATGGCGCATAGTTTGCAGACTACCTCTCACGCTGTGAAGGACGTTTTGTGCACAAAGCGTCGTTCGGCGGCACGAAGCCACTCCACGGCTCCAGAACCATCGTTTGCGTGAGCGAATGTAATTCATCTTTCGAGCGCTAGAGAGTCCTAGCAGTGCAGTTACTACGATGACAAAGGACCGCGACTGGTGCGAGCGCGAACCACTTGGGGTATTTAATCGCGCCGTTAAATCAAAACCCCGTTTTTGTTGAACCACCACGCGACCATAAATGCGACCATAAAATGTTTTGGAGATTTGTGCAAAGTTCAATTAGTAATAATGAGAATTGCTGCTGGGGGGTGGGATGCCGTTACGTTTGCTTCGTGCTGTCCTTCGTCTACTGAATGCTTGGGTGCTGCTGCTGTTGCTGCCGCTTCCAGATTGCAAATTGCTTTCAAAGCGACGCAACCGGATCAACCGTCTAGCAGCAGCGAGAGATCCGTGTTCCCTCCCGAGCAGTCATGATCACATTTTTTGCGATTAGTCACATCTGTTTGGAGCGTGTTTTGGGGCTCTTATTTTTGGCGCAACATAACGGATGTGCGGTTTGTCGAATCGCAATCGCATGATGATGATGATGCTGCTGCTGCCGCCGCTGCTGATCGGGGTGAAATATCTATTTATGATTACTCAACTGTGTTCCGCCAAATTATATATAATTTGCTCGCAGATTCCGGTAGATTGGTATAGCAGTATTGCCCACCGCCCGAACGGGTTTTTGGCTCATAGATGATTGCTTCTTCTATTACGCATTTTGCAATTCGTCAAAGTATTAGTATCTTAATAAATCAACTGTGCAAAAAAAAAGTTGACTAACTAAAGCAAATTTAGTTTTTAAAATTTCTATCGAACTTCTTTAGCGAATTAAAAATCTTACTAAAAGAATTGCTGCAGAAAATAAGATCTACAACGGAATCGACGATCTCCCTATTTCGTCTGTTGAATTCGTCGATCAAAATTCAATTATTCCGGATGATCGGTACATTTTTTCTTTCATGTTCATTCTCATCCGTTTCCCTTTCCTGGAATTCGTCTGTCATGTTCGGTTTTTTGTTCCTCCTTCCATCTTACTACGCACAATTTCGATCGATGATGTGTTGAAGTTTCACTTATCTTTTTACTCCTACACCTCGCAAGGAAGGAAAGGATTGTTCACATATTTGCCACTGTTCGTTCCAAAGATGAATTGCGTCAAGCGGATACTTACATTGCTACCTGTTTTCGCAGGAATTCAAAACAGAACGATCAAACCCCAAGGGTAATCTTAAAGCATGGCGCTTGTCAAGCAAAACAATGTTCAACAAAGTATCAAAATATTTGCGCAGCCACCAAATACCGAGAATGATCTCAGTGCGGATCTCAGTTTTATGATGCTGATGATGCAATACCGCGCAAATCCCTGAGCCGTGACAAGAGATTATCTACATATTTTGTTTCTCTTTCGAAGAGCAAAGAGTGAATCGCAATGTTGTGTGAGGGTCTATAAATCGTCGGTAACACCGACCAAAACAGTTGCCAATCACGCAACGATCCCGGAATCGTGCCTAATAATAATCAAATGTAATGTTTTTTTTCTATCACAATTAATGCTTTGCAGATCGTTTAAAACACAAAAGCCCATGGGAAAGAGAACCTCACCCTCTAACACCCCTATCGACTGCCGGCAGTTATCAGGCATCTGCAAGCTGAACACTCCCTGGGTCGTGAAATTGTTCTGGATAAAAGTGGAAAGTTTCCATTCGTTTGCGACCAAAAGTCAACCGTTCATCCGGGCGGAAAAACGAGGGGTGAATAGCTTAGGAAATTTCCATCACCTCCAAATCGGTGTCGCGCTTAGCACGCGTCGCATCCACCATCATTAAGATGGCGGCTTATCGGCACCACCACCACCACCACCACCATGACTGGAGCTAGAAGCGATTCACCGTATAATTGGTGTACATTTTGTTATCAAATCGCAAACACATGCTGCCGGTGACATCGGTGCCATCACCACCGACTTATCATTGTTTTGCCCATTCTCGAAGTTTCATTTAATAAATGGTTTGAACACCGATCAGCAGAACGTCGTTTTCAAACAATTTCATTTTTTACACGCGTAGGTCTCTCCTCCGGTTCAGATGCAAAGTGTCATCAGCATTGCGTTGCACGATGTGGGTTTCGTTTGTTTCTATTACTTTTATTTGTTCTTTGTTTGCTGTTTGCCATCATTTGATATCGCACACCAAAAGAATGTTTGGTGGTTTTAATTGGTTTGCATGGCGCCAGCGAACAACAAACTTTATAAACCCGAGCCCCCATGCCGGAATGGCAGCGCACTGTAATTAGCTACATTATCTTGCCGCTCGAGTAAAACATCGCAAAATAATTGGTTTCTGCGGGGACGACGGGTGCGATACAGGTAGTCTGCTGCGGTCACGCCGCACGCGGTACATTTCTGTTAGAAACGCAACTCAAAGCAACTGAGAGCAGTGAGCAATTGTTTCGTTGCCATTTACACCATTTGTGGGATGATCTTTCATGATCGCTCGTGTGCAAAGAATTACCACGTCATCTTGGGTCACGATCTGTATGTGTGTGATTGCGCTTCTCGAGCGTTAAATTGGGCGACCATTTCCGTGCTACGACGCGAATGATACAGTGTTTGCTTGATTTATTGCCATGGTTGCATCTTCCCCAATGATCGTGACTGGTTTAATGCAGAGAAGCAGCGTCAACAATTAAGAATCAATCGTTTGATCATCACACCTTTAGGTATGGTTACGGAACCTTCGGAATTGATTATCGTGCTCGGCAGGTGTTCAGCTTTCATCGGACAGCTCCGATTAGTACACAATAGTACACGCAAGCGTTTGGCGCCGGATTCAGCGGCAATACTTGTGGTAGAGTTCGTAAAATGTGTAGAGCATTTGAATATTCTAGCGATCGTTGATAGTGATAATGATCTTATTAACCGTATAGAGAGTTGCCGTATGCGTGTTGAGATACAGTTTCGCGTATTTATTGTTGCTGCTCGACGCACAGTGTAGACAACACCAGCGTATAATATGCTATAAATAGGAATTAAAGCAGCTCCCATAATCTTCATTTAGAGTTAATCATTTGCTGCTCAACAAGTTTTTCGTATGAAAATCAAAGGTATAGTCCTTCATGTAAAGGGATTGTACACTTCATCATCATTCAGTGTTGCGTTGCTTGTACACCGCTACGAACGAAACCCACTCGTGACCGATACCCTTATAATAGCTCTTCCTTTGGGGTATGCGAGTGCTGTTGTCTGCTTATGTCATTTCATGCTGCCAGCACTCTCGAGCGTTATGATATCGATGGTAATACGAAGCTTCTCTCGGCGGCACCAAAGGCCATCGGCCTGCGTGCAATTCGATATGAAAAGAGTGTCGCAGGGCCAATTATGGAAAACTCGCTTACACCCGACGTTTCCGATGGGGCGCAAAAGTCGCTCGATATCACTCGGTTTTGTGCCAGCCAGCAACGCCTAACATCAGTCGATGGGCTGCTGCTACTGCTGCTATTGCTGTCATGGGGCTTGCACAGAGATAGCCTGTCCGCCTGGAAGCTGTTTCGAGTGACGCTAATCTAACACGGGCCCACCTTCTCTGGCAGGTGAAATGTGTGTTTTGCGTACGATACGGGAAACGTGGTGAGCCTAGGCTGCTGCCATGTAGGAAAAGGGCCTAGTCAAGCCTTGACAAGGCGCGCGGAGAGGGCCCCATGTCGCGAGTAATTATACACTTTCTTCATAATAAGCTTCTCCTTTCTGGGCATGAAGCTGTGATGTGCTGGCCTGACGGTGGCGTGGTGGTGGCGGCAGTACTTGTGTAAACGCGTGATTGGACCAATCATGCCACGGAGCACCGTTAGCGATGGACGAACTAAACCTATCCGGGCTATCCTCTCGTAACTGGTAGCACCAGCAGCGGCAGCGTCAGTGTTGTGCTGTCCAAAATAGACAGGCTCTGCTAAGGAACGTCTCGATTGCATGGCACATTGTAATTAGCCTTCCATTCTGCACCCCATCCACTGCAGAAGGGCTGCAGTCATATGGGATTGCGCCATGGCAAGGATGTTCTGCTGCACCCTGGTTTTAAGTCGGATTCCCTGTAACACGCGAGCTAGCTAACACACATATCCCTGGTTACAGGAGAGTGTTGATAGGCTGCTATGGAAGTGTGCTAATTATTCGCCTTTTCTTTTTCTCCCGCAGATGGTACTTCCGCAAGATAAAGAGAATAGAGGCCGAGAAGAAGCTGTTGCTGCCCGAAAACGAGCACGGCGCCTTCCTGATCCGTGACTCCGAAAGCCGCCACAATGACTACTCGCTTTCCGGTAAGTAACAATGCGCACTAACGGATCACAAACACAAGTGCAACTTTCCTTGGGAATCTGCAATTTCTAATGTGTGTACCTTTTTTCTTTCTTCATTCTAGTGCGCGACGGTGACACGGTCAAACACTATCGCATCCGACAGCTGGATGAAGGCGGATTCTTTATCGCTCGCCGAACCACATTCCGCACACTGCAAGAGCTGGTCGAACACTACTCGAAGGATTCCGATGGGTTGTGCGTAAATCTGTGCAAGCCGTGCGTACAGGTAAGTGGCCCATACTGGCCGGTCAACAGACGGTTGCCCGTTCTCACTCTTCCTCGCTGACCTCGCCATGGCGGGGGGATTCCCTTCGGTCGTGTGTTAGCCTATGTTTGCTGCTTTGCTGTCACACTTTGTTGCTGCCTTCTTCTGCCTCTTCTCTGGCCTTTCTTCCGAGCTTTCACTGTTGTGTGCCGCGGCAGTTGCGGGAAATTTACCGAATTTAAGTGTATGGAATGTAGACAACATTTGGTTTTTTTAACTATCCCCCTTCCTCCAAGCGGCTCGCAAACATGTCGCGAATCTAGACAAACACACACACACACACACACACACACAGCGCATGGTTGTCATGGTTACATTGGCTTTTGCTGTTTGCTGTATTCGGTTTGTTTTGAGGTCGGTTTTTTTTTGGTTGCAAATTTTTGGTTCTCTATCAATTTCCTTTCTCTTCTTGTATTCACGAATCGTGCGAAGGTTGCCAGCCAGCCAGCCAGCCATCCAGCCAGCCAGCAAATAAAATGTTGGTTCCATCTTCTTCTCCTAATACCCAATACTCCCACCGGGAGGGCGACCAGGTGAACTGACGGACAGGCTAATCTGCTGGCTTTTCATAAAATAAAAATCCAATTAGGATAAAATCATAAACTTGACACACACCACTCGTCCTCTGTCCGTGCTGCCTTAACCACATCTTCTGCCCACAGTCCGCTGCGGACCACTTTTGCAGGTGGTGGCTGTCGGTTGATGGCCTTACGTCAAACTTCTATTTCTTCTTAATCGTTGTCGTCGCCGGCGCACGTTTTGCAAATGGAGAATCCACCGGTGCTGAGATATAAGAGTGTCATGTCAGCCGATTGGTTTATCCCGCCTCGCGGCATTGCTGCTTAGGACGGTTCAAAATCCGTGCCTCACTCATCTCTTCTCTTCTCTAGCTTCGGTTTCGTGCTTTCTTCTAACTACGATATGTTTTCTTTCTCTTCTTTTCTTTCTCTCCTCTAACACTACCTCTGGGTCCAACGGTGGGCTACGGTTCATTCGCTACATTCTTTTGCACCCTTCTTTCCGCTCTCCCCACTATGCTCTCTTTCCCTTGACCACACATTCGCATCATCGCATCAACCACTCATCTCATCGTTCTACATTTTCCCATTCCTGATGAGTATCCTCCTGGCATCACTTTTCACGTTGCACATTCCTAAATGCTACGATCTATCACGTGATCACATTCAATAAATATTAACCATCACCACCACCATCATCATCCTGACGGTCGATCACGGTCGCGGCGTGCTATAAATCTGACTATCCGACCGATCTATCATTTGCACACAGTCAAGTCGTTACTATCAACTGTTCGAGGTAGGAGGAATGTTTGTTGACTAAAATAGCCCTCCATTCGCTCCGAAGCATCCCGTTGGGAGGCGAATGTGCGACTCTTTGACTATCCCATCCACCAGTCCAGTTTATGTGCCATGCTTTTACACAATACGCTCCTCGTCAACCCCCGTAGACCGAACCAATGCAAGCTCGTAAGATTGTCGTTCTGAGTCCTTCCCAGTGTACATATACCCGAAACTCGGAAAACAACATTCCTCAATCGCGCTCGCTTTTGAATGATGTTTTATTGCTTGAAAGATAACCATTTTGTGCCTGTTTATGTAGTTTTCGCTTCGTTTTGTAGTGTATACCTAATTTGTGTAGTGTAAATCATCTCCCCCATTACAATAACGAAATCATTTAAGCTTTAACTTCATAACGGTACAGCCACTCGATCGTCAGATCGATCGCACTGACGTCCTTGGTAGCCAATGACGTGTGCAAAAGCACGAGGTAGTAAAACGGCAAATAATATTGGCGAAGCAAAAAAAAACACAAAATCCGCGAGATACTCACTCCACTAGCCTACGCCTGAACGGTTTCTGTTAACCACATCGACAGATTCCGTGCACGTCCACGAATGAACCGTTCTGTGATGAGTGTTGTGTATGGCGCGATATTTACTTACTATTCCGCGTGCGATCTCTACATCATCGATATCGTTCGATAAGCGAGATTGTTGTGCAGCGCCCACTCGGTTACCAGCGAGGGTTTGCAGCCTCGGTGGCACCAACCAGCGATCGCGATGGGTCTGTGTTCTTGGTCTGTGTCGTCAAAGACGGGGATTTTGTTTACCGATTGTTTTAACAATTATTCTCCTAGTACTAATGGCTTCCGATTGTTGAAGAATAGAGCTCACTTCTCCAACATATTATACCATTTGCACAAAGGAGAAAGAAATCAGAAATTCAATTTCGAAACAGCTGCTACCATTAATGCGCGTCCTTCGCTGTATCCTTGAAAAGGTTAATGGTTTTCTGCGTACGGTCTGTACCGTTCGTCCAATAAAGTGGTTTAAAATAGGGATCCAACGTAGCCCCATGCCATGAGAGGGCAAAAGCATAAACACTTTTCGCTTTCTTGATATGTTGTCTGTCATGTCGAGACAGAAACCATGCACATAGAGCGTATGTAATATCACGGCAAGAGCGCTACCACACCACTATAGGGTGAGAAGAGAGGTCAATCGAATGTCGGTAACACACGACATATTCTTCCGCATGTTTGTTCTTCTCCATAGACAGTCGTCGTTATGAGAATGTGCATCGCGGCTGTAACTATAATTTTCTGTTCTTCATGCTCCAATGCTATTGATCTTCCTTTTGCGAGCACCAAACAGGTGACGGAACAAAATGTGCAGCATGTAGTAAGTTGCAAATTGCACATTCAGTGCAAAATGACAAATGGGTACAGGTTGCGATTGATTTTACAGCTACACAGCGCCGTATGTTACCGCTAAAAAAAAAAAAGATAAATGAACGGTAATTTATCACAAAAATCAATATCCTACGTCCAATCAGGACCACCTTTTTGCGTCCCCCAAGGACAGTGAGAGAGAATTGTAGAGAGGTAATAAAGGAAGAATCATTTGTGCATTTGATGCCCGTATTCCACAGCTACGGAGTCTCCCTGGGAGGCAAGATGCATAAATCAGTTTCCTCATTGTGAAAACGTTTACCTGCGAGGGTTGGGACCACCGTGGCTGTGTGTACGCTATTGCTGGTCCCGGTCGAGAGCCTTTGTTTTGCATACTTTATCGCATCTTTCAAGGGCAACAGTTTCATTTTAACGACCTCACTCTTTTTTGCACATTTTTATGAAAACGATAAAGCGAATACTCTGAGCGGTAGATATTCTGAGCTGATTACAGTAATGGAGTTGTTGGGTAAAAATGAAACGAATAAAATGAAACTGTTCCTTAGTAAATTCTAATAAACTGTTAAAGATGCTGAAAGGGGATTAACGAGGAGTAACCCGCTCGTCACGAGCGTCGTGCTACCAGCCAGAAGCACCGGAAACGAACGTTTATTCAAATGCCGTACCTCTATCAGCACCCATCAATCAGCAAGTGCATAGCACGGTGACACCAGGTTATCAACCGAGTGGAGAAGTAA
>NC_064875.1:39268438-39343438 GCF_943734745.1 Anopheles darlingi | reverse complement strand
TTCTGTTGCTCGCTGTATCTGCGGCGAATCTTCTGGAAGGAACGTGATTAGAATGGAAGAGTTGTAGCTCGTCTACAACATCGTAGACGTAGTAGTAATCTTCGACCATTATATAGTAAAATCGCTCGTCGATGTGGACTGTGAACAGAATCTCGATGCCAGATGGATTCGGTAGCGAACGATCCATTGCAACAATAGCGTAGCACGTGTAAGCTCGCATACTTTTGTTAAAAAAAAAAACCAAAGAAAGCCAGTGGTTCTATGTCTGTGATGCTCCTGTTGATGCTGCTGAGGACTGTACAATGGTTGAATGATCATATTATTCTGGTAACCGCACTTCCTTAGGGCAGAGTCATATAAATGATTGTTGCAATTTTTGGTCGCCATCTGTCTGTTATGCGGCAATGTTTGGACAATGAGATGCAATTCTTATTGGTGAAAAACTCAAGCGGTCGATTTTACAGGTTTCTTTTGATTCCACTTTTAGATTATAATGCGATCGCTTTGAACCTGGTTTGAGTTGGTTGCATTAAAAAAATCTCAACGAAAATCTTCAATGAAGAATGTCTTGCTTTTCAATCGCACACAATACCTCTACTGTAGGTCAATTCTTTTCATTTTTAGTCTGGAAATCCTTATCGAGCATTCAAAATGCCCAGCGTTGGTGAACAAATTATCAGCAATTCCGGGAAACACTTACCAATAAATCAACCGTATATTGAACATCGCAATGGCGAGCGCATTTCGCATCGTAGCCCATCAGAATGAGATGTTTGCCAAGGTGGAAACGCCAGATGCTAAGATAAGCAGTTAGTCTCGGCGATTTGGAGGGGATCGGCAAGACGTGAAAACTAATCGCGAGGGAGCTCCAAAGCGGTCGTGGATTAGTCGTTCTTCTTATCGTGAGGTTCAGCCGTAGAAAAGGAATTAACTGATTGTTTTACCACGAACGTTGAATTTCATGATAAAACAACGTGTGGATAGGGAACAATAATTGAAGGAAACATAAAATATAACAATAGTAGATTATACGCAAAACTTAGTCAATTCCAACCCACGCCGATCCAACACTGACAAAATAAAAAAAAAAGATACTAAAAATCATAAGTTATTTTTACTCTTTTTAAAATAAAATAAAAAGTTAACTTATTACGCAGGAACGAAATGAGGTTTCGTTTGATCCAGAAGTCAAAGGTAATGCGAACAATAAACCGCTATCAGTGAAGATAAGCCATTTGATAAGAGTAAAATTGGGTTATTAAAGGTAGGTACATTCGTCGCAAAGCCGTAGTACGGATATCGGACCCCTCTAGCACGAGCAACATCGTTGAGAAGCGAAGCATTTTGATCGGAATCGGAGTATGAGCCGTAGGTGCGCGAGTAGTTTCTTCATCGCTTGAAACACTAACAGTTCTGTACTTTGTTTAGAGTGTGTCCGTTAGTTTATGAAAGTGGTACTCGTTCAAAGTTGATCCCTTATATTCAACCTTATCCTCAACCGCTTAAAGGATTCAACAACCGGTTGAGCTTTATCTGGAAAAATCGCTCGATCTACGTTGGTCAGTTACGTAAGTTCTAGAAATAAGATATTTTATCTCTTTTATTAAACATCTTCGTGCTATGCCTTCTTATAAGCACTTTTTTGTCATTTAATGGATGGGTTGATATAGTATCAATCATATATCATCAATCACAAAACATAAAAATATGTCATAGGCCACAATCGTTATTGAACATTTTGAGTAGACAAGACTTTAGCAGCCTACACACAGTCTCGGTTCAGAGATTCGGTTGATCGGTTGCTACTTTAAATTTTCTCGTGTACACAAGTGATTTTATAAATGATTCTTCCTTGTGCAAGACAACTGTTGTGTTGAACTGTGCTGAAGATTGTTGAACTGATTTGCCCGTCCATTTGATAATACCATAAATCTCAGGTAGGACTAGACTCTACAACGTGCTATTGGGTTGAGTTCACATACTGCTGTTCAAGGTTAGTGTCTTTTTTCTCAAAGCTTTTGCACTGCATGGTCATCTATCAAGACCAGTTGATGATCATCTATCAAGATGTTCACTTTGAAGAAATAAAAGTGGGTCAATCTGTGGCAGATCCGATGATAACCGACATACAACACTAAGAGATCATACTTATTTGATCAGTGAAATTATCATTTGCGTACATAGAGTTCTTGTTCCTGTATCATTCAATGTCTTTCCTTGGGTCAAGATATAGTAGCGATCTTGAAAACTTCCCGAATTACTTATAAAGCGCTAGAGTTAATAATGTTCCATTGTTGGCGATATAATTCTTTTTTCATTTTGGTAAAATCAACTGCACTAACTCTCGCACTCACTGCACTCAACTCGCTGATAATTAATTGAATCGGGCCCATTCCTATTCAAAGTTTCCTACTAAATCCCAAAGATACGTGTACTAGGTTAACTTGATTAATAACAGATGCAACGCGTGATCCGTCCGTCCACGATAAGCAGAGTTATCGTTTCTCAACATTCGTTAGCGGCACAGTATCGGTAGTTGGCGGCATCGGTGCGAACTGATTGAAAGGCCTCAACGACCACTGTAAAGTGAGGTAGCGCTTTTGAAACGCGGTAGCGCATGAATCAAGATTCGCTTGATCTCTGTTAAAGATTATTTCCTCCTAATCCTAATATCCTCGATTCACCAAACGATTCGCGTGAAGTGAGCAAAACGGCTGCAATGATCGGTTGAGACTATTGTTGAAGACTATGTGATTACTTCTCCTTCCACTATACTTTACAGTAGTTCAACAGTTTCAGTAGTCATCGATCCTAGTTTCAGTAGTCATCGTTGTCGAGAACTTCATTTTGCTTGTTTCGCAAGAAAATCGGTTTCTATTACTGGATTTTTTCATGTGTATTTTCTCTTTTTCTTCTTTCATGCGTAGCGCTTTCTTGTACGCCGATTGAGTCCAAGAAACTAGAACAACTTGTCCTAATTGCTAGTACAAAGGATCGCAATTATGCCACATCCAGATTCATCCCAACGCTCTGATGGCAAAAAGAATCAAGAACGTCACGAAACGGATTCTCTAAAAGTCGAAAGTAACCTATCAGGACTTAAACATGCCCTTCATGGAGCATCGTTTCAATTGAAGCTTGGGATAGTTGTTTGCCTGGCAAATGCTAAAAAGACTTTTGATCCAGCCAATGGCTTCAGTTTCGCGATCTCCGCAGAGGATCCGACAGCTGGAAAATTCGATGACATTGTGTATACCTTCAAGGATGGTGCAAAGACAGGAATACTGAAGATACAAGTCAAACACAAATTGGGATCACCCGCCCCCAACATAACGTTGAAGGATTTCACAACCACCAGCGATACGAAGAATGCATTTGCTATTCTGAAGTATTTTACCTCATTTTGTGATCAACAACAGTCGACAACTGATATGGAAGGGTTTGTCATTTGCACCAACGCAAATATTAACGACAAATCAAAGGACATCTGGAAAACAGTCGAACACGCCGTCACGGAAGATTCAACGACATCTCTGGATTCATATGTCTCATCATTATTCGATAGCATTGGAGGGAAATACTACCAACTGGACTACGATAAACTATGGGCTGCGGATGGTATGTTTAGCAATTTTCATCAACTATTACGGAAATGTTCGAAGCTTGCTAGGCTAGCCAGACTACTGGTCGAAGCTACCAAACCCGACAAGAAGATAACGTATAGCAATTCCCTCTTTAGAGAGTATCGTCAAGCTATTTTGCATGTAATAGATAGAAATGAAGCTTCAACGAATGATTCATACGGATTTACAAAAGAATTTCTGGATTCATCCTTCTCCAACTCGAGGCCAGGTTATGAAGCATTTAGACAAGAGTTTGAACAACAATACCGACAAGAATTCAAAATCGATGGATGTGTATGGGATGATTTGAAATTGAAGCGAGTCCATGTTGCCAACGAATTTATGTTGGATGAAAAAAATCAATATTCTTCCTCAGATTCATTCCCAGATGATAATGTGGATGAATCTTTCAAATCGTTCTGCGACCGATTGCGTTTAGTGTGCGACACCTACAATGAAAAAGGACTAGATGCAGCAATCATTAAAACTTTGAGGAATTTGCAGTATGATGATAATCACTTGAACTCTGATAAAATCAACGTGTATAATGAGGAGAATATGGTTATTGAAAGATTATTCAAAACGAATTTTGATTGGACGATGGATCCCTTTGCCAAACCCTTACATTCAGACGATATTAAAAAAGGCCTCGATAATATTGTAGGTACATTAGCTTATATGAAGATAGAACCTATCTCTGATAAACTTCGCAAGGAAGTTGTAGGATCGCCATTTCGAATTGGGCAAAATATTTTGTTAACTTCTGACTTATACAAGCAAGTTAAAAATGAAAGCCTTCTAAATTTTGATTCATTCGATATCCAATTTGGTGTCACGGTGCTATTAGACACATTAGATATACACAGCAACGATCTTACTACTGTACTGTTTCTCAAAGATTCTGATTTCATCGTGAATTCAGACACTGTAAAAGCAGCGCTTCGTTGTTTACGGTCCCCGCCCTGTTTGGTTGTTATCTGCTACGAAGCGTTCAAAGCGGTCCAGAGGATTGTACAAAAATGGAAAATAGATGTCCTAAATGACACTGCCAAACAGGTGTTTCTAATTAGGAAAGCAAGTGATTTCTCATCCGATTTTAACTGCTTTTGCCTGCGTAACTTGACAGACGCATCATGGAATCAGTTTCGCCATGAAGAAGTACCTTTGTGCACTACAACGATTTTTCCGTCCAAGATATTCGAGAACAATTTCCAAGATCTTCCAATCGAACAAGTTATCAAAATGTTGAATTGGGGAAGGCAAACGGACGAGAATAACGAAATTTCGAAGAAATATCGTGAAATCGAAAGCACGTATGTTCATCGTCCTTGGGTTGATGAGGAAAGCAACCTTCAGGCAAAGAATATGTCTGGTGGATTTTTCTTAACATTTAAAAGTTTTATAGCATGCCTTGGTGAAGCAAGCCTGGATCAAATTAAGAATCTCTTAATGAATGACCCGTATTTTCGTTTGGATGAAAAGTTTGGAAAGGCAGATAATCCTGAGGAAGAGCATGAATCAATCATTGGCAATCACGGAAGAAAAGTGTTGATATTGTTGGGAGAGGCGGGCTTCGGAAAGTCAACCAACATCACATGGTTCGCTTGGCATTTGCGGAAACAAAATCTTTCATCCTGGATTGTTCGATGCAATTTATCCGATCATTGTTCCGACTTTAGACCATTTATACAGAACCAAAATAATGGGAGAGCAAAGGTTATCGATGAAACGGAAGCGATGAGAATGTTATATAAACTGCTTCGTTCATCGCTTCAACTAGAACGGGAAGTAGCCGAGAAATGTTCACAATATTTAGTTCTATCGGATGGAGAAGTAATGTTGAGCGAAGATCTGATGAAAAATCACGGTCTATCCTTAAACTACTCAATCCAACTGTTCGTATTCAAAGAAAAGTTTAACGCAGGAGAATTGGTGTTGTTATTGGATGGGTTTGATGAAATAGCACCTCATTATAAAGAGGTAATGCTAAAGTTTCTCTCTCATTTTGAACAATTTAAGGGAGTGAGAAAATTGTACCTCACAAGCCGCCCATACAGTTTCAAAGAACAACATGAAAAGACATTCACAGATCCCTCATTTTTCGAATTGAAACCTCTATCGTTGCATGATAAAGTATCTATCCTGTATAAGATGATGAAGGTAAAATGGCATAATGGGAATACTGACAATGAAGAGGTGTTTGATTTCTATAAATCGTTGTGTTACATGATAATTTTAAGTTTAGGGGACATGAGTGATGTTCCATTAAACCTGATGATGGCAGCTGACATTCTTGCCGATCCTGTTTATCATAACGCAAATATAAACCTCAATCTTTCTTTCACAACATTCAACAGACAGCTGTTTGAGACAATCTTACACTTATCAAGGGCATCGTTTACTATAGAAGAATTTGTGAAGGTAAAGATCCGACATCTTCTCTATGACAAAATTGGGCTGAATAAAAATGTTGCAGATAAACCCCAAGAAATTGAAAGATTTGAGAAGGCGATAGATGAAGTGAAACTGCTCCATGGATTAGTGGCATTATGGGTGTTGTTCGACAAGAATGAGCGGAATATTATCTTATCTGCAAATGAAATCCGAGAAGCAAAGCAATACAAGAAAAAAATAGATGAAGGCAGAGAAAAAACTGGAATAGTCCATGGAATCCAGAATGGGGTTCCAGTGTTTATCCATCGCACATTCGCTGAGTATTTGGCTGCCTGGTGGATTGTCAAGCGACGAATAGAAGAAGGGAATGAACAAGAAAGGAAAATGGTGTCTAGTTTTGGACCGTTATGGAATGAGGAATTTAATGAGCTGCGAGTGCATATTGATGCAATTCTAGCCAAACCACATCCACTACATCTGGCAATTATTGCGAAGGATTGGTCGGTAGTAAAATCTTTACTTGCTACAAATCCAATCTCGATCTATGAAAGAGATGATGGAAAGAGAACGCCATTGCATCTAATTGCAATATATTATGATTTTGAAGAGGGTTGCCCACACTTTTTGAAAGATCCCGTCAAATCTTACATAACTAATGCAAAAGAAAAATTGTTTGGTTTGACGGCTTTGGATTATGCGTTCCACAGGGACAAGCCCCGATTGATATTTTATCTCTTGCACCATGGGGCCTCAATAAATGTAGATTTTCTTTACGAGCAGGTAGCTTCAGCTGGTGAAGATAAAATTCGAAAATGCGCAAAATATGCTAGATATGTTATGGGATATTTGAGCCATCAGGCAATCGATTACGAGTCACACGATGCTTGCAAAAAGATAAAACAATTTTGTGATAAAGTGGTTACTGACTTATTCAACGTGTCGTCTGCAGACTTTGGAACTCAAGATTTGGAGCCGACGATAAAAGAAAAAGGAATTCTGGAAGATATTATTGCGGAAGATTCGCTTTGGATGCTGGAGAGTGTAGTTCATCAAGAGGCGTTTAGAAAATCGAGTGAAATAGTTAGAATCATAAATAATTCATATTTCGATTTGACGTTGAAAAGTAACTCGATGTTTGTGATTAAATACTTTATAGAAAAAGATTCATCCATTTTAAACGACGCACAGCTTTGGAAATGCACTGTTTATGCTGCGCTAAGAGATTACAAAATTGAGTTCAAATATTTTTTTGATCTCTACTGTTCTCGATTGAAAATTAAAGACTATCAATCCTGTTCGATTCAAAGGGATGAATCTGGTTATCCCATATGCCTATTAAAGTCTGATGCAATAGATAATGCTTACGATATCGTAAATACAATAAATTGGGCGAAGCAGGGAATAGCAGCTGGAATCGTGCTGGATGAAAATATACTCTCGCTGTTGGTTATATGTGTGGCAACAGTAAGACCATCTATGCTGAGATTTATGAAAGAGTCATGCAAGTTGAATCTTTGCGCTAGCATTATCTATTCTCTAGCAATGATAACTGATCATTTGTTTTCAAAAATACATTGTGAGGCAGAAATGAAGCCAAGTCAAGCATATGGATGTCTGTTGCACCTGGCATCGAATATAAGCGACGTCGAAGCGAATAAAATGATTGGTCCTGCCATAACATCCAAACTTTTCCAATTCTCATTATGTTTGATAGAGCGATACAATATCGACATCCAGGCTGTTGATGAATTAAAGGGTTGGAATATTTTCCATTTATGTGTTTCAAATCAACGCTCATTCTGGGCTGAAGAATTAGCCGAGGATGATGATGACGATTATGATGACGATGACGATGATGATGACGATGATGATGACGATGATGATGATGAAGAGGATTTGTTTGGCTACATGCTAGCAAAAGCTAGCGACATGTATTGTTTTGGTACTTTTGATAACAAAGGAAGAAGCATTCTCCATCTCGCAATGGAAAACGAAAAGAGAGGCATAGTAGAACTCATTGTGGCTCGAAAATTGGGTCTCAATGATTTCAAAGACATCAGAAACCTGAGCGTTGATGCCATACCAAACATAACATTCTGCTTCCGGGCGATTCACGAGATTTCAAAATCTGTTGGAGAGAAATGGTGGCATTACATCATACTTTGCATGTTAATCAAGCAAATAGCTAAAATCTCATTAACCACCGACAAACAATCAAAAAAACCAAATAGAGCCCGTTTGTTACTCCAAGAGAATGCCAAAGAGTGGTACCAAATCGCCATGAAAGGCAGATCCCTATTTTTGATGTACTATTTACATCGTGAGTTCCCTGGCGCAATTCCTCCATTAATTTACGATGCAGATTGGTTAGCATGCACAGCAAGGAGCCTGTATTCACCAGACAGCTTTGATGTTACCAAATGGATGCTCAATCCTCATGAGATTGACCAGCATGTCAATTTGTATGAAATTATTGAAAAATGTGACACTGGAGGATATAATCCGATGTCAGTAGATTTAGAAGAGTTAGTCAACCAGGTTGAAACGATTCTATCGCTCAATCGGTCGGTGGAAGAGGTTTATAAATTGAAACTTTTGGCACTCGCTGTATGCCTGAACCATGAATCTATGATAATACATTTGTGTGAAACATTGAGCGTAGTCATCGATTGGAAGGTTCTAATCGATATTATGAAAATTGCACATCAGTCATATATTTATGTACCGGGAACTAACACATTAGATGGATGTGCTTTCGAAAATCTTGATTTTGTTCATATTTACAGCTATCTGTTAAAACAAATCACCAATCTTGGTGAAATAGATGACGAGGGTGCAAATTTCTTACATCGTGCTGTACAATATGGACTCGGTTGTATGGCCAAGATCTTGGTCAAACACAACATGGTCAATGTCATGACCATTAATGAGCAGAATGGATGGAATATCTTCCACTATTTAGCTTTATTCAGTAGTTATAGATGCTGCTACACTGAAAATGATTGGCTACTGACATGCATGACTAAACGGATGCTTGACATCACAGCAGATGACTTTCCACTCTCGTCCTTGACGGAAAGTCACAAGAATAAAATCAAGGAGTTTTGCTTCAACACTAGCGAAGGCAGGAAGAGTGTAATCCATAGCAGCGTTGAGGCTGGTAACATTACAACAGCAGAATACATCATTAAGTGTCGTCTGGGAATTGACTACATAGACGAACATGAAATAAGAAATTCCGCCGAATACTCGCACTTCAGAGAATGTTATGATGAACTTAGTCAAATAGCAGCACAACTTCCATTAAATGTATATTATGATTATCTTTTACATTGTTTAACTAAATCAATACATCGATACTTGCCAGAAAATATTGAACATATAACGGAACAAGGGGATGATCGTATCGTTGAAGATGCCTGTCGATCAGCAATAATGTATAGATCGGTCACAACACTCGAGTATCTGATGATTGCGCACGAGGATCAAATGAACCAAGCATTAGCTAGGTGCACTAACAACGAATTGATTGTCTGCATGGCGGAATGCATCAGACAAAACAGAACAAACATGTTCAAAGTGGTCGTTGGTCATTATCACACCTTACAAGGAATTCTACCAAGAGTAGAATTAGAGTTTGAGAATGAGGAAAATGATGACATTAATGAAGCCAAGATTAATGAGTTCGAAATACAATGGCTAATCAACATGCAATCCTTCCCGGATGTTACCATGAATCAGGACTATCTACATCTGCTCATTCTGTCAGTTGCGTATGGAAGGGTGACGATGACGCGATTTTTGGTTGAAATGCTTCAGTTGGAGGTCAATAAATCATTGATTCTATTAGTAATGAATTATTTGAAAGATCTGTGGGATGATAATTGTGAGGCAGCAACGCCAGTATATGAATACCTCACAAGCAGATGTGAAGGAAATAATAATTTGTTGCATCTTTGCATACAAGCTGAGTGTTATAATATGCTCGAATATCTCATATTCGCGAAACAGCTTGACCCGAATGAAATTGACTCGGAAAATGGATGGAATGCAGGTCACTATTGTGTTTCGGGTCTGAGTATTTCGTCGGGATACAAGGAATTTACTTGGATGGTAGAAGCGTATGAAATGAACTGTGTTGGTGTTTACGATCGAAATGGTCGAAGTATTCTTCAGTTAGCATTGGAAAATGATCGGACGCAAGTAGTGAAATACATCATTAAACACAGACTCGGACTCAAAGGTGATAACCAACCATGGTATGAATGGAGCTTGGAGGAAATAGAAAAACTCATAAATGAACTGCAAAAAATTTTAGAATCGCTTCCGGAAAACATACCACAACAAAAGATTCAAGTTATACGAGAAATATTAAAGAGGGTTTCGGATCGAAAAATAGCCTTAACAACATATAAATAAAAATAGCCCTACCACCAAACAACATTTGTACATGGAATTGTAGATTCATGTTATAAATATAAATATGAATAAAATATAAATATTACCATTTCAAAATTCAAATCGTTTGTTAGCTTCATATTTCAAATCGTTTGTTAGCTACATAATCAAGTAAAACTTATTTCTCCTTCTAAAGCGATGAAGAAAGAAGTGGTATTTTGATCTGTTCCAGAGCTCCTGCGGTTTGTCGATGCAAGTAAGTGAACAGATGAAGATCGGATGTCATAACGTAATCAAGGACATCATAGATCCAACTAAACTTCGTCAATGACGAGACTCAATTGGTGATTGGTTGTCCCAGAAGACATTAAATTCTTTAATGGCGCGGAACGAACTCTCCCTTTGTCGCTATCGCTTTGCCTTCTGTCATCGAGTTGCGAGTGGTGTGCATCATACTTTCAAGCCATCCATCGAGCATGTGCTGATGCGCCAACGTGGGTCCAGAAATTGGGCGAGCGTCAGATAATTAACCAATATTTGCCGCACAAAACCTTAATGTTGGGGATAGATCGAGGTAAGCAAAAACATGATACTTCAGTGAGATACTTCTCCATCGGATAGGGCGAACCTCGTCACCACACTGCCACGCGTGTGAAGATACAGTAGAATCGCTGCTCTTCTTCTGGGGTGTTGCTTTCGAGGCAGTCTGTAGCTTCATGAGGCCCACAATAACACGCGTTTGTACAGAATGGCAAGAAGAACAATGAAACCATCCTCAAATGAGTAGCCTTGCCAGGCATATTAACTTACGGTTGCCGTGTACGCCACTACGGCAATGTCCTTCCGCTGAAAATCAACCGGCATCGCAAGCTAACAGTTGACCGGACAGCTACGGCGCGTTCGCATGCTGCAGCCAATGGAGACGCATGGTCGAACATACATTCTGTCAAGAAAGTACCGGGAATAGTCGATTTAAATCTGACTGGGATGTCGGATCAAGTGAATATTTTTTTCCTAGGCTAGTACAACTGTCCTTAATTATTATGCAAAATTTAAGCGAAATCCGTCAACCCGTTTGTTTACAGCCATTTTTTAAGTAAGGCGATGTCAGTAGTGAGGTTGACGGATTTCGCTCAAATCGGGTTGACGGATTTCGCTCAAATTTTGCATAATAGTTAAGAACAGTTGTACCAACCTAGGAATAAAAACTTAATCCGACAGCCCAGTCAGATTTAAATCGACTATTCCCGGTACTTTCTTGACCGATTTCGGCCCTGAAATGCCTGGATTTCGGCTCTGAAATGTGACGGAACGAAGAGTAATATACGTGTGCAATAATGAGAAAATCTTTTATCTTTGGCCCAATCAACATCTCTAAAAAGTAATTTGTTACATTCGAATTGAAGAAGTGGTCTCTGAATGGATAAGAAACTAGCAGTTAATTCCCGGAGCGAAGTAACGAACACTTTAACGCGCACGTTTACGTTCTGCAGACTAACATTGACCTCTGGTAAGTATCCTATATTACAGGCGCATACTGCCCTTCATGAATTATTTTCCCGGTCCGGAATTATTGGACCACCGAAGAAGACCAGCGTTATGTTAGAGGCGCATCGTTGCTCTAATTATTATTTCTTACGGAGGTTTCGATGGCCATCCACATGAAGATTTTTTTCTTTTTTCTGAAATCGTTTACGAAGAGATACACATTACAGGTGATGAGTGCCTAAAAGAGCTTCTTCAAGTCCTGATGTATACACCTATCACTGCGTACAGGACCTTCTTTATATCTTGATTCTGGCAAGCCTATTTTAGGTTTTGGTTTGAAATTTTTGGCAAGGTTTTGTAAAGACCTAAGAAGATCTCTATGATACAGAGATCCTAATGTGACAGCTTCATTTCTTATTTCTCCGGAAAAACTTCCAGAATGTTGCTGCTGCTGATTGGCACTATTATTGGAGGCCAGATCGGATAAGCTACGCTGCACGTTAGGATAGATCGACTGGATCCGCTGGTAGACAGCTGGAATTGGTTCCTGAGGTCCTTGCTGCTCCAGAATAATCCGTCCCTGCTCGACGATCTTCTTGCGCAGCAAAGCATTCTTCATGATCGATCGCGAGTGTAGCTGAAGCTCACGTTGTGTTGGTACCCGTTGTCCCGGATACTGCTGCTGTTGCTGTGGTTGTCGTCTTCCCTGCTGACTACCGTCAAGCGAAGCGTTCTTCATCAGCATCTGCCACAGTGATTCTGTTTGCTGATTGATTTGCAGCAACTGCATCAAGTACTGCTGTTGCTGCTGGTGCTGCACACGCTGATTTTGGGTGGCCATCATCTCGACCAAGCGTTGGAAAGGATTCGTTCCAGTTGGTTCGTTGTCAGCGCTACAATGACCTCCAACAGGAGGCCTGATTATCATACGAATCCGATCCAACGTCCAGCACCAAAGGAGGAGCTGCAACGATGCCATCGATGATCGGAGTAGCCGGATCCGCTAGTGGAACCACCGTACAGTTACTCGTCGGCGGCCGGCCGGCGATGCGAAAACGGCCTTCCTGAGTGCTAATAAGCGGGCAACCGTGTAGCGTATGATCGTCGGAACGCCCGGTAACGAAAGGTATACGTTTCGCCAACATTGAGCACGATGACCGGCATACTGCAACTTAGAATGGCCGGATCTAGCTCTTCCAACGGAGTAGCATCTGACTCGATGAGCAGCCCCGAACGATTGTCGTATTGTTCAGTGTGCCGCAGCGAAGATGTCATCGTACTGTTGGCCGGGGTAACGGATTTCACCATACCTTTATCCTCGACTGGATGATATTGGTTATCCTTCTTCCAAGTATCTCTTCTGCTAGTACTACTATTACGAATTCAACCCGGTCAACGGTTTATGGCCAATCGAGTGATCAAAATTCAAAGTTTAGAGAACGACAACGAGAGGTCAAGGATTGTACGTGCGGTACACCATGAAGTATAAAAAAGAATTTAAGGCCCTTCGAGGAGGAAAAGCAGCCAGGAGATCGTCAAGACTGAAAGCGCTCGTCCATATTAGGATGAGGAAAAGGTGATTTTTGTTGGTCAATTTTAAAGCGGACCGAAAACACCCGCTAATTTGCCAAAAACGAGGAACTCCCATTCAGAATAGAATGGCTAGAATACATACAATGCGGTGTAATACTTACGAGATGCGGGAGGAGATTCTCGGTAAAACTTCTCGAAGGTCTGCACTATCTCACTGGTAGTAGATCTACTTCTTCCAGCATCATAAACGATTTGGTTCATGCATGATACCAATTTCACTGCGTATTGACGGATTTTCTTTTTCGGAACCACATCAGTAAGTAAAAATAACTACAAAATACAGAATAAATACAGAAAGTAAAATCCCTTGGTTTCACGGAACTTTCGACTCCTAAAACCGCAGTGATGTAAACGGCGACAGTGATGGTCGATAATATATGCGCATTGTTTACACAAAAAGGTAAAATTTTCAAAATAAAGAGCATAAAATCGCCTGCGTGTCACTGTAATGTTGTTTTCTTCTTGTTTTTCTTCTTCTACGAACAGCTGTTCGGAATCTAGAGTTTTTTTTTAAAGTTTTTTGAACATTTTTAATGAATTTCGTAAATTTCTTGCTAAAGATAACGGTGATAAGAGCAAATTAGTATCATTAGCAACACTCGCCGCCGCTCCCGTTGGAAAAATAGGCCCGGAAAGTGTAGGAAACTTTTAGAGATCTTCCGGATATCTTTTTTTATCAGTTAATTAGCAGTTTTATCTCATAATTATTACCTCTTATGCGCCATTTGCCTTGATAGCGCGTTTTCGGGTCAAGAGTACTGTCCGGACTGCGTGTGGTCGATGTTCTGAACCGGCAGACCGGATTTTAGTTCTCCGGAAGACGCCGCAGAGATGGCCAACGGAAGGAATTTTGTCCTCGTGCTCGTCTGGCTGTCCCTGCTTATCAGTGCCGGCGTGCACTTGTTTTCCCGGGGATTCCTGCTGACCCGCGTCGCCCACACCGACGCCAGTTCCTGCGTGAACTACGAAGATTTCCGGTGTGATTCGAAAGCGGTTTGTGACTCAGAAATCCGAGCTCTGCCGGTGTCTGATTTTTCTTCTTTTCCGTTTTAGGGAGACTGCGGAGAAACCGAAAAAGTGGCCTCGATCTTGCGCGATGTCAATCGTTCATCGGGCATTTGCTTTCCGCAGAAGGCCAAAGTAATTCTGCTGGTCATCGATGCGCTGCGCTACGATTTCGGTTTGTTCGATCCGACCCTCCAGAATCCCGCCCCGCACGAGAACAACTTACCCGTGCTATCGGAGTTGTTACGTAAACATCCGGACCACACACGCCGGTTGAAGTTCGTGGCCGATCCACCGACTACGACGATGCAGAGACTTAAGGGTATGACGACCGGCAGTCTGCCCACGTTCATCGACATCGGCTCGAATTTTGCTTCGCCCGAAATCAATGAAGACAATCTGATCGATCAGCTGGTGCGGCATAACCGGACTGCGGTGTTTCTCGGTGATAGCACCTGGACCGAGCTGTTCCCGAACCGGTTCACTCGCTCCTACGAGTATCCGAGCTTCAACATCTACGATCTCGATACGGTCGATACCGCAATCCGGAAGCATTTACCGAAGGAAATCGCTCGCCCGGATTGGGACATTATTGTGGCGCACTTCCTCGGTGTTGACCACTGTGGCCACCGGTACGGACCGCTGCACGATGAAATGAGGCGAAAGTTGCGCGAGATGGATGAAGTAATTCGAAACGTGACGGAACAAATGGCCGATGGGACGACGTTGATCGTGATCGGTGATCATGGAATGACCAAAACGGGCGATCACGGTGGAGAGTCGATCGATGAAGTAGAAGCGCTCCTTTTCATGTACTCCAAGGGAACGCCTCTGTTGGCGCGCGACGAGTTCTTCGACTACGGTGGACAGGTGATGCAACAGATTGATCTCGTGCCGACGCTAGCGACGATTATGGGTGTACCGATACCATTCTCGAATCTAGGACAGATCCGATTCCAGCTCTTGCCCGATAGACCGGTCGGTTCGTTCTTGCGTTACCAGCTGGCATTGGTGCATCTGTGGCAGAATGCTCGTCAGATCCAGAACTACTTCCAACAGTATGCTGACTCGAGCCAGGGCACGTTCGGTGTTGAGCAGCTCGATGAACTGGACAACAAGTTCCTCATTCTAACGCAGCGCGTAAACACCGTCTACACGGAGGCTGCCTTCGAAAGTTTCTCAAAAGATTTGCGAATCTACTTGAAGGACATCCTAGAAGGCTGTCGTGAGATTTGGGTTCGATTCGATCCGCAACTTATCTCCCATGGGCTGCTAGTGACTTGTTTGGGTTGCTTCGCGATCGCTCTACTCGTCATTAACTCGTCCCCGTATCAGTTGGCAGCAATGTTCCACGATGGTGTCATCAGATACGTTCTGCTGCTGACGGGTATAGCCGCCCCGTTTGGATATTGTATCTACCGTGATCTTGGACTAAGCTCGGCCTCCCATGGTGCCATTCTGTTTGCATCCGTTGCTAGCATCGCCGTACTAGCCTTCCTGGCGATGCAAAACTGGATTGCCATCTCGGATAGTTTGGCCAACTTGCGACAGTCGGCCAACGTAGTGACGCGAGCCTCCTTCGTCTTTACTACGTGCGTCTTCTTCGCTAACAGCTTCATCGTACAGGAGTCTAAAATTCTTTCGTACGTGCTGATAGGATTCTTTCTGGCCGCGCTTTACAATCTATCACGCGGGAAGCATGGCATTCCACGGAACATGAAATGGATGCTGCTTAAGAAGTCCACGTTCGTGAAGCTTTTGTGTTTAACACTGTTTGGGCTATCGCTGTTACGCCTTTCGCACCACTACAACCGCTGTCGCGAAGAACAGGCCAATTGTACGGATTATCTGGTGAAGGCACCGGGAGCACCGACACCAGATGCTCAACGAAGACAACGGTCGCCTACGATCGCAGACTATATACCCGTCATAGCGATGGTAGTGTATGTCGTATGCACGCGGCTGTATCTTCGAGCCTGTGGCAACCTTACGGGGACAAAGCTACACGTGCTGCTGGCACGCTACGGTCCCATACTGGGAGTCGTGTGTGCTTGTGGCCACTTTACCGTCACGAAGACCAGCACCAATGGCATCCCGCAGCTTCACGTTGACGCACTGGCATGGGTGATATATGGATTGCTGGTGATACAAGTTATTGTCCTCATCGTCTCTCCATTGCTCGTATTCGTGTTGCCACGACGCAAGGAAATGTTGAACGTGTTATACAACGATCGAAACGTTGCGTCGGAGATATACAAGCAGTTGAAGAGCAGTTACAACCAACGAGCCAATGGAGGAGACGCAGGAGGTGACAACCCATCCTCTCCCAACGATGTACCCGATATCCCAATCGTGTGCGGTCTAGCAACCGTGTACTCGTCCGTCTTCGTTGCCACAGCGGCCATCCTAAGTGTACTGTTGGCATTGCTGCTAGGATCGCACGGTACGATGGGATTGATAATTGTGCTTTTCGTTGCCATAGCTTACGGCATCGTTGCTTCGATCCAGCAGTACGAACAATCATCGAGCTTGCTCACCTGCATCCAACCATCGTTCCGAACCATCCTGACGTGGATTATTCTGCAGCAGTTTGGCTTCTACGCGACCGCTCATCAACCCACCCTGTCGCAGATCGATTGGAATGCAGCATTTGTTGGGCGCACGTTTTACTTCGATAACAGCAACACCCTTTCGGCGGTGCTCGTGCTGCTTAATACGTTCTCGGTCACATTCCTGCTCTCGGTACTGTTCCCACTGATGGTGTTCGTACCGTTCTGTGTCTACACCATGTGGCCATCATTATCGCAGAAACCAGCAACAACACCTCGACCGGCAGCACAAAGCGTTGGACCTCCTGGTGCCAATCGCAAGACCGCAATCCAGCGTGCTGAACCAGCGGTGCGGAAGGTGGAAGCCAACGGTGGTAGTGTCGAGTATCGCAGTGTTACGGTGAACCGTACCGAGGAGCCCACGGAAAACAGTCCAACGACGGCAGCAACCATCGATTTCGACGTCACCAAAGGAGAGCTCAATCTATATGAAAACGAAAAGCTCTTCCTTGGAACCGTTTTCAAAGCCGGTTGCCAGTTGCTGCTGCTCCAATCGTTACGGGTAGGTGTTTTGGTGCTCCTAAATGTACGAATGACTACACTAACATCTTATTCTTTCTCGTGGACAGATCTTTTGTGCCATGTTCGCCTGCACGTTGCACTCCCGGCATTTAATGGTTTGGAAAATCTTTGCACCGCGCTTCATCTACGAAGGTATCGGTAGCTATGTGGCCTTCTTCGGGATCAATCTGGGATTTTTGCTGCTACTACGCGTTCATCACGCCGTTGGTGCGCTTATAACGGCCATCAATAAGTCGCGATAAAGCCATTGGCAGCCACAGAAACAGCAGCCTCATACCATCTCAAGCCATCACCACGATGACGCCCTATCATCACTCAACACTATCTCTAGTCTTGTGTTCAGTATCTCACTCAGAGTGCGTATGGTAAGTAATTTTGAGCCTTCCACCCCCATCCCAGCTCGTGATGTGTGACGATCGCGATAGTATGACGAGACCCAGTATAGCATGGAGGCGATAGAAAATAAGATTCATATAGCTCCAAACGGAAAGGCCTTTTCCCGGCTAGACTAGTTGTTTAAGTTGGACAAATATGTAGAAAATAAAGCACATTTCAATGACAATAGCCGTTTGGCTTCGGTTTTTGTCGAAAACGTATCACATTGCGGCCTCTCAAAACCGGCTTTTACGTCGGCGATGTTTCAATCACGTTTTTCTACGTTTAGTGGAGTTCCAAACCTCCATGTATTCTACGTTTTTCCGAGCCGGCTACACTTGGCGACATAGAAACAGCAGCACGACCATCATTTTTGGACAACAAATAAAAAATACTGAGAAATACTTAGGAAGTAACGGTAAGAAATATAATAAATCTAATGTAAACATGGTCCTCGTAGTGTTACTAGAGATATAGTGGCTTGGCAGTGGTCCACTACCTACGACATTAGGTTTAATGTGCACTATCATAGGGATGCAGCGCCATAGATACAAAACTACGCACTATTCGCTTTTTAGACAGTTTCTACATTATCAGCCTAATGAAAATTATGCTCATATTGTGGACAAACTCGTGAGAACGACTTGCATTATGATCGCTTCCTCAGGCTATCCATAAATGCCCAAATACCAGTATCCAATGATCGAGGGTACGACAGTATTAAGTTGACCAACAACAGCGCAATAGTGATCACAAATCTCGAGTTAATGCGAAAGCATCGCTGTACACTATGATATCACTAATTGGCACCACTATGAGATCATGACTCCAAATAATAGAATATGACGAACTGTGATGCATTATTGGCGTTTTGATAAAGAGAGGCAAATGAAGTCAATTCATGACCAATGACCACGTGCACTACCACTAGAGATGGGTAAAGAGCGAGGGAGGTACATTGCTCACTCCGCTCACTGAAAAGAGCCCATTTACCCAACACTAACTACCACCACTCAAGACCCACGTTTACTAAAATACCGATAATTTAGCTCAGTTGCATAGCACCTGAAACAATCTCCACCAAGAAGAGACACGCACGAACGTCAAAAGGAAGTTGCTCATTTACATATTAGCAATTATCGGTTCTGTTTCATAACTCAACTTCCGATGGGAGGGGAAATGATACGATTCGCTGTGCACTCGCTGAAATCGCTTTGATTAGAAGCAATTAAAATTCCTTATCCGCCCCTGGCCATACATCTTGGCCAACCCGTACATAAAGCACATTGTCTAACGATGTCGCTACAGCAGGCAGACAGTGGTTCAACTACTCCCCAGACCCCAAACTAGCAAACGGTTGCTCATCACACCACGGTGATCGTTATCAACATTCCTTCCAGCGTTTGTATGCAAAAAGGCAATGATACCGTTGAACACACCGCTGCCAGCAGATGCACGGTTACGAGCATGCCACGCATCGATATGCATCGCACGGTGCCATCAATTGTGTCAACTATTTTGCGCGTTCCCGCCACAGCCGATCAGTCTTGTTTCACATTTTCCATCCAACTGTACCATGGCGAACCGACCGGGACGTTCCAGAATGAACGGTAACGGTCCTGAGAGCGACAATAGGTAAGGGAGGCAACCGTTGTAATAGCATCGACGTGCAAACCCAGACTCCATGACATCCATGGCAGAATTGCACGTGCACGGAGTATGCATCTCAAACCAGACTCAAAACAGACACAGCCAGAGTCGAAACACAAGGGGACGGGAAACAGCTAGACATTGTTGTCTGAAATCCCGTGGCCGTCGTTTAATGAAGACGTTTTCTCTTAAACGATCGAAGAGGATCGATGAAAAGATGATTTATCTCCATTCGCCCATCAAGGTCAAAAGCGGTATCGAAAGCAGCGAGGGTGCCTTAAATTGATCGCACGTTAACACTGCGGATCGCAGGGTCTAGTGGGTTAATGGATGGCACCTGGTAGTGCTCACCTGACTCGGACCAGCCGGGGGGTGGTCCACCGATAATGCATCACACACGAGTCGCGGCGAGAGGCCATCCATTATCCATGGCGTTAAGCGTCAAACGTCGTCGTTGCGCACGCGGTGGCTGACAAATGGTTATCTCGCCACCGCTTGTCGCTTTATCATCGACCAATCTACCATCCCATCTGCACCCCTTTTTAGCGACTCCAACAGCAGCATCAGCACACGCGTGGCCACAGATGAGTTATGTTTTCCGCGAGATCGTTCCTCCCCGCCCCGGTTAAAACATTTCTAAATTCTAATCGCTTCTAATCGATTTTGCGAAATCATACTCTTCCTCTTAGCGTGCTGCTCTCAAAAACGCACTCTTCTCTTCTGCTTGGTACAATTCTGCTGGTACATTGTTGCACCCGAGGGCACGATAGCTGTCTGTTTGCTATTGCTGCCTGCTATGTTGTACCGGCTTTTTCATCGGAACCTTATGGTGCCGCGAGTCGCCAAGACAAGGATCAATAAATAGTCGTACAAATAATCGTCGATTCGATTCTCGCCTTGCCACAGTTCAATGTCAGCAGGAATGGTAGCCGGATGAAGGCGTACTGCGTGGCAGCGCAAACCGGAAATGTACATCGCCGGCCAGGCAAAATAAACTCCACTGGCCTGCTGTGAGCGAATGGCATGGTAATCATTGAAAATGTGTTTAAATTGTTTCAATCTGTTGATGTTCATCAGTAGTAGGCGCCGGGATGTGGTCCATCTGATGGTCATTCCTTTTGCGTGCGCGTAATGTTTCGTAATTTCGATTCACTACGATCCGTAAGCCACCTTTTGTCAATCCCGCAAACGTGGTTCCTTAGTTTAGTCGCATGATTAATCGGCTCGTGAGCACAATCACTCATTCGAGTTTGTCAGCAAATCTTACACTAGACACACGCGCTGCTAGAGCAATTGATTAATTATCTCGTCATATAGTGGTGGTAGGATTTTGGTGAAGCGATGAAGAGAGCACCATCCGGTCAACAAACAACACTCCTCCCCGCTAAGACCGCAGCCGGTGTTTCTGTTGCAAATAGAGCGTCACCAACGAGGCGGAATGCGATCGAAGCAAGAAGCATCTGGGGCCGGTTAGGGCGCGCTTCCTGTCCCAAACCGAAAGAGCTGCTGCTTTCGCCGCAAATGTGTCAGCCAGACCGCGACCACCACGGGACCACCCCGGGAAACGCGATGCCCGTCAGTGAGCCACTGTGCGTGGATCGTTCTCGTTCGCGTAAAAACCGCGTCACAGATATTAATGATCTGCGATCTATGGCGATCGTGCGATGGTTGTTGGGAGAGGAAGGATGATGGTGGTTTCATTCCTTGCTTTTTTTTTACTTTTAGCATTCCTAAAAATTCAATTAAGCGATGGTGTCGATACGATTTATCGATTCCTGTCTGGGCTATTAAGGTGGCCACCAGGAGTATGACGTGATCGTTACCTTGACATCAGGTTGCTTGCTGGATGAAGCGGAAACAAAAACTTTGTTTTCAAATACTTCATTTTTATCCCTAAAATTATAAAATTCTTTTACTAAAAGAAACCAGCCTAGTCTCTAGTGTTGAGATGGATAGGATGGATAGATGCCATCCGATTACGTCGGATCAAAATGCGTTTAAAATGGATGCCATCCTCAATCTCCGGCACGCCGTGTAGCGAGAAACAAACGCAATCGCTAACGCACGATGGTCTGTAATCAGCACATCTGGCACAGTAACATCTGGAATGTTTGCCTTTCGCCTCGAACACGGCAGCGCATCAGTCGCGACCGCATCTCCATCACGGTATGGATGATGCTGCACCATATTATGCAACCGACGGATCGAGATCGTACTCCAACGAAGAAGCGAGCATAACCCCCCGGGCTCAGGTCATTTCACTTTTTCCACGACCCAGGGACTCGTTCTTTCTTTCTTGCATTTGTTACTAGAACGCAGTGACAGGGGTGATGGCATCTCGACTGTGTTACTGCCAGACATTGCGTCGCTCTCGGCCGTTCGTCCATCCGTTCGAGGGCAGGAAAAGGCAACGCAAATGCCAATCCGTTTCTTGACATCGTGGCCACCACCAATCAACCGGTGGTTTGCACTTTTTTCCTCTTTTCCTTCGCCAAAAAATGTGTTCTCTTTGCTGCGCTGTCTGCCGGTTGACGTCGTTGACTCATGAGAGACCAAGAAGATGCGGTTCAATGTGCCGTTTGCTGGCGCACGGTTAGTCACCGAGTGCGTGGTGCGTGTCTGACTGAATCATTCTTTCTTTTTGGGAGGTCTCGAGACCTCGAAAGGATTTCGAAACGTTCGGAACAGTCCCAACCCAAAGTCAAAAGAATAATTTCATAAATAATGTGAGGCCACACACGGCCAGTGGTGATCATCTGGACGGTCATTTCGGGGGGCGTGCTGTGAGTGTCGGGAGATGAAGACTGAAAACAATTATTACTCCATTAGACACCCTGAATTCGGAGTGCAGGGCGCGAAACGTGCATCTTGGCTACCATTTAGGATATTAATCGAATACAATGGCGAGTGGTTGGCGGAAACGATTTCGATGTTGATTTCGATGTTTTGCTTTCGCCTTCGGGCATATTGCAGAGCACATGGTTACAATTCTTTAGTAAAAATTAAAGTTCCTCACCTAAAGTGTTGATATTAACTAATGGCTTTTTTTGTTGCTTTGATGACAACATTCACTGCTTTTCCTTCTGTTAAAGGACAGACGCATTTTGAGACGTTTCATTTCGTAACCATACTATTGATCAATTTTCAGACAGAATGTTTCGTTTATATGGAAAATTTCTAAAATTTATCAAAAGCATTTGTTTCTTAACTATTTGACTTTTCTTTGTTCATACACGTTACGTAGACCTGCCGAGGAACCCTCAAGGCGCAGGTATTAAAGAGCCGTTCTTTTTTATGTGTTCATAAGTTTGCGAGAGTAATGCTCAGCCGTCCATACAGATCAGCTCATTTAGTCGTGTGGTCAGGGTCTCTTTCTGATTACGTGAGGAGCAGGGAAATGATTCATTACTATATTCGTATCACTAGAATACGGATCACTAGAAAGACAAGACGCGTCTGGAATGTATTGAACAGGTGGCTAATCAATTGCGTCGCGCTTCAACTCGATTGCGAACAATTGAAACGCTAATTGGGATCTTTCTGAACTCACACAGGGTCTGTGCAGATAACGCAAAAAGGTATTTGATGTGTTTGCCATGATGGAGCGACAGAAGTAATAACATTCAAAAAATCTTTGCCTAATGTATTAACTAACTTTAGACAATGTCTAGAGCACAAATTTGCAATACTCACAAATGTAGGAAATTCTGAGCATCTACGGGCTGTTTCCTAACGCACTAAAGCGAATAGCACCATTTAGCATCACAAGTGGCCTGTCTTGTGGTAAGCTTGGTGTACGCATGATACTATTTTCGCTCTCAACTTCAGAGCGAGGAGAAGCGAGATTTGACCGGCTTAGATTTGATAAGGAAATGATTTCAAAGGGCTCTTTAATTCATGATTTCATCCGTATAAGTGGCAAACACTCCCCCCATTACCTCCCAGCCGCTGCCTTATCAGTGCGACAAGGTCGCAGTTCAATTTCGAGGCATCTCGGTCTGTGTGACACGTCGGGATCTATCAGTTTACGCCGTGCTTTACTCACAACAGGACTAGTTTACTGAATCTCTGTGTGCTGAAAGTGGTGGATAGCTACACCGTAAGAATGTCAAAGAAGAGTGTTAGTTTGCTCTTCATTGTATTATCGCTGTTAATAGGTAAGTAGTGCACGCGGAAGCATCAGCGGATATGTGTCATACAAGAAGTTTGGCATTTCTTTGAACAGTTTGCGATGGAACTCCATTATTTGCTATCTCCGCCGGAACGAACGATTCCGCTGAACCGACCAAGCCGGATTTTTTCCAAAAACTGGGTGAACAATGCAGAAATAACACTGGTTCCGATGATGCCTTCATGGCATTAATGCAATCGTTTGAAAATGTCTCAAGATGTGTGCTAAAATTCGACGTAGAGAGCTTTAAGACCGATTTTGAGCAGCTAACGAATGCAACACGAACAGCATTCTTTACCAAGTGAGTTAATCATGACATTTTACATTCATTGTCCGTTCAGCGCATGATAGTGCAATCATTTTCGACTGATCGTTTCAACAGATACTGCTCTGAAGCGCGACCACTCATCTCTTGTTTGGATGGTGTACTAGTTAGTTCGAGGCCTTGCCTCATGGAAAGTGGATTCAAAATTATAAAGGTATTTTTTGAAAGTATACCGGAAGCCTTGGACCTAATGTGTAAAAACGATGGAGAAATCATATTCAGTAAGTTTCTTCAAGGCTGGTTTTTATGCCAAATTCAAATTTGGAACTGGAAAGTGATTTATTATTGGATCCGTATTTTTAGGAATGAAAGACGAGACTCGCAAAAAGTGCTTCGCGCAGAAAGGCGATCAATTGCAGGCGTGTGTTAACACATTTACGAACAGCACGATATGGAATGATGATTGGAACATCGAACTGACGCCGGAAAAATGCAGGTAACGATGATTGTGATCCTGCTTGAGCCAGCTACTGAAATATTAACTCGTGCGAATCTATCCTTAGCACACTTGCGAGCTACAGAGAGTGTTTGAAGGACCAAATGGATGCGTGTGACTTATCAGATATTATAAGCCTCTACGATGTGTCCATGAATGCAATGCTGCGTCTGACACCTTGTGGTAACGTAAGTAACGTGCTCCGGTGGTTTAATCGAGGGGTTTTAATTGCATTATTAGAACATTTACTGTGCACTTAACAGAATACGGAGGAGTCAACGGTTGAAACGCACCAGGACAAAACGACTGATGAGGTTTAAAACAAAGAGCACCGGTACAGGGTACAGAGTCGGTGTGATCCGGCACAATTGTTGAAGCTAACTTAAAGCATATTCAACGAAAGGAAACAATAAACGAGACTCGAAAGTTCAAGATCAAATGTATTCAATTGATCCAGGAGAACAATTTGGATGATTTGAATAAATACATAATTTCCTAAATGGATTCTTATTAAATGAATTAACGTAATTTGTCATTAATATTTAAAGTTATTGAACGGCACTGGAATTTCCAATACTACAAAATTCTACCGTACCGAAAAATGTCACAAGCCACGCTTTAAAAAGTTTACAAAGCGGGATTCTAAGCTCTTGGCGTGTTTAGTCATATACACAAATATACTCGTCAACATACAGAAACAACGACAAATGGAAAAACTCGTGCAATCGCTACTAGTTGTTGTCTTATCAGTTCGATTAGGCTATATTGCGACTCCGAGGCATCTCCCCCAGTATGTTGTTTCGGCTTCCGTTTTTTAAGGTCGTGCTTCGCTCGCAAACAATCCAGTTTTGGAATATTGTCTTCTGAAGGAGGTTGATAATTACGTCGTTAGAATGTTAAAGGCTGGTGTTACATTGCTCTTCATCGGGTTATCGCTATTAGTCGGTAAGTAGTGTACAGTTGAAAGTATCAGCTGATGCCATTCATTCAAGACTATTGGTATTTCTTTGACCAGTTTGCGATGGATCACCGTTGTCCGATGAAAACTCTGAGCCGGACGAAATAGATACAACGGGGTGGTCAGGTTTTTCGCTAAAACTAATAAATCAATGCAAACAAAATACTGGCTCTAATGCCGCATTCTTGGCGGTACTGGAATCAGTAGAAAAAACCGTAACATGTGTGTCCCGATTCGATACAGTGAGGCAGAATTTAAAAATCGATTTCTTCCAGATGACAAACGCAACTCGAGAAGCATTTTTTACCAAGTGAGTTGATTAGGGCATATTGCTTTGGTTTTCCAGTTTTCAACACTAACTTTCATTTGATCGTTCCAATAGATACTGTCCTGAAGCACGACCGTTCCTCTCATGCTTTGATGGTGCGCTAGCGAGTTTGAGACCATGTCTCAAGGAGCGTGAGTTCAATTTTGTGAAGACCTTTATTGAGAGCATTCCGGAAACCATGGACCTTGCGTGTAAAAACGATGGAGAAATCCTATTCCGTAAGTGTGAAAAATTGAGTCCAGTGCATTAATCCAGATTCAATTCATTATGCAAGTAATGCATAATTGAATGTGTATCGTTAGAACTGAGAGACGAGACACGCCAGGAGTGCTTTCGGCAGAGGTTTGAACAATTGTCGATGTGTGCCGATGTGGCAAAGAGGACATGGAACTTCGATTTGGATTTTTCCGAACTGATGCAGGGCCACTGCAGGTACTGAAAAATATATCCAATATGCATGGTTCTAGAAGAGGACTGATATGACAACTTGTGGTGAAATTTTTCTTTAGCATAATTACAGATTACAGGGAGTGTGCTAAGGAGCAACTGGACGCCTGCAACTTGTCGGACATTATAAGCATCTACGATGTGCCCATGAATGCAATTCTGGGCCTTACGTCTTGTGCCAAAGTAAGTAACTTGCGCTGACGACAGCGTAATATTAGACCGTATAGTTAAAACGTTTACTGTGTACTTAACAGAATAAAGAGGAACCAAAGGTTGAGACGCATCAGAACAACTCGACCGATGAGGTTTAAAACAGAGGTCAACAGTTCAGGGCAATATGCGATGTGATCCGGTACAGTTGGCGAAGCTAATGTCGAAGCGAATTAACAGCAAAAGGCATAATAAAGGAAATTGATAAGCAATACAAATTTAAATCAAACATAAGTTCCATGTACTATTTTAAAAATTTTAAAATTACTTGCTAACAAATCAAGAAAATGTAAAGAACATTGAGTAGAAAATGAAAAAAGTGAGTACAACTCTCAAATGAGATATTACATTTAGTTCATTTATGTAGTTCAACACTCAACACTTCTAAAAACAATTAAACACAAGCTTAAGCTATCATCCTTATCAGTAAGGTAACTTAGCATACAAGCTATATTATGCTCTCGATTAGTAGGAGATAGCAGGACAAAAGTGCGTACTGGCAAGAGTTGTGTTATTTTAACCTCCGCAAAATTAAAGTCAAATCAATCCTCCTTATCTTCCAGTATCAATTCCTTGGAGAAATTCAACTTATTAAAAAATAACTGGTGTGTCAAAACTGCGAAGATCTGTTCTGAAATTTTTGAACGGATTTACAAGAGAAATAATAACCGAAAGGATATATTTTTTCAGAAATATTCATACAGTGACCTGACATACTACTGGAAGAAATTTCAAAGTGTGGAATTGTTGGGCAGATTGCAACATTCAGCACATATAAAATACATATTTAAAATCTTCCCTTTATTGATATTTAATTTCCGCTAAGGAAGAAATCGGGATCACTTTGCGTGACTTGAATAGGTGATTTTACTTTAAAGTCACTACACAACATCAATCACGGAACTCGTTTTTTAATGCTATCGAATGCTTTAAAGTGTTGAGGCGCTTGCATCGAATCCACCGCTGAGATGCGTAGGATTAGCTCATGTCCGAGATAACCTTTGTCTGAATACCCTATCTCTCCAGCAAAAGATTACTCTAGGATGTTGGCTATAGAAACTGTCATTAATACTTTTACACACTGCTAATTATACAGCATTCATGCTTTGCTACAAATAAAAAAAAACAGCTTGAGGAAGAACGCCTTGTTCATTAAAAGAAGACAGTAAAAGATAGTGATTTATGAATTACGGTTATTGCATACAAAAATCGTAATCATCATTACCGGATTGTCTCTTATCAGTTCCATGAGGATGAAATTTGACTTCTAGGCATCTCCTCCCAGTGTGTTGTTTCGCCTTCCATTATTTAAGGTCCTGCTTAGCTCGCGAACAATCCAGTTTCGGAATATTGTCTGCCGAAGGAGGTTGATAGTTAAGTCATTAGAATGTCAAAGTTGAGTATTACATTGCTCGTCGTTGGGTTGTCGCTGTTAGTAGGTAAGCAGTGTACGTGAACCTGATCGTTGCCATTCAAAATCATTGGTATATCCTTCAACAGTCTGCAATGGATCTTCGCTGTCTCGAGAACCCTCTGAGGCGAGCGATTTGGATACATCGGGGTTATCGGGGTTCGCGAAAAGACTGTTTAAAGAATGCAAAAAAAACACTGGCGCCTATGATGCGTTCGCTGCAGTAATGGAAGCATATCACAATTCCACAATATGTCTGACCAAATTCGACGCACAGAGTTTCATGGTCGATCTTAACCAGCTGTCGACCGAAACGCGAACAGGATTCTTTTCGAAGTAAGTCGATCATATAGCTTTTGTTGCTCGATGTGTTGCAAATTAGAAAGTACTAATTTTCGTTGAATCGTTTCAACAGATACTGTTCTGAAGCGCGATCGCTCATTTCTTGCTTTGATGGTGTGCAGGCTAGTTGGAGACCATGCCTTCAGGAGCGTGACTTCAATATTATGAAAGGCGTAGTTAACAGTATTCCGAAAGCCTTGGACTTTGTGTGTCAAAATGATGGAGAAATCGTCTTCAGTAAGTGTTGAAGGATGATTCGCATTCAAAATATGTGCTGGGGACTGTGGAATGATTCTTTATTGCATACGTATCACCTAGAACTCAAGGACGAGCAACGTCAGGCGTGTTTTATGCCAAAGATTGAACAAATCAGGGAGTGTGTTAATACGTTCGAGAGTAACTGGAACTACGATTGGAATGCTTATGAACTGACGCAAGATCAATGCAGGTAACAGAGAAAGATGTTCAAGGAAAAAAGCAGGGTCGGAGGTCGCAATCGAAATAATCACTTGTGGTGGATCTCTCCTTAGCATTATTACGAGCTACAGACAGTGCATAAAGGACCATCTGGATGCTTGTAACATGTCGGATGCTATAAGAATTTTCGATATTGTAAAAGATGCCTTTTTTCTCCAGACGCCTTGTGTCAACGTAAGTAATAATAAGTAATGCTCTAGCAGGATCGTAAAATTAAGATGCGATATTTAATCACTCGACCCCTTTTCTACTTCGCAGTCTGCGGAAAAGTCAAAGGTTAACCTGATTGATAAGAACACGGCTGATGAGGTTTAAAACAGAGGACAAAAGCTCAGGGTTATAATTGGTGAGATAATGTTTTGCAACAGTTGGTGACGCTATTTCGAAGCATATTTTTCGGACGTCCTAATCAACACTTCGAAGTACCAAGCCGCAGACTGACTGACCCCTGAGTGAAATGGAAAACCACTTATGTATAATAAAGCTAATAATTTGCAACCAAAAACCAGACAAAATAAAATTTTCTCGTGCAAATCAGCTGTAATATACTAACAGCAATAACCTTGTCTAACAATCTAATCGTTGAACAAAAGAACTTATGAATGAATACTACTGTCGAATAAATTATTGCAAGTTATCAGCATTCATATCTTCACGATTGAGTTGGATTAATTTCAAAATACATAAAATCCTTAGCGTTAATCTGTCCGCTGAATCGACACAAACAGCATGGGTCTAAATCGATGGAATACATTGATAAACATTCGTTGAGCAGGTCCAAAGGTTACTCGCTAAAGGGAAAAAATCATCCTTAATTTCGACTAGTTTGTTAACCTTTGTTATCAATCTCTAGTCTCGTGTCTAGTAAACAAATAAAATATGATTCAACTGGCTAGGATATGTCGAGCGGCTTCACCAAGATGAAGAAATGATTTCAATATGAAGAAATTATGGCTTAAAATTCACTTTATCATTGGACATGATCAGGAATGATGACATAAGTTTCCGCTAGTTATATAAGTTTCAGCTAGTGTCTTATCAGTGCGACAAAGCTGTAATTCGGCATGTAGGACAGTATGTCGTGTTGTCGTGTCGTGATTATTTGACACTGTGCTTCGCTCATGAACGATCTAGTTTCGGAGTCTTGGCTGGTGAAGAAGGTTGGTAATTAAGTCGTTAGAATGTTAAAGGCTGGCGTTACATTGCTCTTCATTGTGCTGTCGCTGTTAGCAGGTAAATAGTGCACGTCGATGTATCAGCTTGAACTTTACATTCAAGTTCCTCGGTATTTCCCTGAACAGTCTGTGATGGATTTCCATTGTTTGGAGTGAGTTCTACGCAGTCGAACGAATCGTTTGCTTCTTTAAACTTTCTCATAAAAATGAGTGAACATTGCAAAAATAACACTGGTTCCGATGACGCCTTCTCGATACTGTTGGATTCATTTGCAAAAACCTCAACATGTCTGTCCAAATTCGATGACAAAGAGTTTCTTGATCAGGTAACAAATACATCGCGAGCAGAATTATTTGCCAAGTGAGTTGATGATAACAGGCAGATTATGTTGCACGTTTATGCTGCACCGTACGATAATACACATTTTATATTGTTCGTTCCAATAGATACTGTTCTGATGTACGAACAGTTACTTCCTGTTTAGATGATGTGCTAGTTAGCTTGAGACCTTGTGCCAAAGATAGTATGTTCAAAATAGCTCATGCTATTGTCTACAGCATTCCGGAAGCGTTGGATTTGGCCTGCAAAAACGATGGAGAAATCCTATTCAGTAAGTGTTGACGTGTCATTGTTCTACTAAATACGCGAGACGCTAATAAATGGTTAATCATTGCATCATGTGTATCACTAGAACTGAAAGACGAGACACGCAAGAAGTGCTTCATGCAGAAGGCTGATCAAATGACAATATGTGCCAACACGTTTACGAGTAAATGGAAAACTCTTTGGGATGTTTCGGAACTGACACAAGACCATTGCAGGTAACGAAAATCGAATCATCTAATCATGGTTTTGGGCGACGACAGAAACAATAACATTTGGTGATTTTCTTTTTAGCATACTTACGGACGACAGACAGTGCGTGAAGGATCAACTGGACGCTTGCGACTTGTCAGACCTTGTAAGCATCTACGATGTGCCTAAGAATGCTATGCTGCGTCTAACGCCTTGTGTTAACGAAACTAACGTTCACTAGTTTAAGCATTCAAAGAATACGGTGGAACCAAAGGATGAGTTGCAGCATAGCAATTCGATCGATGAGGTTTAAAATGGAGCGCATAAGTTCCATACAGTTGACGGGGCAGATTCCTGGTATATTTGTTTAACATTGTAACCTTGTTACCGATGCCAAAGCGCGATCGATCGCTTATCGTAACGTGAAGCTTCGACTTGATGAATAGCTTCATCGAGAAGAAGGAAATTGAATTCAAATTGGTTGGAATACTTTAGAGGTTAGAACACAAAGCTTCCTTTATTTGACGACGGTTAAAACAATTGAAGGTCAAAACGACTAAAGCTCATTCTTGGTTATAAAATAAAGAATTTCGTTGCCCTTTTTTGTTTCCCTTCGTTTCTACTATAAATAAATTTGAGATATTTATCGGGACCATACCAGATACAAACTTAGAAAATTGTGAAGAAAGCTATTCTGAAGAAGGTCTCCTAAATTTGTTCAATAATTAATACATAACATCCGTAAATCCTTATGAGCAAGTTATGATAAACGAAAAAAAAACTTTTTGTCGTTTTTTCAAAATGAAGGAAGAAGATAATGTTGGATCTTCTCGTTCCTTGCATTCGAAAAATCGATGAACAACTAGAACTTCTTTTCTTTCTTCATTTTCATTTTCCTATCAAAATATTTCCAAGGAAAGCGGTACTACCGCATTAAAATATCTGGTACCTTTTTATGTATACCAGAGCATGAATATTCTAATAAAAGTGCATTTCAGAATGATATTTGAAAACTGAGCAATTACATTGAATTAATAAAAAAAGATCTTTATTTATGATGTAATTTGCATTGTGATTGTAAAAAACCTTTTTATGAATTGCAATATTAGTAGATATTGTGCATTTATAAATCGAGAAGGGTAATACACAGTATTCTTGAAAGGCTCGCCATTCATTACCACGAAAATTTTCACAATAAAAAACGTAAGTCACCACTAAATCGTGTAGTCGAAATGCGTTCAATTGATCGATAACTCTTTATGAAATTGATCGGACAATGGCTTCAAAATTAGAAAATATGGCCGTAAAGATTACAAGCGACAGTCAGAAAGGTAACATATTAACAGAACTGTTGATACGGAGGAACAAAAACAGCACAAGGAATCTAAGATATCGTCAATTTAATTCAGTTATCCCCTCATCCTATTCTACAGAAACACAGCGCAAACAGATTAATGTTCTGACAAAGAAAAGATAAATCGGATTTGATATTATTTGTTGGCATTAGAAATACTTCTACAAAGCACAGAGCTAATAAATTATTTGTGTTGCGATAAAAATTAATGAAGGACAGAATGACCATCACAAGATCAAAATCTCGCATCAGTTCCCAATAAAAAGAAACAGTTGTGCCAAGTGCCACATTGTTTCAATGACGTGGATTTGTATAGGGAATGTACACAGTGCAAATGAGTTTCACTTACAAAAGGAGACAAATGGTATGCGTCAGCGTCACCTTGGGGTGCAAAAGGTATTACCGTTTGTCCAACACACTGCAGCTGATACGCTGCCGAATGCTCGCCAATTTTATCGTTCATCAGATAATGCACCGTGTAAGCATAATCCACATCCACCAACAACCGATTCGACGACGGCCGCCGGATCAAAGCGAATCCATGCCGAACCGCCGATGGCACTGCAATGGAGATAGCATCTACTGAGCCACCGATCTAAGGCGGTCGGCGACCGATTCGATCACGTCGAAGGTGGTTGCAATTGTTTGAAATGTTTACGTGTAAGTGGTATACCGTGTTCCGTTCCCTTCTAGCCGGTGCCTCTAATCACCATCTGGTGAAGGTGGTGACGCCAATTCTGACGTGACGCGATGCCGACATACCGTCGTAGTTGCCACTGCACACTATCGATGATGCAAGAGACCGAAGAGAACATAAAAGACCGTGGCCAGGGTATGCAAATGTTGCAGAAAAAGTATGCCGCCCTGGTATAGGCATACGCTAGATGCAACAAAATGTCCTCCGCTGACGCTGACGCTGATGACGCGGCCGCGATCGCAACGTTGTACGCCGTCGAGGTAGTCGAATGGCGACCCCCAAATTAGGGACAACGAAGGGTACGTATAGGTCTGCTGGGACACCGCTGGTACATTTGTTTGCTATTCGCGACATCCATTTCGACACTTTGAACCTTGGTTGGCAAATGAGCTGTCGACGTGTCAACCGGATGCCATTGGAACGTCTATTAGATGATGAAGTTGATCTTGGCATCATCATTACGATCCTCTCCGGTTGCCCAAAAACTCACCGTTAAAGTAATCAAACATTCCATTTTGTGGGAGTAACCTTCCTACGGTGATTACATGATACTCTTGCAACCCCGGAACAATCTCTTCTTAATCGAAAGTTAAGAATAGTTTCCGATAAAATGATTACAATGTGGTAAGTGCAGGCACGCGTCTCGCTTAGCACCGACCTCGTCAGCGTAATCATAATGATCCGCCTCAAGAGCAGCTCGGCTCGAGCAGGCACCACAGCAACACCCGCCGTTACCGTTGGATGAAGAAAAACTCGAGAAAATCTTTCGCAAAGTGGATGACTTTCGATGGTGCTAACGATAGTGCCCTAACCACCCGACATTACTTTGGAATTGTTTCAATACCGGCTCCGGTCCCGTGTGCACAGCGATAGGGATGCTTGCGGTGCCTCGCAAGTTGACGCGTTGACTTCTTAATTATCTGCCGTAAAAGGATGCTACATCCTATCGGTGGACTCTGTAACATCGTGCCGGAGTCACGATTAAAGTACGCGGTGCACGGTGTCGATGAGCGGCACTATAACATGGGTTTCTGTGGACGTTGTCGGCCAGAATCCATTTCATTCCGTTCCGTTGTTACGATCCGGTGTACATCATCATTCCGAAACTCTCTGGGCAAATTCCTAACTAGAAAGCTTTCCACCAGTCACGTCACTTCATTCGCCAGAAGGCAACAAACTGTGGCCAGCATCAGGCCTTCCACTGCCTTGTAGTGCATTCTCTCGTTTCATGATTTTTCTTGGTTTAAGGGCAAGGGCAAAATGCTGCTCATTGGGCTACTCGTACTCTTTCTCTCTCTTTGTCTTTTCATACTTCTTTCAGAGGCCGGGCTAAGGGTATAAAAAACGTTTACTTACAGAATCCTTTAATCCACCTAGAACCTGTGGCTTTGTGTAGTATTTTTAGGGTGGAATGAAGTCTTTTCATATTTTATGTCCTTTATCGGATCGCGGTGCATGAACCGAATGGATACATTCTACCTGTTCTATCTATTTTTCATTATTCGGTTACCGCGAAACAGTGTTCAAACTGACTTTTACACTTACTTCTAGTTATATGGATAGTTAATATGCGGTTAGTACTTCTCTAAAGCCTAATTTTGAGAATGGATCTATGATAATTAAAAGACGAACGTCTTACTTAAATCATAGTGTAAGCAATATCCATCTAAGTGGAACCTAAAAATAGTTTTAGGATTTTATAAAAGCAACTGATTAATGTTGCTGTAAAGTGTTTGAAATTGGCTCAGTTGTCAGCATACCAGTTTCTCATATAATTTGTGCTAGGCTCATTAAGGTTAGAAAATATTAGCTCCTGTCATGCTCACACAGTGGTTCATCTAATTGTAGATAACAAAACAAAAAGGGATTTTCAGTATTGAATACCCTGTTACAATGAACTGTGCTGTTACTGAATTAAAAAATATCTTTGAGATGAACTTTACATTAACATCTGCGTTTTCTTGTAATTTTCAGCAAGCTCAACGAAAATAAAGTCTTGTTTGCTATCTTTTCGATTGAAGCTGCATCTACTTTCGAGCATTTGCTGTCCTGACCGTTCAATTGTTAAATGATGCCATTATTGAATTGAACTGATTTTACTAAATCACACTCATCTGAATCTGATCGGAGCATACTTAAATGGGTGCATCTGGGTTATAAAAGCTGAGGCACTTTAGTTACAAAATGATTCTTCGTCCAGTATTGTTGAAAATATCACCTTCATTTTGTAAAAAATATACGTGTTCGAGCAATTTTTAAAACGTAACATTTAGTTTATGGTAATTTTAGGTAGTAGGTAATGTTTTTAAGATAATGTTTTCTAAAGTGTAAAAGCATTTCATTGATACGCCAATTGTTACCGACATTAATGTTTCACTAGCTTTACGCTGTGAAATGTGTTGAACGATGTATGAGGTAACATTAAAAACGCTGTTTCAGCTTTAACATTGTCAGTTTTACGGCGAATCAACCAAACATTTTATCAAATATCAATGAAAGGCTCACCATTCAGGGAACAACTGTACAGAAAAAGAGTTCCCCCTTACCAGCGCTCATAAAACTCTTGTCGAACAACATGTCAGCATGTACCGACGTAGATAGTTGGTCAACATTTGTAAATCACTCGAATTCCATGCTTCTAACAGCTGGTGCATCCTCTCTCCAGCATAGATCATATCCAGCCTAGCCGCCCACGAAAAACTGGCAAATGTAGTGCATGAAGTGCACCGAACGTTGACACTGCATTCTATCATGACACACTCTCTCCCTATCTCAGCTGTTCCCGATGATGCAACACTGGACTCTGGTAAATGCACTACTCTCCATTCCTCTCTAGGATGACGCGTTCGCGATTCGCAATTTAATCCGCGTCCCTCATCCTCACTCCGCGCCGTACAATGTATGCCAAACCGCCGCCAAACACGAGCACCCTATCATGCCGAGCGTTTAATTAATTTATTAAAAAGAGATATCAATTAACTTGACCGGTTGTAACACGCGCGTGGCTGATACACTCCCATTCACAGCTGCGATGCAACCGCCGCGAGACGTCTGCTGCGCCCTCATGTACCGAGATCATTCGATAATTGCACTCCGGAGAGAGATGATAGAGCTGCGGATGCTGCCGTCCGGCTGTTTTGCTTTCACTCGATGGCGTCTCCGTGGAGCGCATCGCTCGCCATTGATGAAGTATCAACAACAACAACCGCTGCTGCTGATGCTCTAGCGCCACATGGGCGGACCGGCGGTACTGGGGTCGCATATGAATTACTTCTATGCGGTGAGATCATGCAGTGCAGAAGCGACCGGTCTATGGTCTTCAAGCGACAGCGCCATGGATGGTTTTCTTTTTCTATTCCTTTCTTTTAATTGATATCATAAACGATTTGAAGAGCACATCACAGTGGCCGACACATTCCAGTTGATTGAGGTTTGAGGCATCAGGTTGAGGACACGTGTCGATCAGTGCTAGCGGATTGCGTCAGTCCGTTGCAATCGGTAATCGAGATTCGCTAGGTTTCGCGAGGTCCAGCAACAACATTAAAATTCGGAGAAAAAACCATTGAAAGAGTGTCGAGCAGCGGCTGTGGGTTTAAGGAATTTTATAAAATCCCCTCACCAGGCGTCGGCGACGGTGACATGCATCCATCGCTTTATAGCACCCAGGCGATGATCGTAATTCGCACGAACCTCGTGACAGATTGTTTAAAAATAATTCAACTACAGCCTGTTTCAGTTAGAATCTGGCCAATTCTATGAAGTGCAGGATGTCTGGTAAACATATCGAAGATCTTTTTACAGTGTCTTGATTATACTTAGTTTATAAATTTAGTGGTAACATTTTAGTTCATATTAAAGAGTACCTTGGAAAGTTATAGCTGATGGAACCCGCAAGGTGAATATAAATCTCGATTTGGCGAGAGGAAAAGACATAAATCTCCTGAAATTTTAAATCTTTCCACAAAATATTCGAATGTTATTCAAATAATCCTTACGTTGAATCAGGATAAATGAAGCAGCTTCAGAAATAGGACATATTCTTGATTGAATAGATAAAAAGGATTCGAAAAGGCTACAATAATCCTTGGATTTCTTAGCGTGGACTAAAAAATCTCATGACAGAAGACATCCCAGTACGGCAAATATGTTTGTGAGAAGGTTTAAGGTCGTATCATGCCAGAAAATAGTCAAATAGGCTCCTAGAACTCTTGATTGTCCAAACCCATGCAAGGAAACTATACGAACAAGTGTTGACCGAATTAAAATCATTCTTTTCGAAGAACGATGGAAAACATTCGAAAATGCCATTTGTTGCATGCCCAGATTTTCGTCTTATCGAAATGAATAGGACAATTATGAAGAGAAACTCAAAAAATATGTAACAAATGTATAAAAATTTACCCGAAATGAAAAGTTGTGCGAAATGAGTTGCAAATGAGGTGACCTGCTGTATTGTGGAAGCCATTTTGGGTGATGTCAAAGTTAATGTTCGAAAATCTATGTAAAAGACAAAAGGGGATTTTGCATCAATATTTTGCCGTAAATGCAATTAAATAAATCCTCCAAAATTACATAGTGGTACTTTTCTACGTTATTTCTTTACTGAGATACGACCTATTCCGTGCCTCTAGTGTTTTAACTGAAACAGGCTTCAACAATTTTCCTCTCGACTATGGGGAAGGAATGTTTATGGCGAGTGATTAAAATATGAAGAAGCGCCCAGTAAAAGGATAACAAAACCGGTGCGATGCATCTGAGGCACGATCGACAACAAACGGTCGACGGTCCGAATGGCAGATCGTGAGAGTGGTTCAGGAATGTTTAGGAACCAACAAAAAAAAAAACAAACAAAAAAATAACCCGAAATTTGTCTGATGATCAAACTCTATTTTTAATGACAAACTACGAAGTTCGCTTCGGAGACAGCGAGATGGAATTCGATCTCCACGGACCTCACGGTGGTGAACATGCGCGCGCCCTGTTTGGTGTGTGCGGGATGCTAATCCTCTCCGCCACGAAATTCCAGGGCCAGCGTGGTGCATTAGCGTGATCTAGGCCAAAGGCGCGGCGTGCGCGTCCGTGTGTGTTCCGTTCTGTTTCACGATTAGCGTTTGTAGGCAGAGGTCCCGGCGGTGGTGGCGGCGTGCGCACACACATGATGCAGCTGTAGGCCAACAAGCGGTCAGCCCTATCCGCACCCCCTCCCCTTGCACCGATGTTGACCGATGATATCATTCGCAAACATCATCATCATCATCGGTCGGTTGGTCGTACGGTCGGTTTGGTGGTGGAACAAGTGTCGCCTTTATCGCTTCGTTGCAGCGCGCACGCACGTTGCCACCGTGCCACCGTGTCTTGTTTTGGTTTTTTTTTCGGTTTCGGAATGCCACACATGTTGATGGATGAACGATGGCGGCAGTAGCCGCGGTGAGTGGTGCCTGGGGGCGCTGGTCACAACAGACAGATGCGTCTGTTATCTCATTTGGCATTTAATGGCAACCTTCGGCGCACTTGGCACACAATTTATTGATGGTGAATAAATTTTCTTCACTCTTCATCAAATGGTTGCTTCGCTCGCGTCGCGTACACCGCGACCTACGGTCACTTTGATGGTTCGGCGAAAGCGTTCTCAAGTGCAGCAACCGGCCCCAGGCTACCGTGATCGTTTGCGTCGCCTAAATCCAATCCTAAATCCCAGCTGCCGCAGCAACGCAATCCGAAGCTGTGTCTACTGTGTTTGTTGACCGCCATTTCTAGTGCGCCGCCGGTTGCAGCATTAAATTGAGAAAAACAAAACGCGTTTAGCGCAGTTGTTGTGCCGAACGGGGGAAAAAGGGGTTCGGGGATCGGGTTGAGCTAACATCCGCAACCGCCACCATCCTCTGCCCCCCTGTTCCTTCCTTCAGTGTTCTCTGTATAAATAAATTTCCCCCAAAAAACACATGTACCCGGTGGTGTCGAAAGCGAAATTACATACGGAAAAGAAAACGGGAAAAGTCGAACGGGGAGGAAAAACATTTTCGCACCCGCCAAATCGTCACGCAGAACCACTGATCGACATCGTGCAAGTGTGTGAGGTAAGGTGTCTGGTGAAGTCGTTTGTTATTTGCCTTTATGTTTCCCAAATTTTCCGACTTAACACACTGACTGACCCACCACCACGATGTCTGCCCGCGCACGCTCGCCCGTATGTGCGTGTAGGTCAATAGAGCAACCCATCGATCATCGTCTGCAGCATCTAGCTCAGGCCAATGGAGGTGGCCATGGTCGGATTGGATGGATCATTTTTATCCGATGACCTAAACCCCTCGACTTGACCCTGACCAGCTTCCCGAAAATCCCCGCCAAAAACATGGCGACGACCGGGTCACCATTAAATTGCACTGCGTCACCCACTACGAGACCAACGACGAGATTTACGGTCGATTCTACTCCCGGCGAACGGCGTGTCACGTCCCGCGTATATGTGTTCTCCCGCGAGTCGCGAGCATGATGTCATGAGCACATGCTGGTCATGGAACCAATAATGACGCAATGGAACAACGCGTTACATGGCGGACGACAACGACGACGACGACGTAATCGTTGCCTTCAGCTCCGCTAAGCCATTCGGTATGGAAATGAATGAAATTCGAGCGATTCCCAGAATGTACGCCCCTCCAAACGTGGAGGTGGCGCCTCCTCCTTCATTGACGGGGTACGGGGATCGGATGACTGCTTGCCAGGAACAACGACTGATTCACACGGAGCAGCGGGCGATGATGGACCCGGTTAATGAATTTATCATCTCGTCCACAGTCCAGACGATCGGCAGTAAATCAGAATAAAGTCCTCGGAGAGCAGGAGAACCGCTTTTGTGCACTTGGAGCAACTGCCCGTCGGTTGGTCGGTTGTTGCAATTTAATTAGATTCCAATTGAACTGTTACTAGCTTGTTAATTATGCGTGTCGCTGAGATCATTCTCACGATGGTCATGATCACGATGGCTGAGCACGATGTGACTGTCCTGCTAAAGCCTCTGTGTGATTGAAATAAGTATGATAAGTAGGTCACCTATCCAGCCACGCTTTGAACGAAATTTACCCAAACCTAACCAAGCAAGCGAGTGACAAATTCATCGGAAATGTTGCCTTTCAAGCGTCTCCATGGCAACGCAATAAAAACTCGCCAACACTGGAAATGTCAATTCGATCGCTCGTTCGCAACGCATATTTAGACGCTGACCCCACTGCGCCGAACCGCGGAACATGAAAACGATCATAAATGTGGCGGTGTCTCAATCGACCTCCTCACCAACCACGGCTCCCGCTCTCCGCTACCGGCTTCGGCATCGGACAGAGTAGACATTAACACCCGTGCAAAGCACGAGAGGTCAATTAGTGGCGCTTCTTTTGTTTTACATTTATGTGCCTCAGTCGGTGCGCGACAATCGACGACCGATCGCTGCCCGTCCGGCACATCTTCCCGAAACCGAAATCGTGCCCGGAACAGGTTCAAGGTCCCCTCGCCTTGCTGCTTCCCTCTCGTCAAATGCGCTGATGAGACGAAACGAAACCTAATCAAGCATCGGGGCACGCGATAGCCGTGGCCGCAGGTTAGCGACAAGTGTTTTCACACTCACAGCAGTCCCACCCATGCTCCTAGTCCCGGCACCACCATGCACCGGAGGCCAACGGTCGTCCCTTAGTCGGTCCATTGGTCGGTCTGTAGAATTCCATTTTTATGATCGATTGTTACGAATCGTGCTGAGGTGCCGTTTTCGGCACTCGGTTCTTCTGCCAATGCTCCGAGCAGTGCGCTGACCAACTGACAAAACATAAATCTCCAAGACAATGCCCAGGGACCGATGTAGTATCGCCGTTCGATTGCGATTGTGTCTTTGGTGCAAAATTATAAAATTTATGAGATCATAAAAGAGCGGGGCGCCTCGTGATTGCTTTATGTAAATATGCTCACGGATGTGTGCGATCACTGTTGTGGACCCTGGTTCGAACGTTCGCTCGAACGTAATCGTAGTCGTAGGTTATCTTCTAACGAAATCAAATTTAGCAAGAAACGGAGCCAAAGCAATCGATCCCGTCGTGGTGTAAACTGCACTTCAACCGCACCGCGAAAGGTTATCAGCTCTCTTTCTCTCTCGCGCGCGTGGCTAACGATATCAATTACTCGGCCGATCGGATAGCCGATCGATCGATCGATCGTACAGAGCTTATGCCAGTTGAAGGCGAAGGATCATATCGAATGTAGGACCGGATCGCTCTGAACTAACACAAAACCCCTTCCGGCCGACCTTTGATCGATACCGAACGGCCGAAACTCAAAACAGAAGCGAACGACCGGCGGAACTCCGGACCGGACCACTCCAACACGTGGCCGGAGGGAGTCTCCAGGTTAATCAGACCAATCAGAGAAGGTTAAAATGGGAGGATGAAGGTTCTCTGGTCTGATTCCGTTACGGTCGCGGTAATGGTGGTCGCTAAACAATGCGGCACTTAAGATTGCATCGCTGCATCAACCGCGAGCACTAACAGCATTCAGCGTTACCGCAGGAACGATCCACTCTCGACCACTCCCGGTAACGACGACGACGACGACGAGGGGCGCGATAAATAAGAACCAGATAATTATTCGTGCACCGACGAATGGAGGGAGGAAGGTTGATTTCAGACACGGTTGCAAAAGTTTAAATTTCCCCGGCAAGGAGGGGGGGGGGGGGCAACGATCCGCATGCCAACAAACGCCGCTATCGGAGAGTTACTGCGCTACTCGCCAAAGTTCGCTCAATGGCATTAGCCACGGATCAAGGGATTTAGTTTCGCTTTTCCGGGTCGCGCGTGTTCTCTGGTCGCCTTTTCGGTGGCCGTACCAGTTGAGCGAAGGATTATTATCTCGGGCAGTTCACAGGAAGTGCAACGACAACGATCGGGGGAAGTTGCACTCCACGGTGCACATCCATCCATCTCCGTCGAGGAAGGGAAGCCGGGCTTTTTGGCGAAAGGTAATTTTGATTCTTTGGCAGATTCTTTGCCGTCCCGGTGCGCTGGTCCAGCTGGCCCAGGTTGGTTCCCATAACTCATAATGATTTATTGGTCCGGTGATTTATCCTGGATCCAAGGGATGGCAGGGATCTTCGTGGTGAAGATGGTTCATGATAAAACCATTTCATGACCTGAGAACCCTGAGGATGACGCTGATTAACGGTGTTGCTGTTCGTTTGTTGTTCGCTTTTTAAATTCAATTAAAAAGTGGCTCAGGAGGGAGGTGAAAGTGGGCAATATAGGGCGCAGAAAACAACAATGTGGGAGCTCGGATGGCGAAAGGCGTTACTTGATAGCGAGGATAGGAAAAGCGCATTTGAAGAGATACTATTACTGGATCCAAGAATCTTGAAATCAGCTTTCGCCGCAGTCGAGAAGAAATGGTTTGTCCTACATATACCGACTGATGGTGAACCCATAGAACGCGATCGAGTAATAAGATATCTAGGCGAAAAATTCGACGACAAATTAAGCCTTAATTGCCTCATTAATTATGTGATTAGAAAAATTGCTTAAAAGTATGGTCTCCTCTGTCGACTGGCAAATGAACTGACGACAAGGAGTAAAATACATATCTATAAATCAATAATATCGCCTCACTCAGATTTCTGTCCATCCATCTTGGTACTGGCTAACTGGAAACTCAGATATCGCAGTTGCAACGTCTACAGAACAGAATGATGAGATTAATTTTGCGATGTAGCAGGTACACCCCATCCACTGCAATGCTGAGGCTGTTGCAGTGGCAGTCAGTGAGATAGCGCATAAAGTATTTCACAATGGCATTCATCTACAAGCTGATACACCGGTTGCAGCCAGGATATCTGAGAGAGCGAGTCACGAGAGTATATGACTATCATAATTATGAAGCTAGAAAGGGCAAATCTTCTTAGAGTTTCATTTTTTTAGTAGTGCTTCACAGATTTGTTTGCTCTACAAGGGGATTACTTTCCGAGATCAGTGTGAAACGCAGTAACACCGTCGCAGCTCAAAAGGGGCTGCATATAGTATGTAAAGGTGTCTAGCAGCTAGTAAGTTAAGTTGGCAAAGTAGAAATAAGTAAGTCGAAATTTGAATAAACGGATTTAAGAGCGATCTGTCGTGGAGAGTGGATGAGGAAGAAACTATCTACCTGGATGGATCCGGTGGCATGTTGACAAAATTACCTAATTTTGGATTTTAGGTTTTGTCTGTCTGTATTTTATTTTACATGACTACCAAATATTACTCATCAAATTGTGGTAATGATGATGGAAGAAAAAAAAAGAAAAAATATTAATAAGGTAGTTACCTTATTCAAAAATAATGGAGTTACTCAACGTTGGTTGCTACCGGTAACATCGTCGATAAGTATTTTCAGATTAACTTCAATTTTAATTATCGTAAAGATATTTCATCCCCGCTCCAACCTTTTTAAAGGTAAGGAAATCTCATTATCCTCATCATCATCATCTTCTAGTGAAGACATTGAATTTGGTGACCGGCGTGATGCAAAATCCTTGATATACCCTGGCTTTGATATACAAAGTTAATTGAATGTATGTGTTTCAGGAACTGAGCGCAAACACTCCATTTTGGGCATCCGATTCCAGACTGTCACTCCATTCCGAGTGTCCTTGATCGTCCTAAGCCTATCGTAAACGAATGGCGCCTTTACTGACGAGCACCTGTTCGATTGATTCTAAATTGCGAAACCGATAGCATTTATGCAAATATGCTACGAAGTTCGCTCGCACTCGCAGCTCACACGGTGTTGATCGATTAAACAAACCAATCCAACAAACAACTCACTCACCGGAACCGGGTTCTACGATGCGTTCGAGTAATTGTGCAATTAGTCGTGGACCGTAAAAGGGATGCTGCCATAGCACCCCGCCACTCCGCCAGTTCCTTGCAGTCACCGTGGCGCAACCACGATGACGCACATCAGCACATGCAAGGGTCCTTCGGTGGTCCTTGATAGGGCACACAGTGGGGTGATAAATTTAGTTCCCTCGATTGTGTGCTAATGAGTAGAGTCTACTCACTGTTTGTGTTTGATTCCGCACAAACACACACCCGCAATGTTCCTGTTCGATTAGTCAACATTTGTGCTCACACACAGACACGAGGCCAGCAAAGATTACTTCCTAGTGTGACCAGACACCAGAAACACCACCAAACCAGAAGTGTCCATGTATTTTGAACATCTATTTACTCTTCTGATAACACAACCCAAGATCGTCGACGATATCGCAAACAGATGCAGAGATAGTTAGGGAAGATTAGTTTCTAACTCTTCGAGCGACGACATTGTTGCTCTGTTTGATTCCGGTAAACGATATCAAGTGGCCGATACGCACGGCACTCGCACTGTTTATGCTAACCAACACACATCTAGTGCGTGCGTGTTCTACAAAACAAACAAACAATTCACAATTCGCGTCAAATTCCTCGGCCGTTGTCTCGGTTCGATTGAAGATGCGCTAGAGCGTGTACCGCATTACAGGTCATCAAACTATAAGTTACACTGGCGTTGGCGAATCGGAAAAACAAATCCTTGCAACGGGGCATGCATGCAGCGGCACGCATCATCGGAACCGAGTGCAAGCAATTTCCTCTGAAGCCGGAGATGAAGGAACCCCGGGACATGACGTGTACCGTGATGTTGGTGGACACATTAACGACTCACTCGCGACTCACATTTTATGATGATTCACCATTGCTGAAGGCTGCTGGTGGGAGCCCGTCATCAACGTGACAGATTGTTATTCGTAGGACCGTTTGATAGAGGTGCAAATGACCCCGATTCCGATTCGCTCGAAAGTCGTTAAGATGTTTACACAACTCACGCGCCACTCGCCCCCCCAAAAACGTGTTGCTGCTGCGGATGTCGTGGCCGAGTTTGTGCTGCCACAACATGAGAAACTATCTGCCTTGACTTCCAGCTAATAACGATGAGATGGTTTTGATGGTTAATATGTATATATATTTTGGGATGTGACTAATTGGTTTCTTATAGCATTATAGCTGACCATTCCAATCATCCATTTCCATTTCCATTTCGCTTCCCGGGCTATGCGAGTGTCATGACATGCTGAGATGCTAGGGGTGATGAAAATGGAATATGTTTCATCAAAGGTCACTTCGATGTTTCGCGTGTGAATGTTGGAATGTCCAGATTCGCCTGCTACAGCCTCTTTGTGCGGAGGAATATGGTGCCAGCATGATGTTGGGCCATGTTGAGCTAGCTGGCAGCATGATTAAATCGAAGCATATTAATAACGAATCACACCCAAAACAGTGATGTTCGCCTTTGAAATGAGCACCATTACGATGACACCATCGGGCCTGTGCTGCTCCCAAAAGACGCCATTTGCGAAACGTTCTTGGCCTCCGTGCGAAGTTCTTAGGCAGATGTTTCCCTGGAATGCGATGCCCTCGACATTCTAAGGGCCAAATGAGGTGACCAAACGACGGTTGCTTACGTCGTTCTGGTCCCGTCGCGATGGCATAAATGTACAGAAAAGGGATGCTTAAGGCATTCGAAATGAAGGTTGTTAATCAGTTCGTGCTCATCAGAACAGCGCGTGCTTCCTGCTTTCTTCGAAGTCAGCAATCGATCGATTGCGAACATGTTGCGACATGGAAACCCGCCACCCGATGACTCACCGAAAACCCGTTCCAGGGTTTGCAAAAGACGACGACGAGTACGATCCGCACGGTGCTATAAATAGAACCTTTGAGTATGCACGTCTCCAGTGCAGACGACCACCATAGGTTTTCAATGTCAGGCCGAGCGAACGGAAGCGCATCGCATCTCAGTGAAACCGATCGGATCGGAAGTACGTTGTGCCGGAGGGGTTCGGGTCGGGTTGGAGCCGGTAACAATCGGTCCTCCCGGGGGGTGGTGGTGGTTGGAGCCGAACCGAACTATTCATAACAGAGAGCGCGCAACCGTTCGTTCTCTCTGTCTCTTTATCTCTTCGGATGCTGCACAGCCGATCGGATGAACACTGGCCACGACCACGACAACGTAAAGCAGCGTGGCTCCGGACACAGCAAAAGCGATGTTGGGTGGAATGCCACCCCTAGAACGTGCGTGAGTTCATTCGCGCGAGTACAGAGATGTCCGAAATGTTAAGTCAGGCGAACAAAATCCTCTTGTTACTATTAGCTAAGAATTATATATTGGCTGTAGAGCATGGTTTTCCGCTAAATTATTGTCCTTTTTCATACAGACAAACCAGATTTGTAAGTGGTCTATAGTATTCATAAAAAAAGACTACTAAAACCAACAGTATACTTTTCAATGCATACGAACTACTGATTCTAAGGGCGAATAGATCGACTTTTGAAATCTTTAAATAAGTTAAAAAGTTTCAAAAAATTACATGGCTTGAAATACATTTCTCAGGAGAAAATTGAACCCCTAGATTGAAAGTAAGACACATCGATGGACACATCGAGACACATCACCATTGTAATTGAATAGTACTTATAATACCAAATTTATATAGAAGAACGATCAAAGTAATGCAGATAGACGTATGGTCTTGAGAAATTGCTCACAGCCACAACATGGCAACCCCTGAGAAAGGCATCGATAAGTTAAGCATACCATTACGGAGCACACTGTATGCAGCAGCAATTCAACGCAGCGCCGTCGTTGCGATGAGCGTAACCATCGGAGTAACCAGCAGCAGCGCAGCTCTGTCTCTGTGGCACGAATGAACGTTCGGTTCGGGTTTTTGGGTGTCGGGAAAGGGACCATACCTTCGACGACCATTTGCCCGATAATCGTGAATCAGTTCCCGCCCGGCATTCGATATTTACGCAGCTCTAAAGCTGTCCTCCTGCTAGCGCAACCGGTGTGCTGTGTTCCTGGCCGTGCCCCAACGGAGTGTGAAGTGAAGTTGCGTGCGAAAAGTGTGTCCGACCGTGCGCCTCCTTTTGCGCCACGGGAGCTTTCATCCTGCAATCGGTGTATACTTGTATGCGTGCGTGTGTGTGTGTGTTCGACCCCAAAAACCGGCGAGTTCACTCGATCGTGTACGATTCATCCCCCAAAAAGCTGTACGTGTGCGCGTGTTCGTGTCTGAGTGTCGGGAAGTGTGTGTGTGTGTGTGTGCAGGGGTGCTTTGAAGAGCTTTGAGGTCCTTCTTCCTGGAAGGTCCTTTCGATTGACGGGCGCGCCACGCGTGCCGATAACACCGCGAAGGAATACGCGTCGTGTGTTCATGCCGCTGTGTCCTTGCGTGTGACGTAAATTGCTTATCAAATCACACGAAACACACCCCCTACACAACACAACAAAAACACCCCCAATTTGGTCGAAAGCAAAACAAAACCCCAAAATCAACTCCCTTTTCTCCCCCAATCAGTAATTTCACCGAGATCGAGACGACAAAGTTCGAAACCAATTCGGAGTTCGTCGTTTTGTGACAAAGCGTGTCCGTTCGTCCGTTCGTCCGTGTAGCAGGTAAAGTGACAATCATTTTGTTCTCCCTTCCTTTTTCCGAACCACTATCGCTGTGAGTGAGAAGTTGCTTTCCAAACCAATTCTGAATGGCGTTAAAATGGTACAAAAGACCAAGTCGATTTAAATAATTCAATTCGTTTTCGAGCTCAACCGAGCAGCACCAAGCACCGCACCTAACGACGAGCGGGCTACTTGGATTTGGGGGGATGGGGGCTCTATATTAGTGGAGCGATATGCCGGTTCCTCGGAATTGTACGTCGAGGGTACTTGAAACCGAAGACAACCGGCGGCAGCTGGCGACCGGTTACACGACCGGCAGATAGCTTCATTATGCGTTGCGTTGGGTGGCAACGATGAGATGTGGTTTGCGTGGGAGTGTGTGTGTGTGTTGAAACACTCTTTTACCTTATCTAATCTGCCGTTTGTGCGAATAGTTCGGTTGGTGTGAATCATCGACGAGTAGATGATATCCGTACACGAATGCGGGTGTGAGACTGATGAGCGAGCGGGCATTGTGTGGCGCCAAACTCGCGCCAAATGATACTTGTTACGTGAACACAAACAGACACACAGACCGCGATTGACGGAGATGGTGCGCCCAATTTACATGCCCTTTTCGGTTGCCATTTTCACAGCTAGCCGCGAAACATAGGAGGCGGGGTGATACAGGTGGTCGTTCCGGTCTAGACGGAAGGTGCACCGTGCTCCTTAGATTGGCAAACGCTTCTTAAAGAGAAGAACGCCGCCAGTAACGAGGAAACCATTTTGTGCGTTTAATTCGAAAGTAATGAAACTCTTCAACTCTTCCTCGTGTGTGCCTCCTTCTCACTCTCTCTCTCTTGTGTCTCTTCCTTGTGGGACAATCAGGATAGTGGAGGGCTCATCAAAAATACATAAAACATTGGCGGGCCTACTGTGGTTCCGGTAATGGGCGTCTCCGCGTGGTGCTCAAACACCAGTAAGAACGAAAAAGTTCGGTGTCGTTGGCCAAAAGCAATCAACGAAATCGCCCCCCCCCCAAAAAAAAAAGAAGTGAAAGCACCTTCCTTCTAGGCAATCCTTTTCGGTGCGAGAAATCGTCAACATCCTGCTCTCTTCTCGTCTTATGCGTCCCGCCCGCCCCCCTGGTCTTCGCCATCTCACCATCTTTTTATCTAATCAACGGCAACGGCACATAAAGCCCGGCGCGAGCATAAATCATCTTTCCTTTTGCTTTTCCTTTCCCCTTTTTTTTGTTTTGGCTCCAAAGAAGTCAACGAAAGGACCGGGAGGAGTTAACCGAATGATATGAAGCCCCATCCCTTTGCCCCTGCCAAGGGTAGCAGCTCCAGTGCCCGGTATGCCGGTTACCTATACCACCACCCCTTTGGGGGTGGGAAGGATTGCGTCCTTCTTAACGCCCTTTTCTTAAGAACCGAGCCGGAGGAATGCTATTTTCGGGTGCATGAATGGTTAAACGATTTTCGCGCAAACACCTTGACACTGTGCGTCACCTCACACAGACATACACATACACACACACACACACACACACACACACACATGCGCGCACGTGTGTCAAGCACCCTCGCGATCATCTTTTGATATCATCGTCTGTCGTGTGTCGCGCGTAGGAACATTCCTATGGCATCATCCCTTCTTCTTACAAAAACGGGGTTCGCCGGAACAAGCAGACGACTGGATTGCAGATTCTGACTGGCAGTAAAGTCACACACACACTTATCGTTGTTGGCCCCATCGCAAGGGAGCAGAAGATGCGCGCGCGGCACATAACACCGAACATTATCTAGATAAGCAATGGCCGGACCCCTGAAACGGGCGCGTTGTAACGTTTGTCCGGAGTTTGGAGTCCGGACGAAAAAAAAAGGATGAAAAAACCCTCAAAAAGGGTGTCGCAAAAGACGCCCAACGGTCCAAAGGTTTGCGGTTTCTGTGAGCCGTTTATCGCATCCCTCAGGAGTTTCTTGTCCCTGAGTCCGGTCAATGATACTCGCGCCCCCTGGAGTGGGAGAGCATTTTAACAAGATGAACCTCCTATCTCATGGTCACCACTACCTTTTCCAGCGCTTTATAGGTTGAACTTCTCGAGGCAACGCTTTTCGCTGCCAGCTGACGTTCTAATTGCAAAAGACCAATTGCAGCGACTGTCGTCTGACGACGACGTTCTTGACCACGATGCTCATCGCAGCATACAAACCTCCCATCACCATCATGCGCCCCAAAAACGATGATACCAGGTGAGATGATGATGATGACGATGATGGTGATGGTGATGGTGGCAGTGATGGTGAACATGTTGGAGAACCGCAATGGTGGTTGCGGACTGATAAACGGTGAGACCACGACACACACACGCACACACCCTCTGTTGGAAATGTGATTACACAAAAGGGTAAATATTGATCTAAAAAAGTTACATTACACCCTCGCTCCTCGCTCTCCCCGGTCTCCCTTTACACACACACACACTAGTGACGCACGACGACTGTGGGACCGTCGGTGGCGGATGGCGGTCGTCCGGAAGCCACCACCGTTTGGTGCTCGCAACACATGCTGACGAAGACATGCGCTAGATGCCCATCCGCAAGCAATATGCTAGCCAGTCCGTGTATTTGGCATCGAGACATCGAGACTTCTCTTCTGGCCAGACGAACACACGATGAAAAAACACACAATGAGAGCGAACTGGGACCGTTTTTATGATTTCCGTTTTTTCTTCGGTTCTCGAGCCGCGGCAACCAGCACAGATCGCAGCTGATGATTTACAGCTTCGCGAAGGCGATGGTGCGGGTGTTGCGGGCGCAATTTTTCAATCTCACCCCACGCTCCATCGCCGGTTCTCCTGCGGAGGAGGGGTCATTAGTGTTGGCGAAGAAGGTGAGTTCGCTCCCTCACCAAAAAAAACACCAAACGAAACGAAACTAATTTCGATTCTTTCGGGATCAACCCATAAACCGCGCCCGATGGTTGCTGCCAAAGTTGCTGCCAAAGCATGCCAATCGGTCGGTCGGTCGGTCAGTCAGGCAGTCAGTCAGTCAATCAGCCACCAAAGCTACCCAACCGATGGGCGGTCGGTTCCCCGGGCGATTCCAGGAAGGTAAACTTAATTTGTGTAATCCCGCCACAGAACATTTTACATTCCGAATCGAACAGCGGAACATTCGGACCGCAGCTCGCATCGATCGCTCGCTAGCGTCATGGCCAACGGGGGAAAATCGTAAAAAGTTTACAACTTTTCGCCGGAAAGGATTTGGGGCCACGCGCACCACCAGCAGCAGCAGAAGCAGCAGCAGAAGAAGGATTGTCTTTTCGGCGAATTTATCAACCAGATTCATTCTGGTGCCCGCCAGGTGGCTGGGCATTTGTTGCAGGGTGGAGGGAGGTAGCTAATAAAATTAAGATGCTGGCCTAGAGCTGTCCTCGAGCGAGTCTGTACGGGGTATCTATCTCTCAGTCTCATTAGGCTTCGCATCGCCGCCCTATACCGGTCAATCATTTATGCTTTAAAGCTCAACGTGCCGCTTGATTGCTGTTTGGTGCTGGTGCTGGTGCTGAGCTGTCATAAACATCGACCAGCAGCGCCTACTTGAGGACATCATGCCATAAAGCACAGTGGTAGCAGGCGGCGCCGTTGAGCGTTGAGCACTGTTTTTCATATCAATATGACCAGATCATCGGTCATCCGGGACTCTCAGTAGGCGGTCACACCAGCGCAGCAGCATACCATTTCCGATCTCTCCTCCAAGCAAAGCCTGCTCAGAAGCGCAGGACACGCAGTTTCCGCAGCACAACGCCAACGCCTTCTCGATCACAAGAAAAGATCCGAGCATCCATTCCAGTCGCCAGCGTCAGCGTTCTGTTGCATCAAGCTTATTAAAAATTTTTCGGCTGTCAGCGGCCAATCGGTTCAAATTTGTTGGTACGAAGCGTAACAGCAGGAAGCGAGCGAACGAGCAGCCGGAATTCACGGAACACGTAACGCCAGTGAAAAATGTTTATGTTGGTTGAGTTTCCCAACCCCCACAAAAAATTTGCCCCGATAGCATCTCGACAGCCAAGATGGTGTTAAGCAATCAGAAGAGGAATGGTTTGTGGATGAGAAACGGGGAAAGGAACAACTTCCGCGCGTTTTGCGCTCGAACTCTCGATGATAATGGCCATCGCTTGCTGTCGCCCCGATGTCATTCTCACTTTGGGAAAACATCGATCACGGTGATTCCCTCCTTCCTAACCCCTTTTTTCTCTAGTTCCTCCTAGCTAACTGGTTTGGTCCGTGGGTTTCAGATGATAAGGAGGTTTTAAAGGGGGGCACGAGGTGGCGCAAATGCCGCCTTGTTTGCTATCCCAAGCCGTTTACCGGCTCCAGGGAGAATTCCCTCAGGAGCAGGAGCGCGGGTCCAGGTGCGAATTGGATGACGGATTAGAAATGCAAACGGTGTCCCCGCCCCATCCCATCTTTCGGGTTACATCAGCAACGAGGTGCGACTTTTTTTTGGAAATTTTTGGCCAAAAACCCGTTCCACGCCAAAAGATGAACCAACCAAAAACCGGGCGGCACTTACTTTAGACCGGGAGCTAAACGAAACGTTCAACGGAAAGGAGCATCGGTGCGGAACGAAACGTTTTCTCTCAAAGGTGACTTTTACTGCGGAGACACAGCAAATTATTTAGGGGGGGGGCGATAATGGCCAGAAACGGTTTGCGAAATTCCAATCCCATGTCGGTGACCGATGATCATTAGGGGAAGGTTAGCGCGTAATACAACGTCTGTCGGAAAGTAAATAGCACTTTTCCAATATTTCTGGTCGCGGGATAGACAATAACCACCATACATTTGTTGCATCGAGTTCAATGTTTCCGTAAACGTTATACCGAGTTTAAAACCAAAAATTGATATTGTTCGATGCTCATTTTTGTAGCAACCACAAAACCATGCTGTCACTTTAGGTGCAATAACTTTGCTTCCAAAGGACCAAATTTCATGAAATTTTGACAGGAAATCGGGAAAGGATTTACCTTTCAAACACCTAAACCTACAACAATGTGAAAACACATCCAACGTTCTCCGGTCGCTCCTGGGCTAATCGCGATCTGGTGACTGGCTCCATGTTGCCCATCAGCCCAGGTTATCAGCGTTGTGTACGTTGTTGATGTAAAAAAAAGGGGGTCGTACTCCAAGCACGGAGGCGCCAAACGGACGAACGGACAAATCGCGAAAACCTCATTTGTTCATCTTTCGTCGAGCGATTCTCGGGGCGCGGCGGTCCGGTCTGGCGCGATCTCTCAAATGGCCTCATCACAAATCATCCATCACATCAGCCCTACACCCGGGATAGGTAGGTAGGTAGGTAGGTGCTGGTGCTGCTAGCGAGCTACTCATGATGTCACCTGAGGTGAGATGGTACAGTGCGATCGCGCGGGCAGCTATTAGCATACATCATCATCCGAGTGCCAGGGCGTCAGGCGACAGGCGACAGTAGCGCTTTGACCGCCGGCAGCTTCCAGCCTCTTTGCCACCCATGGCTCATGGTTTCATTGACCAAAGGTAAATGGTGCGAGACAAGGAGCACTACTGTCTGAGGGTATGGGGAGGGCGGTCTGACATAAAAAACAGACAAGACACCGCCAACGCCAACCCGTCAACCCGAGGGTGGCATTCAGCAAAGAGTGATGTCCGAAAGGTGATAACACACCCTGCAGGAGGAGGAGCAGGAGGAACCAGGGTGTAGGGCCAGGCGAGGCTCGTTGCTTGCCTTTCCTATTTGCTCAGGAGCGCTTCTTTGCTTCTGTCCGGCACCGGCGTTCTGTCACCTTCACGCGTCACCCGGAACGCGCCACGTGGCATTGAAAGGCGTCCACGCCATGCCATGCCATGCCGTGGTGTAGGCACTGGATGGCGTAATACCAGCAGAACCCACACACACACACACACACGCGCGCAAAGGGAATCTATTCCATAGCCGTGGCCACACGGGGCGAAAACTCTAGCGCAAACGAAAAAATTAATGCCAAAACATTTACGCTTGCCGTTTACATGCTGTCAAACGATTATAGGTCCGTGGAGCGTAAAACCTAGAGTAAAAGCTGTTTGCAAACGGAAGGGCTCGCAATATGTTCTATTTGTGGTTTACATTGATAGATAGTGATCATTGCTAGTGTGTTCAATCCTTTTCTTCCACAAAACGATTTTAATTTCCTCAACCCGGCCACGTAAACATATCGAAGCGTAAACGATTTGGCATTAATTTGTAAATTTGCGCGCAAATTTTCGCTCCGTGTGGCCACGGCTCATCAATTAGCATAACTCGGCTAGTACTCGGTAGCATAAACTGTGGTAGCACATCTAAATCCAATCGTCGCATGATGCTTCATGCTGTTCTGGACCATGGAGAGCACGACGAGATACTACTGCGGGTGGTCCCCCCCCCCCCTTCCGATTATGTATGCGCATGTGTCATTCCGCCCCTCTCGCGCTTACAGCGTATCAATCAAAATCTAACGAATTTGATTGATATCGGGTGTGGTCGACCGCCGGGCCACCGCCGCGACCTTACCTTAGAGACAGACCACCACCATCGTGTCATAAGATGAGCGAAAGAGACCCAGAGAGAGAGAGGTAGTTGAACTTGTCCCCAAAAACCGGGGACGGGAACTACGCCACCAGTCACCGGGGTCTAGTTGCTCCCCCGGGGGGGTTCTGTCTTCGTTTTCTGTCTTCTTCGAGGGAGTTGCTGGAATTAATGTTTTGCTGAATCTTGTCTCTTCCAGTGAAGCCTTTTTCTTTCTGCTGCCAATTTCTGTGCGTCGCAAAGCGAATTGTGTTGAGGATGGACCCCGGGATTGGACACTTTCGATACCTCCGGCAATCTAATGTGTTCCAAATAACTGAAAATAGAAATAACGGAAAACCCGTCATAATGCTTGTCCAAGTGAGGTTGTGTGGTCACAATGATAAGCAATCAATCTTATGCTACCTGCTGCATGGTACCGTCGGCGTTGGTCATCATCTGGTATTAGACGTGTCGTGGTTTGCTGACGATGATGGTGATTGATCTGGATGTCAATGCTGCGAGTAGGTCCGCGTCCGACGGTTAGCATCAGTGTCGATTTAGAGTTCCCTATTTTGAGGGAGAGACAAAGAGAACTATGATATTGATTGATTTAATAATCCCGACTCGTTTTTACCGGGACCGAGGGTTTTGCGGATAATTGATCAACGGTTGACAAGCGCGCCAAAAAGGGACACCACGTTTCCCAAGATCCCCCTTGGAAGGTTAACCTTTATCACAATCTTGCAACTTCTATTCAAATCGTTCAACTTTACGAACACGAGGGGTGGTGCGTTGTAAAATGTTGTAAAATCCTTTCTCCTATGGACTAACTTTTAAACATCTCATGCATGGTCGTGCTGTTGCTCTGCTCGGTCCCAGCTGTCCCCGGTCCAGGGGACAGAATCTCATCACAAAATATGGTGTTTTAAAGTCGGTGGCACATCGTAACGTTCATCCGTTCCCGTCCGTACCCGAAGGACACACCACCAGGCGCACCAAGGATATGAATGTTAAACTTACCCGTCTTTTGGCTTTACACGGAGAGAAAGATATACTGAGAGACATACAAGAATGGACTCGCGTTCGGCCCGTTCGTTGTTGAAGGCCAAAAGTTTGTACCAACCAGCAAGTCGGTCCCCGGCAGCAGCATCTTTCTGCTCTGCTCCGGTCGCGTGGCAAAAGATGACTCAGAGGACTTTCTCTCTTCTTGCTTTTCTTTCCTCGCGGCAAGTTGCTCATAAAAAAAGTTTCTCGTCCGTTTTTGTGCTGGTTCACGCCACTGTTAGGAATCGCGAATCCCGTGTGTGCCTGTGTGTGTTTGCCTGATGTAGTAAAGCCATTCGTGAAATATGTCCCTCGTGAACCATATTTGTTCCGCACATGCTGGTAGCAAAGCCTGGTCTGGAGTGCAGTCCATACATCGACGGTTTGAGGCTCACTCGCTGCTGTTTTCGTCGATCGTTAAACGTGCACCAAGCGGAAAAAGCGGGGCCAACCCAACCAGCCAGCCAGCCAGCAAGTCGACGATGTACTTTGTGGCCAAATATTGCTTCTGAATGATTTATGTTGTCCCATCCGATTGCCTACCCGAGTTGGCCATTCATCGATTCCAAAGCGACGTTTGTTATTACATTTTCCCCGGGTTTTCCCCGGGTGTTCCCGGGTTTTCCCGGGAGCCACAGCCACAATCGGTCACACAGAATTGGCAATACCGGTGGTAGGAGGACCGGAGTTCGATTGTGCCATTTTTCCCAGCGAGTAAAAACATTGGCCATTAACAGCCCGGTCGTGATTTACTTTTCAACAAATGTCCAAACTACGAGCGAGTGAGCGAACTCGGCCCCCGCCCGGGGACATCACTCAACAAATATTATTGTTTTTGGGGGATGGCGCAAGAAGATGAACAAGGAGAAGAAGAAGATGGCCATCATTGATGAGCGACAACTCGCCGATCGATCGAGAGTTTCGATTTCATGAATTCGACACCGCGTAAAGAAGACATAACGCCTTTCGCATCTTCGTATCTTCGCATCTCGTTATCTACAGATGCAGATCGGCAGCAAATCATCGTTTCGTATGTGCAACGTCTTGGAACGTCTTTGGTATGGTCTTTCCAGTTGCAACCAGTTCCTCAGTTCTCGAGATTCTCATTTTGTCAAAGTTCAAAACGATTCACTAATTTTATGGCGACCTTCTGGAGCCACCTCTGTTTCCACCACAGAAAGTGATGAAAATGGGTGTGCTGTTAGCGAAGCGTTTAGAAGAAAAAAAAACATAAACACTTAATGCGTTCCTTGCTTGCCGTTTAGTACGTGACCTCTGATCCTTCCGATCCGATAAGCATGAGCTGTCGCCGGGATCGCGAGAGACGCGACGCCCGATCGGTCGCGCTATTCTGAGACGAATCGTTTGACGCATTCTCACCTTCACACATCAGAGCCATATTGCTGCTGCTGGTGCCGATGCTGCTGCTGCCGGTTACAGATGGTACCACACCCTGGGCGCAGTATTTGCAATGAATTATGCTTCATGTCTGCCAGGAAACGATCGATCAGGGAGTGCGGCGCTTCGTTCACGCCAATCTCCGCCTCACGGAGCGTCCCACAATCGCGCGAGAGGTTATTTGCTGACACCTAAATACCTCGATCAGTGGACACCACCCCAGCGTATGTTTGTGTTGTGCTCACTGATTGCTACACTGTCACCGCGTGGCGCCGTTGAACGAAGCGGTTGCGGCTGGGTGGGACACTCCATTAAAGACGAAACAGCAGAACGTGTGGTGGCGGCCGGGAGGAACAATAAACAAATTAGCAAAGCCAGCGACTATCACGCAAAACTGCAAATGGACGCGTGTGTTCGTTCGTTCCTGACGACGTCCCCTGGTGGGGGACTTGCTCGGTGACCTACTGTTTTGATAAGCGGACGGTCGTCCACACGGTCTTTCGGCGCGCGCGGATCCACCAAGCGAACGGTTCATGTTTCACCGGTTGGACAAGCACGGTTAAGTACACGATCAGCCCAAACGATCACCGTGCTTGAAGCACGGGAATTGATGACAAAGTAAGATTGGGCGCACAGACTGTGTCGCGTGGCGTTATTATGTTTGGGGGAAAAAAAATGTGTTCATGTTAACAGTTTTTTGTACGGTTGTACAGCTTGATTTGTTTGCTTCCACACTCTCTTCTGAGGTGGACATTTGATACCGGCAAAATGCGTTGGAAGCATAAACCCCGTGGATTAGTGAAGAGGGTGCAGTACGCGTACATCTTGCCGATAGCAATACGATCCGATCAAAGTCCATTTCGTTCTGATGTGTGCAGAACTGCGATATGATCACGAGAGTCACAGCTTACGTGTGGTCACCACCTTCATCACACTTCTCATAGAAATAAAAAACAGAAGAAAATTTGCTGATCCAGCAAGTTTTGTTGTTGATGTTGTAAAAGTCACAATTCTTTAGCAATCCACAACAATCGTACCATTATCAGAAGGCAGCATTATTTGCATCAACATGTTTGAATAAAACACGAAACACACATAATCTGAGATTGTGGTATGGTATAAATATACTCATTAGCCCCTTGATTAACCAAACCAGCAAAGGCATTATCAATGTTCTCTGCATTCATGAATAGGCATCTCACATTACATTAATTCTGGCAAAGACATCTGTCCCCAAATTTGTGTTCCTATTGTTTTTGAATAAAATATTTATAATTCGACTCTGCTTATGCTACAAAGTCGTGCTAAATAAAGCTTTAAAAAGGATTTGTTATTAGTAGCATTTCAAAACATTGATCAAATGATTCCCATTTTTATGTAAAAGTTAAGGGATAGCTACATATTTTACTTTCTATTCCGACAAAAATTAAGAACTTTCAAAGAATAATGAGTGAAAAAGATTAATTTAAGCAAAATTAGATAAACGATACAATACATCACCAAAACACATACCACAAGCATGGTTTTGTTCAGAAAAAATTGAATTCAGATTCTGATGAATTTCAACAAATATTTTAACCTTATCTAATGTCAATTAAAACTAGCAGATCATTTGCAGTAAATTGCTTTAAATCATTGCTCGAGACAGGAAATAACAAAAGAGCAACGCATAAAATTAATCCAATTAAATATGTCTAAACGAACAAAGTTTTGGAAACGGTTTTGTAGCACGGAATAAAATGTACCGCATAAAATGTGTCAAATTTCGAACACATACCCATTTAATTTGTCATCAAAATATCAAGACAACGAAAAGAAGTAAAAAAACCATACGATACCGTTGGGTTCTCTCGAACGTCACGAACAACCCAACCGATTCTATTCCGCCTCCGACAAAAGCTCTGGGACAAGAAAAACGGTTTACAAAAGCCTTCCATTCAGTAGTCCCCAATGTAATAACCGACAACGCACACAACTCTGCTCATCGAAGCAAAACTGTTTCCCTCAACAAACAGAACATTGGCGCACCAATTAACAGTTAACAGAAACTTTGCGGAGTACTTGCGGACCGTCGCTCCTCGCTTGCCGCTATCTCGGCCGGGCGGGTCGGTCGATCGGCCCATCGGCTTATCAATATTTACCCGCTCTAATTTTTCCGCCCTTCACGCGGTGTGGATAATTTAAATTTACAAAATACCAAATACCAGACACCGCCCGCGCCCCGGTGGCCGTCGTAGGGCTCGCAAAGTTTAGTCAACCAATTTGAGCAACACCGACACTCACGCCGCGGCTCGCTCGTTTTGAGTATTATAAGATCCGTGCTAATTTCGTGCCGGGCCGAGTGAAAAGCGAAAATGGTGGCCAAACCTCTCATCTTCCTCCTCCTGCTGCGGCATAATACAGCCGTCCGTCAGCAAACTTTTCTATGAATACGTAAGCCCGGCCCTGCGGGGACTGAGGTAACAGAATGCCAAAAACAAAACAAAAATCATATCCTAAAAGCTACTTCACAACCACCAACACACACACACGAGATAGGGCTTCGATGGATGGATGCTACTACTCTCTTCTCTCGCAGCTACTTAGCACACTGGAAGCTACAAAACTGGCGTTTAAACTGGCGGCCCCCCGGGCGCGGTGGAGAGGATGGAAAATTCCGATGATGAATAAATTAACAATGCCCCCATTGCTCCCTTCGGCACCCGTCCATCCTGCGGGCACCGAGGCATTCGTACCGGAAACATACGAGACCGCGATATGCCAGCCCCGATACTTCGGGAAGTTTTGAAGATCTTACCAAGATATAGGACCAAAGGCTCGTGAAAAGCCAGGCATAGCACACCCGGTAACCTGGGATGAGGTGGAGGCCACACTAATCCACTCCAGTGACCATCCGTGCGAGAGTGCAAAGAACGAAGGGCTGCGCGTGCTTTTGTTCGAAACTTTGGCGTCCTGCTGGCTGCTGGCAAGAACAAGAGACTCCCAACGGAGTTTTGATATGTGTTCGGCTTTAATTCCATTTAAGTCCCCTCCACACACACACACACACGCGCGCGAACACACAGACACGGTGTTCTAATGACGCCAGACAGCGCCACCGTGTGCTGAATAATGCATTTTCATCTGCAAACACCCCAGGGGAGAAATAGAATAACCAAACCTGGTTGGGGTCGTTCTAGGAACGTTTTGGTCTGAAAACGGCTCACGACAGCCTAGTGAGGTGGCTGTCTAGGTAGTCACGAGGCAAGGCGACGTATCGCGCACAATTTGGTAAGGTAATTGGCCGATGATTTCATCTAGCCGAAGATCCCCCACATAAAGCCGCCGTCGCATACATCTCAGAACGAACGACTGACGATCTGGTGGCTCAAAAGGAACATCATCCAGAATATCCAGGGACTGAAACGATGATGTCCCGGTACACTCGAGGGAACTCATTCCAGCACCACCAGGGTGAATGGTATTCCTGGAAGCTGCATCGTAACGATCCAACAAGCTCCGACAGAGGGGATGCATAACATGAAAAATTCCAAGGGGACCGCCGTGGTCATAAGGAATTCGACAAAAAAAAACGGCACTACATGGCGTGGTTGATGGGGGATGTAAAAAGCAAAAAGCATCCTGACCAACCGCAAGGTGGTATTACTTGACCTGCCCTGGCTACCGGAAGGATTTGTTGTGGTCCGTGGCCAGAGACCAGGACCAGCGCCAGAATTCAGAGGTAGCAATAATTGCGATCGCAAAAAAGGGCTTTCTCAATGTAATTCCTGTAAAGCCGCGAATGTGCTGGACTCGGTCTGGGACGGGTTCTCCGCGTTTTGCACATTATGCAGCTGAACGATAGGTTTTCCATTTAATCCACGACGACCACGAAGATGGATGTTAAAACTTTAAACGAGAATGATGTGCATGGAAAAGCAATTTCGCACAAAAATAAAACCCTATTAAATGTAGAGCATTCACTTCCTACTCGTACTCGATCGATCGAGTGCAGGGAAGGTTAATAGCAGGGAGCTTTTCCGACATTTCCTGCCCGGTTCATCCAGCCGGTGGTGCATGTAGTGGGGTTGCAAAATTTGGTTTTCGTTTTTCGTTTCGTTTCATTTTGAGAGCATTTCTCATAAAATCTCATCCGCTCCGATGGATCCGATGTGGAGGATGCATCATTAACTATGCATGCGCCCCCCCGCGTTATGGAAAATGGATGCATTTCACTTCACCTCGACCAAAGTTCGCCCGAGCGGAAGCTGCACGGGTTAAAAAGATATCATTTTTTTCACTACCACTTTTATGACCCGGTAACGCGTACTCGCTGGTGGTGGCGGTGGTGCTTCGTTGTGCACCACAAAAACCACCTGCACATGGACGAGAAGGGCACATTCGTGGCTCGTGGTTTCATATTTTATGACGTGTTTTTGTTTTGTTCCTCCCTTTTTTTTCGAAAAGTCCAAAAACTGTAATACGCGCCTGCATTGTGCAATCGAGGATCGAGGCCGGTGTTAAAGTTTACTGACTAAAACTCTTGCAAACTCTTGCGCAGATGTGCTCCCGGGTGGATCCCGTTTGGAGATGCTTATCTCCGTGTGGCAGCCATACGCCTGGTGCTATTGGTGCACCAAGAAGGTAAACAAGTGTTTTTATTGTTTTATGAGTTAATTTAAATTTTATCTCGTCCGTCACGTGCCCGGATGTGGCATAGTCGGGTGCAACTCGGGCCCGACTTCGGTGCAACGAGCGTTCAGCGTTCATTCTGCTGCGATGCGGTGCGGTGCGGTGCGAAACTTTGTATTTCAACGACGACATGTACAATACACAATGTTGTACGAGATGTACTTCAATACCAGCGAAGCAAAAAGTGGCGTACGTACTTTTGCTTTCTCAACTTCCTGTCGACACATGGTACACGTGTGCTTCCAAGTTCTCCATCGAAAGAAGGGAAGAAAGGTTGCTGGTGCGAAGTTAGTGGTGTGACTATATGTGCTTGACACTAATTGTCCGGTGCACCAATGTCGTTCAAGTGATGGGAGCATGGGGAAAGAAATTGAATTTTCGTCTCAGCTTCAACGCCTTGCAGAGTCCAGCTCAGCATGATTAGGTCCCGTAGTACACAGGACGTTGGAAGCAGGCGAACAAGTTCAAGATGTTTTCCACACGATGGTGCTTACGACGACGACGACGACGACGACGAAAATCACAAAAAAATCAACAAAAAGAGAGACAAGAAGTTGCTGGAATGAATGTGAAAACCTTAAGCGTAGTGCTTGGCCTGATAGCGCCTCGTGATGTCGCTTGGTTTCTTCAGTAGCAGGACAGTTTGAGAGCTTGTCCCGCTCGTTAGTAACCACAAAAGACGGTGATGGAGCCAAAACGTTCCAAAAACGACGTCTCAACGTTACGAAGACGTTATTCTGTCCGCTTGGATGCCACTAGTTTCAGTTCCCACGCCTTCAGTTCTCAAATGCTGCTTCACCCCCAAAAGAAGAAGATCCTCAAGCTAAGCCCAGCCACCTAGCGCTGGAGAGAACGCTCTACGGGCAATGGTGCTTGTAAGGAAACGAGTCGGAAAATGCCAGCCCACGAACACACAGACACACACACACACAAGCGCGGGAAACGCCGTGCGCCGTCTGGAAATGTTGTAAAAGGGTTTCATGTAACGAAATCCCATTAAGGATCAGTCCATGGGATCCGTTGCTCGTTCATGTGTGTGTGTGTTCCTTTGCACCGCGTAATATGGTACGCTATAAGATTCGAATAAAAATCCACAAATTTAATCCTCCCGTACGCCGAGGTTTACTCCTCGGGCTTAAGTACCAACGCGTCGGTCTAGTAGAATTCGGAACCGAGATTAAGGATTTGTCCTCTGAAACTCTGTGACGGAGCTTGGCGTATGGCGTATTCCCAAAAGCAATGCAGACCAAATCTCGATTGTATGCTGCGGCTGATGAAACAATTATTGATCAGACGAGCGACGCGACGGACGGGTATGGCTTCTTCAGTCGAGTGTAATTGTCTAATTGCAGCTACTCATCGTCCCACAATACGATCCAGTACAATCAACACACTGGTACACACAGTGGATTAGACGGGAATAATCGGAACCTTTAGCAGAGCCGAGTGGCCTCTCGGTGCGCCCTATTCCACTGTGATGGACACTGTCCTGGTTCCAGAGCAATGTTTGTGCGCCTCGATCGAGTAGCTGAATAGATTGTGTCTCCAGCAGACACAATGCTGCCTCTGACGCAATGAATATCAAAACAAATGCAACGTCTTCTTCTTCGATTTCCTCTATGCAAACTCTCTCCCTCTCACTATCTTTTGCTTTCCTAGCATTCACCGCCATTAGGCAGATTGTTTGGATTATTATCTATCCCTCCCAGTGCTTGAAGCAGCAACTGGTCAGAGGGGAGCTCATAAATAAGCAATCTCGATGCCATCGCCAGCGTCTCTGCTTTATGGTGAAGAAGCTTTAGTTGCCGACCGACTACCGGGTACCCTAGCCGCTTCAGCATCGCAAAAACGGCCCCAAGCGAACTGCGGTGACTGGGCTGAGAATAGTTGCGAATACAATTAAAAGCACTACGGGCGTTAACGGTAGGAGGTCCGTAGCGCCTGAAAGGATGGCCATCATTTGCATTTGGAACGTGTTAAAGCTGGGCTGCTGCGTCATTCCATTCGGCAGAAAAGAAATCGTATTTTCATTCAAATCTGCTCCTAGCATGGACGTGAAAGTTTGTTTCCCTCTTGTGATTTCCTTCCAATATGGACCTCCCGTGATTAGAGGGTGGTCCTGGTTATGCAATCAATGATGTGATGTACCATCAACGCATTTCTTGGGAACTCTTTCGATTGCGATTGCACTTAAGTTGGAGAGTGATAATGCCACACAAAGTACCACGATGGAAGGTCCAAGTCATGGCTGGTCTGACGATGTCTATACCCCGTCACCAGCTACTACTAGCGTTGCAACGTTTGACAATCGCAAATTTGGGGTGGGCGGACGCAAACTTTATCGTCACTCCCACCCGATGACAACATCAACCGCGCGAAGGTGAGATGGTCCCACCACCAGCTACATCCGGTGAGAAGCTGTCGTCGTCGTTGTCGATGTCGAACGGAGGAGCCTGCGACAAATATGGCGAGCTTATTTACTCTCCGATAGCGCGTACGTTGCTCGTTGCTACTACCACCGCTGCCGTAGCCGGTAATGACTGCTACTGATGACTTCATCTGCCTTGTGGGTGGCGGTATACGATGGGGGTGTATGATGATGTTCAGTTCCCGCCAGAAGAACCTCGCGCGATTGCGATGAAGATAGCACGGAGTGACACTTTTGTGGCGTCGAAGGTAACACCACACGCGCTCTCTCTCTCTCTCTGTCTTGTGAAACAATTTAGTTTGCAGCATCCAGACCCCTGCTTTAAAGGCCTCGCGTTGGCGAAGGCCATAGATTAGGATAATTAATGTACACCATCGCACCAACTTCTTCGTGGATGAACTTTTGATAGCTTAAAGCGTAGAACATCACGCAAGAACGCAGGCGTCCGTTGGGCTGCTTGGATTGTAGATGACTGCTGCTGCGTTGGGCTGCTTGGATTGTAGAGAAAGTGGGTTTCTGTGTTTCCAGCTAATAGAGCTCATCGATACCAGAGCCTGCTACGTCTGGCAGTTAATTATGATTCATGGGAGTTCGCAACCTCATAGCTTGTCGATGCATCATTTGCTGCCAGAAATTTGTTTTGAAAATTGATTTTCCCTTCCACATCGCGCACAGCAGATGCTCCATTTCATTGCACATTCGTTTAAAGGGGGCCAAGACGGTGCTTCATGTATAAGCACTCAAGGTCAAGGAGCGCATGGCGCGACCCTAAGGAAGCCAGCGTGTTCCATTGACGGTCGCTTGTCGCTAAATGTAACGCCATTTACACAATGGAAATGCAGCGAAACACCCCAACGAAACCTTACGCTAACTTCCGCGATGGTTCCGTGCCGAGCATTTTGCTCAGCATCTGCACACCAGCGCCCCTCCGCGAGTACCCGGAACAGAAGACGGAATGTTTGTTCCGTCAAATCATGCGGTTCCTCCGAAGGTGCCACCGGGCTAACAAAACCCAACGGAACGAGACGTTGGGCTCGTGCCCCACTCGCACAAAGTACTCGCAAGCGAGAATATTTGTTGACTTACTGCTGCTGCTGTTGCTGCTTCTGCTGCTTCTGCAATGCCAGTGGCAGCGTTCTACAAGGACGGCAGCAACCATCTCGGTACTCGCGTAACGGGAGGAGGCCTGAGCAAACATTTGCATACCATATTTTTGACTTTTCCGGCCAAAATTTCGACGCCAAAGTACGCGCCAGAGCAGAAGCCGCACACCGCCCGGCATGTAATCCCTCTTGCTCTTCTCCACCCCCCGGATGGAATGCTTTCCTTTGTCTGCCAGCATCGCCAGGCGCAGGAATGGTCGCGTAATGGTAAGGTCGTGAGACCTTACTGACTACATGTGACCTTCTCCAGCCATGCCCTTAATCTCCTCAGAAGGAGAGACTATCCGTCCGGAGCAGCAGAACATTATCCATCTTACCAGGAAGCCAGTGCTAAGGATGGATATGATCCTCCACCGTTGCCGACCATTGAAGTGGGAGCGAACGTCGGCAATGGACACACCGGTTTACCGGATTATCCGCTGGGCAATTCGATACAAATCCTTGGGAATAAGAGTTCATTCTTTTGCGTTCTGCGCGGAATAACGACCAGGGCTCGTGACCGGCATCTGTAGCGGTGGCAGGATCACCTCCGGAATGGCTCCCAGATGGTGTACCTGCTGCTGGCAAAGGGAGCATAGGAAGCTGGCGGCATGCTGGACAGTCTATTAACCCATAACTCCCGTGCTACGCGTACCGCGCGTACTACGACCACATCTGGACATCTGGTGTTTTCCTGTTTCACGCTTCGCTTCAATGTTTCCTACTTTACTTACGGTCCGGATGAGCCGGATGACATTTATCCTTCTTTTGCGTGGTTTGCCGCACCGCGGACGCACCAACCAGCATATTTTGGTCCGTTTTATGAGCATGCAAGGAGGGGTGCGGGTGTACTAGTGGTACTAAACTTTTGCCAATGATGTCGCCCGGATGCCTCCGTATCCGGTAGCATCTCATCTTATTTAGGAGTTTTACATTTCGTACATTTACTCCTCTACCCCGCTCCACACAGGTGGTCCGGAGTGAAAAGCGAATTTCCGGAGTTTGCTTAATTAAACAACGAAATAATGAGGCTCTCATCGTCCACTACTATATTGTGCCTGGTTATATTAGCAGCTGTTGTGTAAAAAGGGACTAAGATTTCCACATGAAAAGCTCCCTTCTACTTAGCACTTTTGGCAACTCGCATAAGTCTTTCACTCGATAGTACGGCACTCGTATGCCCACCCCTGGACAGCATCACCTCCCGGGTGCTGGAGTTACTGTTCTGATCGTCGCTACCACCACCAGCCACAAAGTGGCCAGAAACCGGTGGCGCTTTGGTGGTTACGACTTTTGAGGTTAATGGGCAAAACTTTGTGCGTCCATTAACACTGTTTGGGGGGTGCGGAGTGGGACTTGCTACTCATGCCACTATTCCCATGCCCTCATACACACATACACAAACTTGTTGCTTTCGCTCGACTTTCCACGGGTGTTCTGGAGGAGGTCCTAGCAAGGGGGGGGCGCTGAAAGGCGCGCCTCGTCTAAGTGCGAGCGAAAGTGAGTGAGTGTGTGCGAATGAAGCCATCAGCATGGATCCATCAAAATGATGTGCCCACATACCACCGGTGGCGATGGAGTGGTGGCGATGATGATGCTGATGATGATGGTATGTGCTCTACGTAAAGCCTCATTAATGCTAATCGCTTTGATACTCGCTGGAAGCTGCTGCTCTTAAAGGCACCACATAATGACTCGTCCTTTGCGCACAAAAAAGCCAAGAACCCCTCCTGCTGCTGCTACTGGCTACTGCTAGACAGCAAACCCGGAGGAGCCTCCGCACGCGATTAATTATCCTCTCGGCAAGAAATCAACTTTTCTTCTGCGGACTTCTCCAATTTCCTTTCAGGGATTCTTTTAGTTTTTTTTCCTTTCTTTCCCTCGGTTTCGCTGTTAGCGATACCGCGGGTTCGTTATGGCTCATCGGAGGACCTCATTTTCAGCTCGCGAAATTCATTACCAACACCGGGGAACATCCGGCCTCCGGGTGGCTCGGTACTGAAATTGAATCCTTTCACACGAGATCCTGAAACCCATTTGGGATGGATCTTCGAGCCCCGTGCCCGGTCCGGTTCACTTGGCGGATAATTTACTTTTTACGCACTTTACTGCTGCTTTGGCATGGCATGAACGTAGCAGTAGGAGTTGGAGTTGGTTTCATCCCGTGGGAAAACTAACATTCTCGCTTTCATCTAGTAGGCTGCTGCTGCTGCTGGTTACTGATCGTATTAATGAGGACTTTACCCCGTCACGAGTCACCTTTACGTGACATTGCGCGTAGCGTTTCCTCAGGACTTGCCACAAAGCACCCGAGGTTCCGGACCCATCGAGATAAATTGAATTTTCCTGCCGTGATTTTGACAAGCCATGGTACGGCGTCGTGACAACATCCCGCTGATACCCGCGTCTGCAGCTCCCGGCACTAGAGCGATCGGGCGGTAACGGTTTCTTTTGTCCTCGTGGCTCCCACAAAAGGATTCTAATATTGGCCTGCTACTGGCATGAAAAGGCAGTGTCCCCAGGTGCCGGGTGCACCACCAGCACTACGGGGTAGCAGCTTCCGTTCCGGGTAAGCTCACCATAAACCTCACCATGCTGACGACACTGTTGGTGACGGTGACGTGCTGAGATGTGTTTTATTGCCGCACAATTTCGGTCTCGGTCTCGGTTCTCGGCGGTTTGGTGTGTGGCACCTTTTGTGGGTTGCGCGCTAGAATATATGGCACAAAAGGTCAAACGCACTCTGCAACATGCGCCTGACATTAATGATTGTAATTAGCTGGTGGCGGTTGGCGGGATGTCGAGCCCGATGGTCCTACCGACAATCATTTGACGTCATTATGAGGACTGTGCCCTGAATTCGTCGAATTCCTAGGGTATATAGAGTAGAAAAAAGAGAATTTCAATGTTCTTACCTATCCACTAGCGAGGTTTTTTGGTGCGCTGGTACTTGCACTGCGCTCGTCCATTTCATCCGAGTAAAAGCACGCTTCTGTCTAGAAATATCCTCGCTAAAATGTTTATTTAAACCGCTCAGTAACACTCACAGAAGCACACATACCGTACCGCGAGGGATCCGTCCGATCCATCATCTCATCCGCCATCACTCCGCCTGGTGTTTTAATGGAGCACCTTGGTAGAAGTAGAAGCTTCTCTTCAACCGTCGTCTCAAGAGGACGAGTATCAAATTACTGTGCAATGTCACCGGGCTGCAATGTACGATGGTGGATATCTTTTGAAGAATATTCGCCTTTTTTGTCAGCCACTCCAGCCTTCTTGGATCCATCATCACGCGTACACGCGCGCGCACACCTCAAGCATAGCGTCAAGTCATCCTTGAAACCGAACTGTCCGTCCGTGGAATTTCGTGTGTTTATGTATTACGCTATCTAATGATACCGAAGCGTCTGGCATGTGGCCTGTGAGACGCTCTTAAAGCTCACGAGGTACCGAAGCGAAGCGCGAATCAAAATGCTATCTGCCAACGTTCACCGAAAAAGGGGGCCCGGTCGACCGAAGAAAGGTTGCGCTGGAACCGGTTACTGATGAAGTAGCATGTTTTCATAGCGAGGAAAATTGAGTGGAAATTTGAGCACCGCTTTCCACGAACTGGTGTGCTGGTGTCCTCAGGATGAAATCGATGCAGGGTTCAAACGATGAAAATCAAGACAATTTCCCATGTAGGGCCTGTCCGTAGGTGACCGGTAACGGTGCGACATGGGACTTCGAAACGATTCGATGGTGAAGGTCACATCAACAGTTGAGAGCAGAAAGTAGGAAGTGAAGAATAAGATCACTATTTGGTAGTTTGAATTCGATCCTCAAAAGGGTTTCTATTTGAGGTCAAAAATTTGCTAATCAGCAGCAGCGGAACCGAGAACCAAGAAAACTCCTTCACTGCATCATCATCATTATCATCAGCATCAGCATCGTCGTTATCGATCCCTCGCCTCTTAGAGAGAATTTCCAGTTACCAGAGAAGCTTATCGATTACAGGTTTGCCGGATGTGATGTGTTTATGTTGCTGTGAATTCATTTCCATGCATCCGGAGAGGCTTCTCTCCAAGCAAAGAGAAGAATTCCAGGGAATTTCTGTTTCCCATCCTTCGTTGCATAAATCATACTTTGAGTTCTACGATACGGGACGCGTGGCATCCGTGCAACCGGATCGATCGATCGAGTGAGTGAGTATCATGTGTGGAGAGGTTCATATAGGAGCTAATTTTAAATACTCTTCCCTGAACCTTGCCCCAAGCCCCTATCGATGTTCTCGCAGTTCTCGTGACACAGACACACACACAGAAAAGATGAAACTCTCGCCCTGCCTTTCTCCCGGGGGCTACCTAAACCCCCGCGGGAGCATAAGCTCAAAACCAGCTGATGGTGTTGCTGGTTTACCTTTCGGAACATGTCGCGTCGTCCGTACACCTTTGCTCCAACCCGACGGTCCACTCAATCAAACGAACGGCGCCAACGCCGCGCTGTTCAAGCAGACGCTGATTAAAGAGCGCAGTTCTTGGATTGAGGTAGGGTGCCCGGTGGTGGAGAATGACTTTCCGGACCACTTTTCAATCAAATAACCCTGGAGCCGGAAAGAGGCCCGTGTGCCTTTCGTCTAATGTGCAAGGTCATGCTGCTGCTGCTGCTGCTGCTGCTTTGACGTGTTGAGGGACAACAAGAGGGACGTACTGCTGGTATGGTGGCCACCCCCGGGCGTGGATCGTTCGCGTCATATTATGCTCATATCGATGAACGAGGCGCGCGGCTGTTTAATGAATTTTCCCGCCATTAAATCCTTCTCAGCATGATAATGCTTTATTAAAGCCGTCTCCCTCCCTCCACGATGGGGGTGGTGGAGCTTTGGATGCTGATGTTGGTTGAGGCTTGTGCTATGATTGGCTTGGCAAAGGGAAGGCGTCACGAGCATTAAGAAGCTGAGACAGAGAGAAGCGAGACAGTTAATAGAATATTATGGGGGGAAAAAACTGTATTTAACGAGTTTTTGGAGCTTTTCCTTTAATGCCTTCGAAGGATAAAACAGCAAAGCATCAACAATGCCCAACGCTCAACGAACATAGAAACATCCAAATTCGATTCCCAGATCTACCGGTCGGTCGGCGGTGGTTTTCCATCTTTGACTCGACTCGACGGTCGTGAACGCTGCTAGCGCTATGCTCCGCACCGAATCAATGGCTCAGCACGATGCGATTCAATCAAATTCCCCGGCGGTCATGTCACGATATTAGATTCCTCGTCAGATCCCAGGAGAGAAAGCCACCGCGACCACCATTTTCAGTACTCTACACCCAGCGCTCAACAGGGTGCCAATTTTCCCGACCAAAAAGGGCCGCCGGAAAACTCCCGGCAACCGCCAACACCGCCCACAGCGAACGGTAGCTAGCAACGTGGATTGGTTGGTTGGCATGAGTCCAACTATAGCATTTAAAGTGGACCGCTTTTTGGAATTGAGCCGTTTCTCGTTTCGAACTGTTATGCTCCAGTTCACACCACAAACAGAGGTTGGTTTTCCGCTTTTCGCGCCTCTCTGTCCTCTATGCCCGTTAGCTAACGATGCGCGCGATTCGATTCGGTTGCTCCGATCCGGTGGTCTGCAACCTTCCTCCTTCTGCCTTCCGGTGGATCGTTAATTTTGGTATCGGTGGCGAGACGGCAGCCGGTTGATCGTGTAGCGGATTATGCTTACCGTAGGGTCAGGTTGGAGTAAGAACGCTCGGGCCGTTGGGGCCAGAGGTTCCGAGATGATTGACCCGAGTGTTAATTTGCACGTGCATGGTGGCGGCTGCCAGGTTAGTAATTGAATAATGGTGTTAATGTTGGGGTATCAAGTGCTGCAACTGCAACTGTCGGCGAGAATTGAGTTGTTGGCAAGGGTTGTGGATGCTGATGCTGATGATCGGTGCTTCAGGACTTCATGCGCATTCTTTTCGAACTGACGAATGAATAGTAGCAACGAGGAAGAGGATAATCGGATTAAAATACTTCCGATTCCCAATGCAAAGTGGAAACTCAATGGAACAACCAACAGGATGATCGTTTGTGACACTTATTCTCCCTTGTTCTTAAGTGATCTTTGTCTAGCTTTAAGCAAACAAGTTGTTTGCTTAAAAAATTAGATTAATTTAAATTATAATGTGTACAATAACTCATTGAATTCATTCATTGATCATTGAGAAATGATTGATTTCATTCAATGATGTTGTATCCTTTTTTAATGAGACGTTTTCTTCGTATTAAATACTGAAACTGTGTCCTAAAGCATTAAATTTCCTTGTAATACAAGCAAACTGAAACATTGTATGATGTTATGTGCCTCAGCTTATTGATGTCTAAATTTCCCAGAGACAAAATCAAAAAACTTCAACTGAAAACCAAGTCCATTTCATGTTAACGTTCCATCCTGCAAATCTAGAGCACAAAACCAACACATTAAATTTAATGTGATTGCAAACAGGCACCAAATCGCGGGAATATATTAATAAATAAACGGGCAAATGGGTCGACAAACGAGAACCTGAAGGATCGCACCTGTTTTTTTGCTTGTTTTCCTTTACCTGTGAAGTTGCGCGACCGCAAAGCAACATTGATATCAATCATCGGCAATAATTTCCCTGTTTTGTGGTTCCGTATTCCGCTTCTCATCATCTTGTATACGTTTTGTCTTCCCGTTGTTTTTTTTTACCGCAGATAGTACCCCACGTTTGCCTCGCGACCCTTGACCTCCAAACCAGCAAGCGCTTCAAAGGAAAGGTAAGCAGTAACCGGCCACCAGAACGGACCGTTCGCGGAGTTTGGCCGTTTTCGGTTGGTTAGCTTTTCGACTTTCTTCCTCGTCGTCGACAGCGGCCAATAAAAAAGGCAAAAAAAAAAAACAAAAGAAGTGTGGAAAATGGAATCGAAAGGAAAGGTTAAAATGGTGGCGAACGAAATAAAAACCATCTCTCGCCGGCACCGATGTTCCGATGGCCACCGATCGGGGTGGAGGAGGAGGAGGAGGAGTAGAAGAGGTCAATAAGAAAGCAGCACAATAAATCTTCGTTTTGCACGTTCGTGACGCACCACAACCACCACCACCTGGCGACTTCCTTTTCCAACCGGGCACCATCCGTTATCTTGTACCGGCTTACCACGGAATGGCCCGATGCCTGGCTGCTCCATCCATGGCCGCGTGCGCTTCAATATCAATAAAGTATAAATCGCGCTCACCGACTTGCTGACCTAGAACGGAGCCGTCGGCTCGTTGGTGCTCGTTGACGGCGTTGTCTGGTGGTTATGCTCTCGGCAAGGTAAAAGATCCCGGGCCATCAGGCCATCACTTCACCTGTTGCCAACGAGAATAGTGCTCGAGCCGATGACGACGACGACGGCGAAGCTTTTGCGAGACTTTTTGGCTTCACCGTTTAGTTTTATTACCTTTCCCCCTGCCACTCGTTGGACGCGATTTCTGATTTGAGAAGAGGAATGGATAGTGGGTATGATCCACGTATGAAAGGCCGGCAATGAATTTCGAAATTTGCATCTCGAGGTCGGCGTTGTGGCATGGCCGCGGGCGACAGATTGGCAGATAAAGGATGATGCATCGATTGTGTCTGCGTTGCAGGCGATTGTAGGAAAAAGGAGTCCGACGAATGGGTTATGGAGAGTGGCACAATTTCAGCAATGGTACAACAGATATGTCGCAGAAAAGAGATACGGAAGCTACAGAAGTGTGACAACAAATTGTCCGTTGCTCTATCATTAAACATCACTTATCATCGCCATTACTAAGCCACTCACGTGTTTTTGTCATACTCTTGTAAAAAATTCGCACAATTCAAATCAATTTTCCTACAAAAAAAAAATTCTTTGAAAACTAAAAATAGAGAAATAGATAAATTTCCGTTGCAAACCGACTAAACTTTTCCCGAAGTATCAGAGAAATTTCTTGATAAGTTTCGATAAATGTTTGAATTAATGATGTATGATACTCATTTGCCAAATTGGCTCAATTTTTTGGGATTTTGTACTAGATACAAGGTATTAATTATCATTTGATACTATGCTTGCGTCTTCTTCTAAATTGTTCAGCAACCCCAATAATGTTAAACTAACTCTCCATCATGAAAATCACATTTTGCCTAAGATTTATGTTCGTTACAGGCATCGTTTTCGTTTTTACTCAACTATAAGGTACATTTTCATGAATCATATTCTATATTGCGTGCAGATCGATCGAGTTTGGTGAAAATGTATGAACACTTAGTTTAGAAGTATGCTTGACCATTCATTATCATGTGATATTTATTGCGCTAACTTTAAATATTGCAATATTTGTGGTACAATAATATAATTGCGGCTCATGTCTAAAAAGGACACATTAATTCCTCAATCAATTGAGTGCACCCTATTATTGTGCTTTAATCTTTCAGCCAGTGCTGTACAAACATTTTCTGCTTGACACACTGTAAGTTGAAGTTAACCTTGCCTCAAAGCTGCTAAATTCTGCGAACCAGCAAAAAGATTTCTAGTAAATAATTCAAGAAACCATCTGCAAGCAAAATCATGATAGATATTCGTGAATAAATATCATCAATATCTTCAACAACTTCCGATGGGTATGAATTGTTTTTGATGCTTTCTCCCGAGCCCAAAAGCTATCAATCCATCATTTCGGGCAATTTCAATTGCAACATTCGTTCCAAAAATGCCGAAAAGCCACCACGCACCGGGCGATGAGTTCGTCTGTTGACCGCGCTTTTACTTGGAGAAGTCAATACTCTTGGCAAAGCAAACTTTTCTTACGCCTTCAAGAACGGTCCTCTGGCCACTGTCTTTCTCTCTCTGGGAACTCTGCCTGCCTTTGCCTGCTTGCGTTCCCACGAACCATGACCGCATAAGCTGCTGAACTCGCATCTCGTGCGGTGATGGTGGTGGTTCGATTGATTGATTGGATGGACTCAGGCGGTTCTGTTTACTGAAAATACAAAATTGGAACTGAAATGGAAATGGCTTAACAGAGCTATCCCATCGCAAAAGATACGGGGTGTCGGCCATCACACAGTTGCTGCAGTGCTGCTGCCACCGTCCGTATCCTTGGTGTCTTAATGACAGTGAAGTGACGCTACTTAATCCCTCGGGGTTCCCTCGGGGGCCACTACTTAACACGCAAACCGAACTCGATCGTGAGGCGATTAAGAAAAATTGGGTTTAAATTAATCGTTAAACGTTCGCTCGTTCGTTCGTCGGTCTCGTGCACTCCGGGACCCGTTGGTACGCGAGGCGACATTCGACAATCCCGAAAGAGCCGCCCGTTAACGCCGTTAACGCACAAAAGCCCTAAAAACAATTAACAGCAACCGAGGGAACGGAGCGGAGTCCTCGGCACTGCGATGCATTACCGTTCGCGCTGTTGTTCGCGCATGTTACCCGTTTGTTTTATGTTGCCCGTGTGTCTCGGTTTCCTCTGGTATATCAATGCTAGCAGCCAAACATGATCACCGCCGAATCAGCACCACCACCAGCAGCAGCGGCAGCTCGAAAAACTCGACCTCTTTCGCACACGTTTCTTATTTTATTCATGCCGAGGCCGATCGTCGGTTTGTTGGTTTTATTTTTTTTTTTGCCGGGAGTTTGTTTTCCGTACACCCCGCGGCCGGTAGTGTTTTTGGCGATTTCTTCCTCCTCGCGCGTTGTGCCCCCTGTTCTTCCACTTCCACAGTGCTGGTCGGATGGAAGAAAAGGGAATGCGCGCGGCCCGTTGGCCCGTTATGCTCGATCGTGAGAATTTGCTGAATTCGCGAATCTCTTATTGGTGGCCGGGCCGCCAAAGGCCTGAAGCCAAGAAAGAGGCCTGATAGGAAGACTGCATGCAGCGCGAAGAAACAGAGAAAGAGCTGCAGTAGTAAATGATTTTATTTTTGGTTCGCAAGCTTCCCTAAACACAAGGTGAATGAACTTTACTGCGGTAATTATTGGGCTTCTGTCTAATGATCTTTCCGACATCTCATCTTTAAACTTCATTCAACGGAATAGATGAGAAAGAATGAGAAATTTATCAACTGATCATGGTTGTCGTGTTTGTTCCCCTACCCAGATTCCAGATCCCCATTGCAACATTCACTAAGCCGGCACCCATTTTTAAAGTGATGACATCAACAAAGGAAATTTCCATTCTGTAAAATGAAATTCTCCTCCCCAGCGTCACATGCACGACACGAGTATGTAAATTTAGAACCAGTACTCATCATGGAATGGCACAAAACTCCGTTCCGTTCACCGAAAAAAGCACACACAGAAACAAGGCTGTACAAGGGCCCGGAACCAGGCGTGGCATTATTTTATGAACCACTCTCCACTCGTTCCTGCGGTCTCGCTGGTGAAATGTGGACGACCACCCGTCACCCGCTGTGTGCTCGGCATTACTTCATTCAATCCCTAGTTTATGACCGATTATTGGCGCACAAACGCTTACGGTGCACTTACTACA
>NC_064875.1:39233438-39263438 GCF_943734745.1 Anopheles darlingi | reverse complement strand
CGCTGCACCTTAATCTTGTGACCACGCACATCGTAATTGTCCAGTATGCTCAGAGCCAGATCGACCGATTCGACCTGCAATGAAAAAGAGATTGAGAAGGGAATTAAAATGAAACCGAAACGCATAAATCCAAGTGTGTCAAACTATCGCATAGTGAAACATTATGTTGCCGACATCACAGTATGCCATTGCCGGGTATCGCAGAAGAGAGGGCACTTAGCATGCCGTTGGGGCTACAGTGCCATGACGCTGTCATTGATCACCAGCAAATGTGTGTGTGTGTGTGTGTGTGTATGCAAGGCAGTTAGCGGAAATAGACGCAAACGATTTCCATTACAAATAACGCTTAAGTGGAGCTCTATCAAGAAGGGGGAACGCAACCAGACCATATGGCACACGCGCTTCACCACTCCGATCCGGTCATCAGTTAGCGTGCATGTTATGTTGTGCTGCATTCGACCCCGGGATGCAGGGAGAGAGCGCTAAATGCAATGCAAATATTGATACTTTCATTCGGTTTGTTTTGCCCTTTCCACTCGTTCCGCTCATCGTCATCATCATCGTCATCACGTGACCTGTATCGCTTTACCCAGAGACCAGCAGCATCGATAGTAGCAGCTTCCTTACTTACGCTCCTCTTCTCACAAACCCCGTGAGGGGGATGCATCCCGAGGTGGTTGTGGCGTTAGTTTCATCAGGAAATCAATTCGTTACACACGACTCCCCTTGACGAGACGCACGCACGCAGGTCTTTCATAATATTTGCACCCCATCCGATCGATGCTGGCCGATGCAGACGACCCGGCGAAAGGGAAGGTTATTTGGCGCCATCCATCCATCCATCCATCCATCGTGCTATCCAAAGTAGGTTGAGATACCAATGTAAATAGTGGCCCAGGAAATGCGGGTTGCGTTGCGTTGTGTGTTTCCTCCTCTATTTGTTTTGTTGCGCAAATTGAGTGATCGATACACGGCATCACTGGGGCGACGCTGATACCCGTCTGATTGGCAAATGATTAATCGACGACATCGTGCGGAATACGCTGGCGCTAAGCAAGGACACCGAACCGTGCCACATATGGTCGTGCCGAGTCATTGGTCCGTTTGGTTGGACTTTTCAACTTTCACTTGGCAATTTGTCAGATTTGCAAATCTCGCAACGGGCTACTTCGTTCGACACGAGATGTGAGTAGCTATTTGGCCAAATTCCAATATGCATGCACTCTCAGAACTGCACCCCAGTAGCCAGTGATCGACGATTGGGGAGTGACTAATGGAACAAACAACCGTTCTAGAGCTTGACCGGTCGCGGTCGATCGAACGAACAGATGCGGAAAGATGCAACAGCCCCAACCGCGGGTCGAGTGAATGACGTTCTATTCCATCCATTCATGGTAAGAAATAGAAATGCAGACAGACTAAACAAACGATCGATTTGACACGATAGACACACGCACTCACATGCACACAACACTTCATGGGATGTCAAGATCGTCGAGGTCGGTCTAATCCTCGATCTTGGCAAGCCTCCCATTCCTCTCTACTTCGAGCACTACACGTTCACAACGATCATTCATTTTATCAAACCACACAAGAGGATGATGCTGCCAAGAAGCTGTTTGGCATTTCTTGGCACAGTCTCGAACGGCCTTTCTCGAATGGCGGTGATCGAGTCTGAAGAAGGGATGGTGGTGCAAAGGTCGAGAGGATCGGAGCAAAATTAAAATGCTTTAAATTTCACACTTTTTTTCTGCTCTCTACCTCTACGGCGTAATGTGCGTAACGATGAGAGGGGTGCAATTAACATCACATTTGTTCTAATCTGTCTAATATTAAAACCAAAGAACCTGCCGACGACGACGATCGGTGACGTGCAACCAGGAACCAGGCGGTGGCCATCCTCTCCATACACGAATTGATCGTATTTAAATGCTATAAATCTTTCAATTAATCAATGGTCAAGCCGGTTAGCTGCCGGTTAGAGATGCCAGTCAGTTGACGGACGGACGGAGTTTGCGCTCTGTGTCTTCATCTCCTGCTTCTTCGCTCTCGAGACAAAACAAGATCAAATGTCAGCATTGCGTACGCGGTAATTTGATGCCGCGCGGCGACCGGCGGTGCGTGTAGCATGTTGCTGCTACCGTGCGCCAACGGAACAGGCGCTATGTTTCGGGCACAAGGTTTTCGGTTTTTGTTCGGTTGCGGATCGTCGTTTGATCGTCGATCAGAAGAATGACCGGTTGTGCCGTGCCGGGAGGGTTGAAACCTTTTGGACCCATTTCTTCGGAACGGAGGCTGGACGGGATCGCTTTTTTGATTGATCGTGTCCAATCCAAACATGACGTGGCGACCTTCACTGCTGCGTGCCCTGCGAGGCCGGTCGGGCCACTGCTTAATGCTCAACCATAGGAGCACTGAACCTGTCAAAACACCCATTTTTGGGTATATAAGTTCACCTGACCTGACAGCCGAGGGCGGCGCGAGATTTTCCCTGTTTCGAACGATCACTTTCGATCGATCGTTGCTCGTCGGATCGCGAGGGTTACGGGCGGTTTGAAGATGAATAGGTTTCGGTAGCATAAAAAGCTTAATGTAATAAATGGCCAATTCATCATGAGATGACTGCGGTGTGCCGTCGTGAAGAGGTGATGCTGCGATCACAATCACGGGGTAAACCGCCAACCGAATCATCGACTGTTTTGTCCATTGATTGGAGTGGAGTGGAGTGCGTATCGAGTGGGGAGTCTCGCAACTCCATTTCCCTTTTTATTGCGCCCACACTAGAAGGGTGCGCGTGTTGATGGTGACGATGGATACAATTCAATCTTTTTCCTTTTAATATCGAACCGCAATCAAAATTATTGATAAAATGGTGAATGTTTCTGTCGCAACTTCGAGAAGCACTTTCCACGAGGCGAATGTATAATGGCCTCCCCCCATTTGTTTACCATAAATGATAATGCCGACGTAATTCGGAAGCCTTCACCTGCAGCAGACCACCCAACGCTCTCTGTCCATATTAATGATTCGAAGGTTTATCATTCCCAGGTATCCCATTCGAATCCACAACACCGATGTCAAAGTTATGTTTAACCAAAAACTCCCCTCAGTGTGTCTTGGTCGCTCGGTTTCAATGCTTATTACCGGCTATCGAAGCACCTATATGACCTCACCCGATGGTCACAATCAAGCAATCATGCAAATCACACGAGACACATAGCTTTCCCCCATCCTCGAGTGCGGAACGAAATTATTGTAATCAACTGAAGCGGCGGCGGCCCACACGATCGAGTGGAGATGGAGATGCACTTCAACCACGGGGTGATGATTGGCGGTCTACTCCATCCCTAGGCCAGACCATTCAGCCAGCCATTGTTGTTCGATAGCCGCCTTATGCTCTGCACCTCATTACCATTTCGCACACGATGGCCTCCGGTGGTGGGCAGGAGATCGATCCGCAGCCAAAATGAAAAACGGTAAAAAGGCACATTCGATGGAGCGCGCCTGAAACGGCGAGAGATGAAATTTAATTATCAACACTTTACCGTAATGAAGCATGGACACCACTGTCTGGTTTCCATGAAATTACAACCAAAACCAAAAAAACTGGGAAAACCATCGACCCATATCACTACACTACGCGCGTCCTTTTTGGCTTGCTTTTGATCGAAACCGAAATGAATGCTTAATTCCGCCGGGCAAAACAGCTACCACTCTCTCTCGAGGCCATCCCAGGGGGTCTGTGGTCCCATCCTCCCGTGGTGGCAATGGTTGGCGAATTTAAAATAATAAACACAAGCCGGAAAGTCCGGAAAAGCGAAAACATCGGGCGCATGAAACCTTCTCCCCCCCAACCTCCGTTGCGCAGTTATTTCAAAATTTATGATTCCCACATCTGGGTGGTGGTGGTGGTGGTGGTGGTGGACAGGAGACACAAACCGCCGCCAGATGAACGAGCCCGCACACGTTTATTTGTTTTCCATTATTCGTCCGTTCTCGCCAGAGAGCAGAAGCAGTGAGTGAGCAGCGCATTCGATCAAAAGTTAGATTAGCTAAGCAAATCGTTCAAATACTTCCGCGAATCCCCACGACGATGATGACGACGACGAGGACCACGGGGACGACTTTGTGCGAAATCGCGCGGCTTATTCAAACGACATTCATTAGAACGTTGTGTGTAGTACTTTGAGTCGGAGTCGGTTCAGATGCGAGTTTCATTCTTTGATTAAATCAAACAAAATTTAAGTGAAAACATAAGGCCACATCCTGCCACCGCTCCACGTTGCCGCTGGGGCTGAGAGCACATTTACAGGGTGTTTCATAAAAACAATGCAAAAATCTTTTATATCCATTAAGTACTTAAATATTGTAGGATAATATTGAAGAACTTTCCTTTCGAGAGCAGCAAAATCGCTGTATTGAGGCAACAAAATCAACAGACTCTTTCAATTGCTTCATCTTTCTTTAGAATCTATCTAATAGGAACATAAATAGGATCTATCTCATAGGAAGATAAAATATGATCTATCTATAGGACGTATATTTGTAAAATAGTTCTTCGACTGAAAAGCTGATGGAAGCTGCCAGCGAACCAGCACTGATATCATTGGAATCTCAGGCCATTACTAAAAACATGTCCATATTGAAAAGCCCAGCGAGTTCTAACGATTAGTTCAAAACTGTGTAGACCAAAATTTCATTTTTCCCGTCAACCATGTTTGTTTATTTCAACATTTATCCCATGGTGTATCATAATTCTTTAACTTATTTATCCAGACATCAGTATTCGTTTTAATGCTGTTTTTTTTTTTATCTAGGACTTTTGCAATCCATTGGACGCTCTAAACATTATAATTACATGTGGGATGGTTCGTAAAGAGCAACAATCTTCATTCTCTGTAATATCTTTGGGTTTAAGCTGTGATATGAACACATCGTCGCGAGAATTAACTCAACTTAATAGTACTGGATAATAGTACTTGATAGTACTTAATTTTACTGGATAAACATCAGCTACAAAACAACATTTTATATATCATTTGGTATGACTCTGACGAATACAACAAAACCACTCTTGATATCATATAAGTCTTGAAAAAAGATTCACTCCAATATCAATACTTTTTGAACATTTTAACACTTTTTATGGGACACCCTGTGGTTGACCAGAGCTCTTCCTGCTCTCTGTTGATTTTCCGATGTCCGGTATGTACCACCGGGTACAGCAGCGGCACCACCATTGGCAGGAACAAAACATTTCATTTCGAAACGCATAAAACAGTCACACAGGCCTCCAAGTGGGGGGGGGGGGGGGGGGGGGTGGCACAGAATCCTGGATGAATCGCACCACCCGCACCAGTGGGTGGTGGTGCTCTCGACGGCGCTCGAAAGTAGGTGGTGGTGCCGGCACAAAATTTATGTTGGCAAAATATTGATTTAGACAATTTCGCTCTGGCGCTCTCTCCATCAGCACAACGACGATCATCGTCGAGCCGCTGGTCTGCGATCAACGGAATGAGCATCCCTGCGAGGGGAGAGTAAAATAACAATTTGCTTGGCGTGAAAATCGTCTTGCCTCCAGACGGTGGACCGGGAAAGCCAGACAGCCAGCCAGCCAGCCAGTGGGATGTGTCGCGACATGTGTTTTTTGGGGCATACGGCAAATGTGTGTCCGTCCTTACAACAATTTGAAGTATGATCGCTTTAGATTCAAACACAAAATGTGTTGCTAGTAGATTGAACTTTGCGCTCAAGACCGAGGGTTACCAAAACACCGGGGACGTGCTACGTCATTCTAGATGGACTGCTGTCCTACATTCGGGACCCAAATCCCCCGCACCCCGCAGGATTTTGTAACATGTGACCCAGGTATTCATTTGCTTTCTTCACCTTTTTCCTTCCATCGCGAAGGAAGCCCCCGTTGGTGATGAATAATCGAACAACGGCATGCACCTGCGCACCCCGGGATATGCTGATGATGATGATGATTCATGGAACGATATTACACCACCACCACCATCACCAGGAATCAATTTAACGCGAATGCCAGAAGCATCCAGATCCTGTTGTTTACCGTAACATTCTCCTCTTTTAGACCCCGCGTGGCACGTGACTTTTGCACAAGGCGCCAGCCAGGTTACAACGTTTTTTTTTTTTGTTTCGCCAAAGACCACAAACGGAGCGGAATTGGAAACTCATAAATCATCTGCTGCGTAGAACGTGCGCGTGCTGAGCTTCGAGTCGAATTGAGCGATCGCCCCGCAGCAGCAACAATTCCGGATTGGTTCCAACCAACCGGGAATGTGTATCGTGACCGAAGCCACGCGTCGTCGTCGACTAATTATGATTTATCGATTCTCATCAACCGATCACTGTGGCGCATGATGTTCACGACCACGGGTTCTAGTAGAAGATCGCAACAATCAGATCATCTAGGAACGAGAAATGAAGACGTAGCAAGGTTTTTGCAGAACATTGCTAACACAGTCAACCTGCTTTAGTTTAAAAAAAAAACGACAAACCAACGCCCAGTCAATGTCCTATGCACTCCTCTCCTGGCGAGATAATACGCTTTGGCGCATTCGCAGCGATCAAATGAACCACGAAACGTTTGTGTTTGTGCAAAGCTTATGCGGCTGCGGCTAAATACCCGGCCCGGGACACAGTCCAGGAACCGGTTACCATTAAATTACTGATTATATCCCTTTGCCTCCGCCCCAAAAAGCTGTCAGATCTTTTATCCCCAGAACTGCGTTCCATAATAAAATATAAATTTATGATAATGATCTTCCTGAGCTGCGCCGTGATGGTGCGTTATCTGGTGCTGGTGCAGAGGTCCCTCTGCTGTTGCTGCTGCTGCTGCTGCTAGGCAGGTCTGGCCGCTAGTCCGGAATTAACATTCATTTGCAAACATTTTTTTCTCGCCTCGCTCGTTCCAGGTTATTGTCCGAGGGGATGCGTCGCGCCTACCGCCTGGAATGAGGATTCGCCATCGCTAAGAGAAGGACCTCGGTTTGCAAATAGGTAGGTCCGGGGTCCGGTGTGCCACCGAAGCAGCGAGGGGAGGCATTAATTTTATGTTTCAAAACATGATTATTTACAAATCGGAAATGAGATCTGACCGGCAGTGGAGAGAATGGGGTGTAGTCAATAATCATAACCACAAACTGCGTCCGAAACAGAGAGAGGAAAGGTGCGAGATATTGGTGCTAGCATCCATTCCCGTGATTAAGAGTGCAGCGCATAGTGTGTGTGTGTGTGTCCGTGCGAATGGTTATGGAAAACCATTCATTTCCTGTTCGCGGCCGGTGTCTGATAAGCACAAAATGCCGCTGCCAAACGGAACCCAAACCCCTATCACACCCAACAGCCCAGGTTTCAGGTTTAATCCTAAAAGTGTAGTATCGGCGAAGGTCGTAACGAATCGAAAATAATAATATATTCCAACCCCCAACGGGCGGGCACAGGGACCTCGTGTAATCCTTCGTAACGGAATCACGCTTCGCACCGTAAAATGCGATACAAAACGTTTGCTGGCCAATCATTTTGGGATTATTATTTCCAGCATTTTGCGCGCCCCGGTGGCAGCAGCCTTCGGTGCACGTTTGGCGACATTTTCGTGACCAAACCAACGCCCTGGGACGACGAGAAGAAAGGATAGAAAGGTCACGTTTGCAACTCAGCGCAGTTGTGGTGTGTTTCGTGTGAGTTTTTTTTTGTAACGATAATAATGGAGAAAGAATTGAACGAGCGAGAACGAGCTGCAGCTGAGAGGCGACTGCCTGCACCATTTGTTAACTCGTTTAGATAAATCACCGATGCAACCGGAATCGGCTAGCACCGTACACAATAGGTCGGTGGTCCATCTGTCATATCCGGAGAGGGCACCCGTGTGCCCTCACTTATGCCAGTAAATGCGAAAAGTACTACTGGCAACTAGAAGTGCACTTTGCACACAAGATGCTGAGCTGAATGGGAACGGGACCTCCTGAAGTAAACGGACGGATCGACCCCCCATCGTCACAAAATTGCATCTCTTCTAGCAGTGAGCGCTTCCGCTCAATTGGCCAGTAGGTTGGTAGGTTGGAGGGGCTGGTAAAGTTCTCGGAGTGGGTTGGAAAATTTATTGTCCTGCTACTCGACGCTGAAGTGCCGGTCTCTTCCTCTAGTTTTTATTTTTATTTCGTCGAGACATCTGGATCAGCCTTGGTGCACCAGGGCCAGCATCGTTTGCTCCAGATGACGATGGCCATGCCAACACCACCATTGCATGTGACCTTTCCTCGTTGCAGAAAAAGTGTAAATACCCAACCGAATGAACGAACCCTGTTCTGCGATGATCGATCGGGTAATGATTGGGTTCATCGATTCAGAAAAGAAGTTCAAGATGAGGCTTTGAACGATGGAGCATCAGCATTAATGCTACACCTCGTGAACCACGGAAGCATCTATCGCGGTCCGGGAACTGTCCGTGAAGAAACCTTCACCATGCCATGCACATAGTGCTCTGTAAGGGGTAAATGCGGTGTTATTACCATTCCATGGAGTAGGTGCTCTGGAAACGATCAGCCTTCGAATGACACACAAGTGGACAGAAGAGCAAAAACAGAAAACATTTCTTGGAATAACTGCCAATCGATTCCGCGAATCCACAACATTCGGGACAATGCGACCATTTGGATGAGCAAAGCGGAGTGTCGGAGACAAGACACTGCTGCAGTTAGTCGATTGCAAAAGTGTCACACCACGTTCCGGATCGTTCGCCTCACAAGAGGCCCCACAAGAAGCCCATAACAGCCAAGCTGCCGTGCCGGCCAACGATCGTTTACGGTGGCGAGCAGAGTCAGTGTTGTTTGATGCATTCAAATTAGATTCGAAATAAATTTGTCATCGACCACCGTGACGACGGCGAGGACGCTCGTTTGGCACACTGACACAGCCAGGAAGCAGCAGAAGTTGCAAATCACCCCCGATTAGCGACCTGTCGCGCGTGTCTATCAAAGTGGCGCCAACCAACCAACCGACCGCCCGACTGGTGTAGAACTCGATGAAGAATTGAATCACTCGCGATTACGGCGTTGAGCACTGAGCATTGTATTGAGGGATCAGTGCAGTCTGCTCGATCGTCTTGGCGTGTCAGTCATACCCATTCAAAAACCCATCCCTGCGCCTGTCATGCTCTATGTGTGTCTGCTTCGACCATTGCATCATCTCGTACGCCCTCGTCAATGTGCAATAGTGCACCGTGTGCAGTGCACTGCACCAGACAGTCGCTCTCTCTTGCTCGCTCTATGTGGGCAGAAATATAGAAATGATTGTGCTCTGTCTGTCTGACGTGATGCAGCTGACCGCTACCAGCTTCCCACGCTGCCACAAACCACATCACAAGCAAGGGCTGCTCCCAGCACCAAGAAGAGAGAAAGAAAGAAAAAAGAAGAGAGAAAACACCGAGCCGGCCAATCCATTCCGATGCGTTAATGCGTTTTGGCACTCGCTGAAGGTGCGTTTTGTGGCGCGCAGCACGCGAATGCAAATCTCTAGCCGGTGCTGGTGGTGCAGCATTAAACCTGTTTGATCGTTTGCCGCATCGCGCAAAGAGCGAGGAGGGAGGAGTCTGTGGCAGGGAATGGTGGGTTTGGAAATATGCAAAAGCCGGGCCAGAATTATGTCACATTCCCTTGGCGTCGAGACGTGATGATGAGGACGGTGGATGGTGACACAGATAAAACCGAGTCGTCGATCACTCAAACGAACTGAGAGAGGTGCATCTGACGTTCCGTTCGCCGGAAAGAATGTCTAGGGGGGTTGTCTGGGGTGGTGGGGTAGTCGGATCGCACTGCATGATGCTCGTCACTCGCACCGCATACTCTATTATCAATCACAAACCAATTTCTCTCTAATTAAAATCACATTCCCCGGACACAGCTGGAAGTCAAACCAACAGCAGCATTCGGTTCAACACTTTTGGGCAGCACAGATGGCGTCACGCGACCGCCATGGCAACCGTTTCTAATGAACTGCACCCCTGTAGCGAAATGTAGCGAGGTGGAATTTGGAAACATTTAAACTTCATCACAAGGGGCTGACACCATTGTGGATGCAGCCAACCGTCTGTGTTCCAAGCGAGATTCAATCATTTAATAGGAATTACCATATGGACTCGTCCGTCGCACGGTGGACACGCGTTCTCGCACCCGCCGCCGCTGGTCGGTCAATCGTCATTCGGGCGCCGTCAAAGTCACATTTTTGACAATCAACGCCTCCAGCGCAAGGCGCGAGGTGTTTGCGTGAATGGGATGCTGCCCATTAAAATACTATTCGGTTGATGTCATCTGGCCTTTTTGACCAACGCCTCGTCACCACTCGGTCTGCACGGTAAGGCCACGAGGTATATCGAATTGCGAGTGCCGCTAGGTGGCGAAACAACGTGGGATTGGTGGAGTGGAGGATCCAGAATTTTTCAATAAATAATGTTGATACTACAGCCGCTTAAACCAATCAAACACTAATACGCGAATTAAACCACGACCAAAGGGTAGCCAAATGGTAATTCAAATAGTCCAAACGATGACCAAATGCATACCACATTGGCAGCTCGAACTACTCTCGCGGTAACTAATGGAAACCAATATTTCATTATCAGCTGCCACAATTCAACACACGCACCGGCTATGAGCTGGAACCAGCATTAACTAATTTGCATTCCGTAATGGTTCGTAATGCAACCGCCATGCGAAACCACAAATAGAGACACTTTTTTGCATCGAAAATTACCATGCCATGTACCACAAACAGCAGCGCAGCCAATGTTTATCCAGGTGATCAAACCTGCTGAAGGGACAGAGAGGAATTGAGCCGGAGGTTAAACCTGAACCCTCACCAGCAGCACAGCGGCAGCTCTCGATATGGTTAATGAAAATTAATTTTCCGTAAACAACGGACGCCCAGCGTGAATGGAGCGATTCATCTCTGGTACCAAAACTTAATTAAAATAAACACGACCTATTAGTAACGCGACCATCGTGCGACGCATCTCGTTTGGTGAACGGATGCCGGAACCATTCCCGAAAACAGAAAAACACATCGATAAATCCTCGATAACCAGCGAGGAAAAGAGAGCAAGAGCGAGAGAGAGATAGAGAGAGAGAGAGAGAGAGAGAAAGAGAAAGAGAAAGAGACACTATAAGCCCCCAGTGCCACCCATTCAGAGAGAGGGGGTACCCCAAGGGGGGGGGGGGGGGTTACTTTCACTAAATGCTAAGAGAGGACAACATTGTTGACGTTTCGTCCTTCGAGCAACGACCGACGACCAAGGGCTTAGTGTTAGGACATTCATTAGGACGACAAAAAGAGCCATCCTCTTCCGTGTACACACGCACTCGTGCACACACACACACACACACAAAGGAAGGAGACTATTCATCGCAAAGGACCTTCCGTGGCATAGCGTGATGGCGCCAAGCACAATTGAAAAGCCGTTCGAAGCAATTGGTTCTCTATCAACACAAGCCGGCAAGTCAGGACAAATAAACGATCCCACCAGGTCCGGTGGTTTGCGTGGTTTGCCGCACTAACAGAGACAAACAACACACGGCGCCACACGCCATCCACACACACACATACAAAGAGACACGCACAATAGAGCGGATCTACCGGAGGATTACAACGGCTCAAAGCTGCCGATAAAACCGGCTTCGAGCTTGGCTAAATCCCATCAGAGAGGACTTTATCCTATTCAGCCGCCAGTCGGTCGGTAACATATAGACCTTACCTTCCAGGCCAGGTATCTTCTCCATCGAGAGCTTGTACGGATGCTCCACGCGGATGTACGTTGTGCACAGATCTGGCGATAGGAGTGAGAGGATGAGAGCCCCATTCATTGAATGTTGCTTTCCGGCAGTGGTCCACCGCATCCAACCACGCCCGGAGGGACTAACGGAAGTACACGGCTGAACAAAGGACCCAATTATCATCTTCAAACCGACAGACCGACAGACCGACCGACCGACCGACTGACCGACCAACACACTTTCCGGGCGTCGATGTTTGGCTGTGGATTGTGGTTCGGCATCTCTATTCGAAGGATTCGATTCGTACGGCCATTACCATGGTTCTATTGCTTCCGTACCGGAAACGAGCGTGAAATGTACAATCGCAACGCGTACAACAGCCCCGGTCGGTTCATCCTTCCTCCTACGAAACTGCCTCAAATGGAAGAGATCTGACGTTGCCTCCATCTCCTCAACCTCCTCAATCGGATAACTCGAGACTGAACCTTCTTCCGGCATGTTTTTTTCTCCCTTGCATAACGAACCTAGTACTCCTGGTGTATCCGTGTTTCATACAGTTTTTTTTCTTTTGCTTTGCTACTCCTTTTACCGAGCTTCCGTGCGAACCTACAAAAGATGAATGGCGGCAGAAAGGATACCGGAACAGAGACCACAGACCGTACACCGACCGAGAGGGGGGGCGCGGGAGAGTGTTGTTTGCACTTGGCAAAATGCGGGCACTCGGACAAACACGAACTCTAAACGGAGGCAAACATCATCCTCATCCTCACTCTCATCGTCATCGCCATCTTGAACAGCACGTCCCGCACGTGTGGAGCACATGAAATGAACATCCTCTTTTTGGCTTGGTCGGTCACTAGGCAACGGTGCGCATTGTGTGTTTGCCATTCCATCAACTCGCGCCGGTAACAACGAGCACGACGGCAAACTGGACCGCAGCAATCGCGCAGATCAACCGTACAAGAGGTCATGTGTCACGGACGTCGTCGTTTTGGCGTAGATGCACCGGCCACCGGTCTCACCCCGCCGGAGTGTGATTGCATCCCCTTTTGCCTTTTCTACATCACTCAAAACGAGCCCCAGTGGACCGGAAAGGGTTGGCAGGTGATGGATTTGAAGCTCACACAGACGCTTTTCTCGAGGCACCTCGATTTGACAGACTTGTCACGTCATTCTTTTTTGCACTTCATCCGCAGATCTGCCGCAGTCCCCGCAGGCTCATAGGACAGCGGGAGGCCTTTTTTGTTATCAAAAAAAACCAAATTCGTTTATACCGCCTTCGGTTGTTCCGATGTCATGTGCACCAGACAGTGTGACCTGGACATATTTTTCTACTGGACGGAAAAAGTGTTAATGTTTGATTGCTGCACTGTTTTAAAGGGAAGAAAGTATAGAACATTTTAAAACACTTGTTGTCCACTACTATAAAATTTAAAATAAGTCATAACACAATATGATGCTGAAAGCACTATCAAATCAACTCAAGATCGAACAAGAAATTTAGAAATGGAACAGATGATGAAGTCCCAGCGGAACATCTGGTCGCAGCACGTTCCTCTATTCGCTGTGGTCATGGTCTTGGTCCAACCTTGGTTTGGAAGGTGAAAGGTTCAAGAAACTATTTTTAAACCGATACATCGTGTCGGTCCGCACCGTTTCGTGACGCCATCGATTGGCGCCTGGCGTCGGGAATATCGAGAAGATTTGCCCAAAATTGGTCACTTCCGCACCACACGCACCCGGTGCCGGTCCACCCAATGAAAGGTTCACGTGCCGGCTTGTCAATCAGATCGCAGCTGACAGGCCCGCCTTTTACCGGTACCGGCGTTCCACAGCATCTCATTTCCGTTTTATTCCGAACACGCAACAAACTGTGGCCCCTGCGGTCAGATGGCGCCAAGAACATGAAACGACTCCAAACGACTCGAAAACGATGCTGCGTAGCGATCGATTACGTAGTTCATATCTGGAGCATCGATGCATCGAGAACCGTCGTGCGTCGTGGCCAAGATCAAACCAAACGAGCGAACTAGCGTCGGTTAATCAAACAAAGACCCGTACGTTCGATCTAATCACGCTTCTAATCATTCATTCATTCGACTTGACTACGACCAGTGGACGATGCCTCCGGGGAAAATAGCCTAGAGAGGTGCGCTTCGTGCGTGCAGCGCATTCGACATTCGGCCTGATTCATTCACTCCCAGGGCCCAGAGCCGCCAAAAGATAAATCCAATCTTTCCACGAAACTAACCTCCGATTTGTTGCGTTGGCATGCCGCCGTTGGCCGTAGCTTTGTTCTTTATTGTTGCCCTACCCTGGATGGCCCGGCCTGGAGTCCGGGGCCGGTCTCGTTATTATGATTCTTTGGTCCAACAGCGTCGTGTGCGCGTGGCGTCGTGATTTCCGACCGGGATCCAACCGTAAAAAATAAGCGAGAATCCGTCCGGTCCATCCGCAGGCGCCCGGTGCGGTCTCCGTTAGTATGAATTATGATTATTATGATTATGTTGTACCAACAGGACGACGACGACGCCGACGCCATCGTCCTTCCTTCCTTTCTTCGCTTGTTTGGGCCCGTTTTTCGGGTAGCGCCAACATTCGACACAAAGGTCAAAGTGTGAGCGAAGCATTTTTTCCCCCATTTGGAGGTTTTTTGGGGAACCCTTGAGTGCCCCTGGGAAATCTGCCTTTTTCCGTGGTAAAATATGAACCAAGCGAGGAATCAACAGCAGCAGCAGCAGCAGCAGCATTACTTTTGGAATTTCCACGTGCTTCCATCAATATTGGAAGACTCCGGATGTGCTTCAGGGGCGCTTCAGAATTCGGAATCGAGTATGAATATATGATTGGAAGCATGAAGAATACATTCCATTCGCATACAACAGTCAACCTCAACCTTGACCGCTCTCCGTATCTGCTCCGCCATCTAATTGTCATTATGACCGATTAGGCCACTTTGAAACACCAGAAACTCAAATGAAATCTCAATTCTCTAGACAGAAAGGGGTGTGTGTATGAGTTGTTATTAAGGAAGCATCATAAATACCGCTATGCCAACCGCCTTAACACGGCCACCGTCTGCTCTCTCAAGCGTAGGAACCACCCCCAAAAGAGAAGATGTTCCAACCCAATAAAAGTATCATAAATATAAATTAAACCACAATCGGCGGAACACAAGCCAGCCAGCAAGCAACCGTCCGTGTACGTACGTACACCCAACCGAGTTTGCCGCGAGAGCAAGTGTTGCAAGTGGGCACAACCGAAAGCTAAGGAAAGGCACCGAGAACCGAAAGTACAACCGTTGGAGTAAAACATCATCAGACGCGCCCACGGAATATTGCCTTCTTCTCTTTCTGCCTGGGCCTGGGTTGATGTGACCGCAAACACACCATCAATGCTTATGGTGCGTACGCGATGACAACGTGCGCAAGACCCTTTTTCTGTTTTACGATTACTGTGCCTCCGTTTCTTCTGCGGAACCACGCAGTCGATACATTGTCTACCGCGTGCGATGGTTGCTTGCTCCTGCTGCTGCTGGCCTCTGCTGGCTGTTCTGCAGAAGAGGCACAGTTCTATGGAGAAAAATCTGATTTATCTTGCCACCAACCTTGGTGTGCACCCTTGCTGCACTCCGGGCGCCAGGCAAGTGGACCGTGGACCGCGAGCCGAGGTCCGCGTGGTCACCGCAGCGGGGAGGAGACAAAATAAATGGAAATAAATCTCTGCAATGACAGGATAATTGAAATAATTGTCGTCTGCGTGCTGCCACGGTCAAGCGCAGTAGCTAGTTATCAAATTAATACCCTTTTGTGCCTGGCGAGAAGATGACGCATACGGTGGCTGGTGGCTTGCAACAACAACACCGCGTCCGCCGGGTTCATGGTCTGCCTGGGTGTGTGAGAACGTAACCGTGGCGCACTCCCCCGGAAGTATGCATCACCCCTCGGATTGGTAGGTTAACCGCGAGAGAGAAAGCATCATCATCAGACGGTGGTCACTACAATGGAGAAAAAAAGATTCGAAAATAAACCGCAGACGATATACACATACACGCCGCGGTGGTCAACAATTTATGAGTTCGATCGTTATACATCCCACACCCGTGGGCCGTGGGTCCTCCCCTCCCTGGGAGGATGAAGTGTCAGAGTTCCCATCGTCCATTCATCGTTCGTAGTTCATTGACCACGGGGGCAAGCAAAACATTCTGGACATCCTGGCCTGGGCCGGCGGCACGGCACACGACGGAACACATAAGGAGGTCTCAGATTGCCTCAGGATGCACCGTACGGTTCCGTGTCAGTTCCGTGACTGACAATGGTTCCATTCATTTCCGAGAACGCCCACTCGAGGTCCATAGAGAAACGGTTGGTGGTGATTCTGATTCATAGTTAAACCTGTAAAGTGAAGGCAGTGGTGTTAGTGTCCGGCCACCAGGTGACCACCAGAAGTAGGTTGTTTTTGCACTCTTTCACCGAGGTCTGGGAAAGAGGTGAAGTTGTGGTTTCACAGCCTCGTTCGTACCATTAGGTCACCGTCTATGGCGTCTCTGAAGTGGATCAGCACCAGCACCGCCAGGCCAGAGGAGAGAGAGAAAGAGTTGTGAAATGTCTTCGGGGTTTTGGTTCGCAAGGTACTGTTTCTTCCTGCTATTCCCGGCGTGCTCTTATCGTCCACCTGGTAACACACATAGTCTGTACCATTGATTGACACTTTGTTTACTTATCGCACTGAGCCATCGATTGATTTGCGACGAAATAGCGAAACGGAAGATAAGATGATCCCCTAAGGACTGGCTGATTGATTGTACGCACAGGTTTGGATTCGCGACAAACATCTGCCGATGGTCGATGACGTCAGTGTGAAGGGTGCAGAAGAAGGTGTTGGTCTTCACACCTCCCGGCGTGTTTTTTTGGCGAAAAAGTGCGAAACACAATTGGTACTGATATGGCGCTCAAGGCTCAAAGCACGTGCATGCAGAGGTTTCATCACTAGCTTATCGAGCGATACCTTAAACTTATCACGTAAATCCACAAGATAAGCACCAAATCGAGACCTCAGCTGTAAGGGTACCTCTAATTCGACTTCAGTCGTTTGCTAGACCTTCAATCGCAAGAAAGGGCGTTGTGACCTTAACATTACTCTTGAATTCAACCCGACGGTGTCAACATGAAATCCCAATCTGCGGTGACTACTCTGTTCCTGATCGCCTTGGTAACGATCGCTACTTCGCTCACGCTGGTGCAGGCCGCCTGTGGACCCAACGCTCGTTGCCCCAGTAACGCCTCCAACTATCTGCTGCCACATCCGGACTGTACCCAATACTATCGGTGTGATGCCGGTACGGCCTGTGAACAGAGCTGCCCGACCGGTCAGCACTTCAACGCCTACCATCGCCAGTGCGAAGCTCCGGAAACGGCCTGCTGCGACATCTACTACCCCTGCAATCCGACGGTCTAGAGAACGGCGCGACATGCCTTCGATTAGCGAAGGCCCGGAAATGCAATAAAGTAACCAAAAGCTAAGCAACCGCGCCAGCCAGCCGCCTTCGTCGTGAGCGCCTCGGCACATCGCCATTTTTGGCCTGTCCGTGCTGTAATCACCCTTCCTATCTTCCTCTCTCTCCTCTTGACCGGTTTCATGATTTGACATCCGAATCCGGGGCGTCAAGGAATGTGATACTTTGTTTACATTATGCATTACGTTCGCACGTCGAATCGCTTGTGTGTCCAAGCGCAGACACGCACTAGTCCCCCGGGAGGGGGGAAGGGTGGAGTTTGGTTCAGAATATTCCGTCCGTCTTGGTGATGTCTGGTCCCTGGTGGTTGGTTCGTTTTGCAAACTAAACAAGGCGCGAGATCTAGCAACATGGTGGCTGGTAGCTTGTTGGTGGATTTAATTTTCTAATTCGTTGGCACATTCCTTCTCCTGAACCCTGGACCGTATTACTAAGCAGGCATCCCAGCGGCAGTAGTAGTGTGCCACGTTATGACTGCGACCGCGTTGGGATGTTTTTGGTAAACATTCTCCAGTAAACAGAACACCGATCCACCACCACCAACAACAGCTCAAGAAAAATCGAGACGACGAAGAGTAAGCCAAACGCAGATGGAAACCAAGTGACTTGGTCGGCGATGGCGGCGGTTCTAATTATGGCGGGCCGCTCGGCCGGAGCGCATATCAATGATCATCGTAGTGGCGCGGCGAGCCGGGTGCGAGCACGCTTGTCATTGCTCGGAATCGATGGAAATGTCGGTCAGTTCGTCTGTGCCGCGTTTGATATTCGATTAGCAGCGCTTCTTTCACTTCGCGTCTACGAATCGCCTACTACTATGTCCGCGATGGAGCATCGAACTCGCATAGCAACCATCGTGGATTAGAGGAAAAGCGCGCGCGCACGCGAACGAAACATGCCATAAAGCGGATAGCAGCTGCCGATAAAAAAAATGATTTAGCACAATCGGTTGCGCGGTGTGATAAACGCTGCGATCCGCGGGGAACGAGCGATCGAAACCGCGATCCAATCGATTGCAAGCAATCGATCATAGCCAGACCGACGAGAGGCGTTGCTAATGGCAGCTCAGCGCGCGGGTCGCGCTCGTTGGTTCGCGATCGGAAATAGTCGAGAAAGAAAGGTTGTTTAAAATATTCCCATTGCTGCCGGCGGCAGATGGGCGGTATTTTCTTAGTTCTTTTGTGACGCGCGAGAGCGTAGAAACACAAAATGTGTTGCGCGAATTATCACACGAAACAGTTCGATAAGAACAATGTGTTTTACACGCGGCTTCACGATCGATCGACCTTTCATCGAACCGAATCTAATTCCTAGAAGCGAGCTTGAGCCAAATGGATCAACGGGAATTACAGGATAATGTGGAGAAATTGACACCATGGTACATGGTGTGTGCGGCCTATTTGAAATGGAAAAGTGACACATGCGTCACCGAATGACATCAGCATAAATGCATGCAGGAACGAGTGATAAATATGCGTGATCATTTATCTCGAACCGAAGTGCCGAACAGAGTGCCGCGAATGTGTCAGCAAACTGTTTATCAAACGTTTTCCGCGCGACCATAAGTTATGCATGGTTCCACGAAAACGAATGGCCTAACAGAAACATCTCCACGTCCTAAGTCTAGTTGCTAGCGTGTCGTTGTCAGATCTGCCTCTGGCTAACCATGACCCAAATCCACAGCATGCCTGCCTCTCGGCTTGCCTGAGCGTCACCGCGATCCGTAATGAGCTTTTAAGTGAATTTTAAATGGACACACATTTCCTCTGCCATTTCCACCGATTTTTTTTTCTTCTTGCTGTTGCTATTTTCCGATCGTTCGTTATAAGCGCGGTTTTCCGCAACGAGCACGAACATGGTTGGCCTTTTGCTATATTACAAATGCAAGCGCTGTGCTGTGGTGGTGGTGACGGTCGCGATGGTGACGGTTGGGATGCTCTTTTCGACTCGCAGCAGTCGAGGATGTACCTTTTCCACGTTGGCTCGCATGTGCTGGGTAAGCTTTTCACACCCAGCACTGCACACCCAACATCCAGCACAAAATGGATGGCACTTTCAATTAAAGGACAACAAACGATGGGAAAACATAAATTATCATTTAAATAGCTTCATCCCCGTGCACCGCTACTCTCTCTCTCTCTCTCTCTCTCTCTCTCTCTCTCTCTCTCTCTCTTTTTCTCGCTCTGTCTCTCTTTTTTTACCTCGCCCAGATCTCGTCTGGGTCGCTTTTATCCACGGGAAATGTGCGTCCAACGGTGGAGATTAATTTAAATTGCGGTATTAAATGCTCGAGAGAACAGCTTTACATTATACCTTAAAACACAGGCAGGTGAGATATTTGTTTGATGAGCTTCACGATTCGACGACAATTTTTGGTTCAAAAAGTGGATCAAAGTGGTAACTTCAATCGCATCTTATCAATGCCAAAGTATGGATAGAATAATATGATTAACAACATCATGAGCAGCTTAGAAGCACACGATAAGCGTGCACACAACACACACCTTGTTGATAAACACGAAGAATGTGCTTTCGATGGAATGGTTACCTCCGGTCTCCGGTGGAGTCTAAAGTGCTACGAGCTGTTTCATTCGACAGGTAACGCGCAATCATCATCATCAGCACCTTCTAACGGTGCTCCTCCTTGCAAGCGTCGAAGCCTGCGCATCTTCTGGCTCTATTCCTTTGAAACCAGAACTCGTTCACCAACGTTCCGATGTACTTTCCACGAGTCAGCGCGAAAGCACACAGCAGCACAGCGGCGTTGCACTAGCCGTCACAGGAGACACCTTTGCGTCCGCAACGGTCCTTCCACGACGAGGCGGCATCATCTCGCACACACCCTTCTTCGCGTCGGTTGACAAATAATCCGTCAGCACAAGCTGCTGCTGCTGCTGCTGCCACCACTCCTATAATTACGGCCGTGTCAACAAATAATTAAAATTACATTAACACATTCAATTGCACGCTTCAACGCTGTGCCCTCTCTCTGTGTGTGCTGTGGCAGCCAAGGCTGCAGAAGGTGCACATCGCTTGCACTGGAACTCTGCACCGTGGTTCGTATGGTATGCGGCTGATACGGATACGACCGGACGGGCTAGCTTGTGAGGCAAAGTGTTAAATCAACACCAGCGATACCGATGATACCGGCAATTTTCCGGATCGCACGATACAGTTTCACTATTGCAAACGCGATACTAGGAGCCGAAGAACAGAACCGCTGACCGCGAATATGGTCTGCACAACTACTAGTTGCAACCGATTAACACATCGACGATCTGAGTCCGGTTTTGTCACGGAGTAAACCAGATTATCGTTACTCCCTGCAAACCGGGTACATGGCCCAGAAGGGACACACTCCAGACACAGAGCCTCAAATAACCATTAAGCTGTTTCCAGGAATCGGAGATGGAATCGAACTCATGAAGGATTTAATAGAGTTCCATTGTTTTAAAGGAAGATTATCATTCGGAACGAAGATCATCTATTTGGTAGTCATTGATGTGTCACTGATTACTCCAAATCATCACTACATGGGACTCGATTCTTTTGATAGAGCTTGGCAAAATCAATCAGTGGAATGTATACAAACAACCCTCATCATCGATGCTGCGTGAAGAACAGCCTAGATTGTTTGTTGGACAAATCATCTCTCGAGTGTTGACTCTCGCGGGAATATCGACGACGTGACCTGCAAGTTATCAATACATAACCGAAAGTATTGATCGATACACCTTCCGCTTTAATCTAGAACGAGTTTGCCCCAAAAACCAGCGGCATGAACGGTAGATAAGAGCGACCACAGTTACTACCTATGCACCAATATCAAAGATCGATAATCTCTCACACTCTCCGACGACCGGAACACACAGGGCCCCGGCGTATCCGGCGCCAGGAAGCTCTCGTTACGTGAAATGATGGGTGAATTGTGAACACAATTCGGTGGCTTTTTCAATGCCATAGCGCCCTTTAAAATGAGAAGTGTTGAAGGGATTACGGGAAAGATTGCCACTTCCGGCGCAACGCGACGTGACATTTGATGGTACCAGACCAGTGCTTGAGAATGGGAACATCCAGAAGAAGAAGAAGAAGATGTTGCTGATGTCATCGTACTGGATAGAGTAGTAAAAACGAGTAGAGCGAATTTCGCAAACCAAACCCTAGGATCGTTTTGTTTATTTGATGATCGAATGGACAAAGTGGCATGGCATGTAACCCAACACAGTCTCTTGTAGCAGCGGCCGAGACCGTGTGTCCCTGGACACGGAGCAAGAGCCACGACACTCTCTAGCGCGCATAAACAATAATCAAATTTTCAAGTCCAGAACAAGTTGTGTTCTGAGCGGGAGTGCGTGATGTTATGATTATTGGACGGGGTTGGTTGGTCGGTCGGTCTTCTGGGCGGCACATACTGAACACATGTGTGTGGCCTGGCCTGGACCGGGCGGGGTCATTAAAAGTATGCGCACCAACGAGGTCACACGAGAGAGCCAACCACGCGCGCACCAGAAGGTCTAATAATTTATCATTCCCAATTAGAGGAATGCAGCGAACGGCGACGAATCTATTCCTGAGCTATGACTTCATGCGTGTGGTGGTGCCTTCATCATCATCATCATCATTGCGAACAGCAAACTGTCCCCTAGATTCGCTCCGCATTCCTCATACCGGGCCCTATTGACAACAATCCCGGAGAATAGGGAAGCCCGATGGTGGCCCACGACGATGGCCCCGAATCCCCGATTGTTGCCATTTGCCATAAACGAAAACGAATCGGAGGACTGTCGCCCCGACGAAAAAAAGGAAAGACAAACGCCTCTCTAGCCAATTCCGTAACTCGATACTCGAAGCATGGTACCCCGGTAAAGGAGGAACATGCCATTCCGGTGTCGGTACTGTCCCCAGCGCCCTGTCCGTCCCGCGGTATGCTCAATTTAGCAAATTGAGTTTTATAGTGGCCGCCCTGCGATCGGTGGTCCACGGTCCTCGGCCATCGGGTTCATTTGCTTCGACTGCTGCTGCTGCTGCCGGCAGTGGTCGTAGTGTCGAAGTCAATCAACCGCGCTACGCTTGGTAGAGAGGACAACCCCAGATGAAATGGTCATTAAAAATCTCATCAAATTAGTCGCCGAAAAATCGAGAGAAGTGCTTTCTTGTCGTGCGCCAAAGCTTTCATTAGCTCGGTTCCCTCCCCACACAGGAAAACATCACGATGGGGGGTTTGATTGTGCGGGAACTAGTGACACACAATCCGTGTTGCCTCTCGCAGCAATCTTTGAATGAGTTTCATTGAAAAGCGAATTCAACCTGGGCTGGTCCACGGCGTGTCCGTTCAATGAAATTCTGCTCAGCAGCGTCGCCGAAGCCACATCAGAACTCTAGCTCTAGTGCGCCGATCGTTTTCTGAAATTATCTTGTTTCTTGCCACACAGAACAACACAAGACACCATGCCGGGAACAACCTCTTCCACCTTCGGACCCAACGTAAGGGGATAATGAGTGGCATGGCAAGCGCTTAGGCGCTATTCCACCACGTACAAGGGTGATGATGACTCCAATTTGTTCGCTCGATCATGAGCCAGCATATCGGGTAACCGTGGTAAGCAGCAGACAGGGCCTGTTCCGTCTGTCCGTTTCGGCCTGGGTGTCTGATGATAAACGGAATTACACTTTTTAAATTGTACAACATTCATACGAGATTGTTCTTCGAGGTGCCTGTTCCTACCTGGTCGTAGATGCGGCTAATGCAGCCACAATTATCATTTAGCAATCGTGGTGGTAGTGGTGGTGACATCTTACCACAATATGTTCTTACAAGAACCAGAACAGAGCTGCGGGCGATCCGATGAGATACTTTTTGCCCATTAGGCTTCGAACGTTTAATATTCTTCCTTTTTTGTTGTTGCTGCTTTCGCAAACCGATAAATGCGCCCTACGACGACCAGGAAATCCAGGTCCCGTGTCGTCGTCGTGTCTTGAAGAATGACGAGTCAGCGCGAACATTAAGCAGCAGCAGCATGCACCACCGTCGTGCTCAGCAGTTCTGCTATCCAGCAAATCGGTCACTTAATCAGTTCAATATCCGGTTTTGCGCTGCACATAAACGCGATATTTCATGCAAACACGATGCAGAAAAGGGCAGAATGGAAGGTGACGAAGGTTGGTTATCGGTGCCAGGCCATGCCATGCCATGCCATGCCATTCCAAGCACCAAGATCGTTCGGTGCTAATGTGAGCAAAATAAATATGTGTTTGCGAACCTTGCTAAATGCGTACGCAGTAAATCAACAAGAGAAGACACACACAAGGGGAGCGCTGTTGGTGCAGGCCACGGCATGCACACTCATTAGTGTCCCATCGCGGGAGCACGCGGACGCACCTTTCGCTCGTTGTCACATTTATCAACTTCACATCCATCCAACCAACCGTGTGTGCATCGTGTTGCGGTTCACCGTGATTGCAGCCGGGACCCCGTCTGTCCTATCCAACCGATAACCGTTAGTGTGATGGTCAACTTTCTCCACCACTAATTTGATAATACTCCATGTTCCTGAGCAACTACTCCGCGCACAGCGGGGGGCGCTGCACTATTGTTATTATTTTGCTCCGCGCATCCGCATGGCAATGACAAGCCATTGGCCACTGGAACTGGACTGGTGGTAAACTTTGTCTTCCCTCCGATCAACCGGGGACGGTCGAGCGTTTTTCTGGCTGAAATCGTCGTTGAAATTGCGGGAAAAACTTTTGATAGAATTTAGAAACTCACCGCTACCGGCGGCTGCGAGTCAACGGGTGGCCAAAGTGGTTAACTGTACTGGCTGCCGGTGCTGCTGCCGTTGCTGCACTCCGTCCGGGATGCAGCCCTTTCGTTGCGCGCTACCACGCTCGCTGCCCTCCCCGGTAAGCGTCATTCAAAGGCCACCATCAAAAGGGTGCGTGCTTAGCTGGTGGAAAATTAAAAGTTTCCCTTGATGCACGGTGAAGAGGACGCAGAAGAGGGAAAGCTCATAATTCAATTAGTGTGCGAGTGGCACAGATGCGAGTTGGGACAGAAGGCCAGGTCCCTTCGAGACCTTTATAACCTCTCTCTCTCTCTCTCTCGTCTCGTGGGACGAGAGTAGCGATGCGCTGCCATTTAAGAAGGACTCCGAGAATTGAAAAATTGAATCATTGCCCTTGGGGAGGGGATTGACTTTCCATATCATTCTCACCCCCTCGGGGGACAAGTACCAGCCGGTGTAATGTTACCTTTTACGCTACTAAATACTTCCCAGGACTACCAGGACAAGAGGCTAAGGACGGGATGAAAAAAGATGATGTTGTGCTTCATTATTTTCTTCAAGAATTGGGACTTCAATTTGGGATGCCGTCATTCGAATGATATCCCAAAAATTTGTCATTTTAGAAAGTGCGAGAAGCGAGAAGTACCAATTGAATTGGTATCGCACAAATTGAGTTTTCCACCCAAGTGCACTTATGACTGACACACGGACACACGGCATTGGCACTTCCGAAAGATGACGATAAATGGAATGATTGGAAAATGGAAATGAATGGAAGGAATAGGATAATGCCGATCGAAAGCGTTCGCTTATCAGCGTTCAGTGAGTTGTACCCTTGAAGCGGCGTTGTGCCTAGGGCTTTTGCCTATTAGTTTTTGCTAATTACATGCAGGCAGACCAGAACATTCTCGCTACATTGCACTTTGAAGTTTGCTAATTGGAAATTAGTATTGATAAAAGCTTGAGCGCTCTCGTTTCGCGACATGAATTGTGTTGCGAAAAAAGTGTTTTGCATCGACATGATAGCGTTATGCTCAAATCAATGCTATTATCTGGCCCTTCGGAATATAATCAGCCGGTACCGCCGGTTGTACGATGAATGGTTTTACAATGACGTACGCGCATTCGCGGGCTGTAACGCTGCGAGGGTCTCCGACAAAACAACCGATGTAAGCGGAAATTGATGACAAGCAGTGATTGTGCGCCGAGAACGCCCGATAAGCCTCTGGTTGGGTTAATAATTGACAACACGGAGCGGACACAGGTGCAAGCATAAATATTAATATTTTGCCGGCATTCGGTGCGACAGCGTTTCCACACGTAATGCAGTTAAGCTCTAGCTGTACTGGTGCTTTGTTCCCGGCGGGGCGATTTCCGAACACGCCAGGAGGTGGGACGCCCGATTTTCTAATAAACCCATGAACCGTGGAGCTAGTTGGTGGAAAACGCGAAGAGAAGCGCTCATAATCACGCTCATACGGCGCACAATTTGCATGGCTAATCATTCGCAACATTAACGCACACCGCGGGCCCGGTCGGCGGTCCAATAAACATTCACCCGGGATCGGGCTACAGCAGCGTCGCCGGTGGTCCATCAAAAAGCGGGGAGGCATGGCAGGGCAGGGCCAGGATGGTTGGTAGTAGCTTAAGTGTCCTTTGTCGGGCGCGGTTAATGAGATCAATTATGTCGATCGGATAATGCCCCACGCGGCCATTATATGGAGGAGGATAATTTAATAAAGTACTCGCATACTACACTGAACGTGGCTCACAAATTGTCGCCAAATGATCGCCATTGAATTTCTAATTCGTCGTTAATGACTGCACGCAGGAGGAAGGTTAAGTGAGGGGTTGTAATTTTCTCCAACACTCCATACACTAAAAGCATTCAACAGAAAAGGAACTACTACTTGAGCGTACAGGATGGATGTTAAACGGAATCGGAACATTTCGCTTCTTTCGGTAACCGGCCATTGGCGAACTTTGGAAGTCCAATTAAAGCGTAGCCAAGTCGCTCGTCGCTCGTCGCTCGCCGCTCGGTTCCTAATTTAGATTTCATGTCGTGGGTTTATGATTTGCCAAAAGTTGCTTCACATACCACCTTCCACCCACCGTCACGCTGTGGACTGTGTTTTGGAAAGGACTGTTCCGAAAAGGTTTCTTGCGACAGCCCAACCTTGACCTCAATAAGATGGGAAAGGTTGCTTCGAGAGTTTGAGCAGCAGCCCACAGATGAGCAACCGAAATCCTAGGAACTGTCTAGCATCTAAATTAAACATCAACCGCATGATAAATAAAGCAACTTCTATTGGAGCCGCCATCGATCGTGGACGCTTTACCCAAACGAGCGACACGACGAACGGCAAAACTTTGCATATTAATCTCTCTCTAGAGAGAGAGAGAAAGCACACTGTTGATGAAGCTACTTAAACCACTCCCAAAAATAGTATCCGATAAGGCTGCTGCTGCTGCTGGGCATCAAAAGTTTCGTTCCCCGGTACACTCTGAATGATGGGCTAATGACGGACACACGGGGGCCACAGGATGGCATTCCGAGAATTGCGGACCACACGACATGATGCTACGAAAAACGAGGCCACTACGCGCCAAGTCAGTACGCGGCGCGCGCGCTTCACTCTCTTTATTTGCATAAATTATGCACAGTAATTGAATTTTTGTCATCATCCTTTCCTCGTGTGTCCCCCTTTTGGTGAGCCATAATCGGTGCACAGCTTCATCTCCGGGCCTGGGCCACAACCAACGCCAAGCAGGAAATGCAGGCCAGGGCGGAACATGAAAGAGATTGCGCCGTGCCGTGCCCGTGGTCATGCTGCTGATGCTTGAGGGGAAAACAGGTTGCACGGTTATTGAGTTGTTTTCCATTATCAACCACCACCCCGCGCCCGTCCCGTTCACGCTTTACTCATCGCCGCATCGACCGCTGCCCGCTGGCCGATCGTTTTTCTTTCTTTTGCTCCACCATCCTTGCGGACAACTGTAGTATGGTGGGACACACGAATCGACAAAAGTAAGTAATTAGTCCTGATTAAAAGGTCCTCCCTCTCCGCGATGACAGGACACGGGCATACACACACAGACCAGAATGGCGTTGACAGCGGCGCGCGTGACAGCAACAAAAAACTCACGATCACCACGGCATTAAATGGTTGAGGAGTCCCCGTCCGTCCGGGCCATCGGGATCTTTAAACGGAACAATTCAAGCCCGGTGGTGTTTCGAGGTTCACGCGATCGCGAGGACCTCACCATGAAACCGGTTCCAATTTGAGTTCCCTTCTGGGACTTCACTGTGACGATCTCGTGTGTGTGTGGTTGGGGACACATTCGGGGGAACAAATTACTCCGTGCACACACCATGCTCGAAAATGCTGATCCGTGGCATCGATAATCACGAAAAACAAACAAAAGCACCATCGAATCCCACCGCACGACGATGACGATCATACCACGTGACGCTGGAGTTAGGAGCTTAGGGATTTCATTGGTTTCTATTTACTTCCCAAAAACGGGGGGGGACTTCAATTTAAATCCGTCAGCATCAGCAAACAAAACAGAGGGACGACAAACAATTGGTTACGTTTGTTCGCGGTCCGCTTCCACGGCCACGATCCGCCAATGCGATAGCCACGCCACGTGTGGATCGCGCCAGAAACATGCTTACTCAGCGGCACGCACGCACGATCCCTTAAGCAGCGGTGTAAACAATGTCAGCCAAATTGGATTGCAACTTACTAGAGTAGAGTAGTGAGCAAACTACCTTCGGTTTCCTGTTGGCTGGCTGCTGGCTGGCCCGTTAATTCGGTTACGATCACGATTCCGACGACGGGCGAGTTCCGACTTCACCAAAAAAGGGAACAGACAGCAAGCAGTGCTCCAAATCTCCGCCGATAAGAATCACGAGTACTTCTCCCCTCCCCGGGAATGGCAAAGAGGGGAGGTTAACGAGAGCCCCTGCGCCTTCTTCACGATGGCGTGCACCTCCCCCGAGAGTAAGGAGTTCACAACTCATTCGCACCTCCGGATGATTAATATGGTTTGTATGCAGATTTACGATGCTCTTAATCCTCGAGTGCCTGACTCTGATGAGGTCAGCCGGGTTAGGGGGGGACAAAACCTGGGAGGAGGGATCATTGATCACCTTTGCGCAGTATCCATGGTGCTGCGTGCTGCGTGCTGCAGAAAGTCGCGAAAAATCTTACTAGACACTCACTACAGAGATCGGATCGGCTGCGTGCGGTTCGGCATTGTGAGAAGTCAGTCGTTTGCCTTGGCCGCATAATGTGGCGGGGTTTAACCAAAGGTTGTGGTACCGCGCCTGACGGTGGACTTTCCAACGAATGGCACGAAACAGTTGTACAGCAGCAGCAGCGCGCACAGAGTCATTCCGAATCCTATATGAAAGCAGTTCCGTGACCTTTCACACTGAAGAGGGGGGTGTTCGCAGAAAAGAGCTAAAGAATGAAAGTGCTCTCTTCGAAGGGACACTCCAGGGACTCATTTGCTATTTCTTGTGCGGGCCCCTGGACGACACTTGACCGCACTATCATCATCCGCTCTGGCCATTGCTCATGCGGTCAAGTACACACAGATGCAGCCAACTGTGCTCGCGTATGTCTCCTCGTATCTATCCCCGTAGACAAGGATGAGTAGTTCCATCCTTCTCTGCCGGGATGATGTTGGTAAACGTGGTGCCCGTATCGCGATCCTATTTCCGCCACCGAACGCACGAGCGCTTTGCTCACGTGTTTCCACTGGCAAGCAATAAAAAACGAACCCCAAACCCAAGGAGAGAGGACAAATGGGCTAGTGCTTTAGCTAAATAATGACAAAACCATAAGCCACAAGATTGCCATCATCGACCCAGCCACCAGACAAGGCTGAACACCCACCCACATATCGGCGAGAACGATGATGATTGTTGTCTCGCGTCTCGCGAGGATGCGCGCTAACCAACCAACCAACCAACCGGCAGCGCAACATGTGCATGTTGTAATCGTAAATAAGAAAACCATTCCGTTTCACGACTTTAGTAGGAGGTGGGTGGGATGGATCCGTGTGTTTGAATGGAGCGGAAAGCCCACGGAAAGGGAATTGCTGATCTTGTCTCCCAGAGCATCTCGTTCCCGTCTCGCAAACCACTCGCTCCCGCCGTACAACTCAAATGACATGGGCTCGCGAAGCAACTGTGAGGATGCGGTGTGTTACCGCGGTGCAGTTAACAAAGTTGATGACGATGTGGCACAGATTTATTTGCCTTTCTTTCCGGTCGTTTTTTTCCTTCTTCTTCTTCTTCTTCTGCCATACCTGCCACCATCATCAAACGGATCACGATTTGTGCGAAGCGGCAGCAATTAAAATTACACTCTCCTGCGCACTGATACTTAACGGAAATTATGTTTAACCACCTTATGGGTATCTTCTGGCGATGGGACCTCTTACTCATTAGTGCTTTTGAAGTAGGTAGATGATGGCCATGTGCGAGATCGGCACGTCATAATCAACAGCTGTAGATTTTTTGAGCAAAACCTGTTCAGATTGACCTCAAAATAAAATCCATTGGCATCCTCTGCCATGCGTAGTACAGACAAATATGATACAGACACAAAAAAGAACTTAATTAAATCAAAAAGTAAGAGAATGAGAGCGAAAAAACATTTGCATAGTTTCCACATCTACCTTTCTCTGCCAGGTCAACCTACAACTGTTGAAGAATGGCTTCCATGTGAGTTTGATTAACAAGATCAAGGAATCATCAAGCTGTTAAAAGCAATCATTCCGTTGCGCTTATCGATAAGTGCACAGAAAACGATGATCTTTCTTTAATTTGCACTTTTTGTGGCACGTTTTACGGTTTTTGTTAAAAAATGAACGATTCAAACACAAATTTGCCGCCTAGGTG